>NW_026897530.1:0-348709 GCF_033153095.1 Gastrolobium bilobum
TCTTGAACAATCAAGGGAACAGTGGATGAAGCTTCTAGAGATTCTGGAAATTCTTGATCTGAGATAAATCTCATCAAGAATAACCTAACTTAAGAGCTTATAATTTCTTATCTAGTCCTCCTTTAAGAAAATCATGTGAGTGTTCACTTAGATTATCTTGTCCTTAAGACTAAATAAGAAATCATCCCTAGTTCTCTTAGGGTAGCCAAAAGATATGCACTCTTCCATACAAGATTCCATCTCATGTGACTGCTGTTGTAGGACGTGTGCCGTAGCACCCTAAATCCGAATATGGTTTGATCTGGGCTTGCACCCTTTCCATAATTCTCTAGGTGTCTTTACAACAAACTTTGACGGAATCAAGTTAAGAAGGTACATTTCCTTCTCTTAGGCATCTCCCTTGAACAACATTGACAAAGATGAATAGCTGAACATGATCTGCACCAAGTCTAGAAATGTTTGATTTTTGCATACTGCAACTTCATTCAACTAACGCGTTCTTAGAGTTGACAGTTACAAAAACTATCCCCTCTTAAATCAGGTAAGACCTGAACTTACCAGACAGGTAGCCAACACTTTAGTCAGACCAAAGTGTTTTTGATTTGAACACCTACATGCTTTTCTGCCTCAGAATAAACCTCTTGGAATTTCCAAAAGCTTTAAACTTATGGCGCACTTGGTTCATCTGTCCAAATCCAGAGTAAACATTCATATAATGAAGTACTCATCACCTCTTCTGGTCTGAACGCTAATTGGTCCACATACATTAGTATGTACCAGTTCCAGTTGAATAGTTGCGCAAACCTTTTTGGCCCTTGTAGGATTGCTTGGCCACTTTACCTTCCAAATAAGACTAACATGTAGCTGTTAGTTAAAAGATTCTTGAACTTTCAGTCTCTCTTTTAACTAAAACATATTCTCTACTTGAGATAATGTGACTCAATCACAAAGGCCAAAGTTATATTTCATTTGAAACTTTTATTTCTTTGGTGAACGTTCTTGTTCATCATCCTTTCCATTCAACATAACAAATTTAAAAAGGGTATAGGACATAGGTAATAAAGACTATTTAAACAATGTACCAGAACAAAACAAGACGAAGATGAACTTCGAAATGTAACTGAGGAATCAATTGCATTGTCAAACCATGTTTTAACCAAAACAACTAACAAAAATTGAATTCCTCTTGAAATCCGGAACAAATAAACAGTCACTCAAAACCATAGTCGTATAAATAACTTGTCTTACTGCAAATGCAGACACAAGTTCCCATTTTCAAGCTTAAAATATCTATGTCCATTGCTGACAGGTATGCCATGTTTGAACTACTACAAAGAGTAACAAACATAATCAGTGATTCCTGAATCAATAATTCATTCATTGATCAGGCCTTGATATTCCCATGTCTGGTTCTTTTCATCACCTCTGGGCAATTTTTCTTTCAGTGTCCCTTTAGTCTGCACTTGAAGAACTTGCCTTGCGGCTTCTTCATAGCAACTGGTTTGACAACTGATAGCCAAGTCATTTTGTTCTTGTTACGACCATTGGGTTTCCCTTTGGATTTAACAAGACTCTTAGCAAAACCTGCACCGACTGCATTCTGTCTAGCAGAGCTGCTAGATGCAGCAAACATGTCATTAAGAGTCTGAAGCATTTCTACTCCACTCTTAATCATGTACACTTGCTTCTGCAAGTATTTGGAAAGACTGACAATAATATAGCAGCGAACTACCATATTTGCCATTTCCTAATCTGAGAAATGCATCTTAGTTTCCTTAGACGCATCCTCTGCAGGTTGCTATGGCCCTCGCATTGTCAGGACAAATTTTAGCTTCCATGTTTTAGAACAATATCAAAAAATTTGCTTTTCACTTATTCATAGTTGGTACCATCTAGAGGTTTTCGACTCAAAATCATTTCTAAGATATTTTCTGAAAAACATATAAAGCACACAATTACAAACAAATAATGCAATAAACAAACGAAGTGCAAGTAGATTCTTATAACTACTCTTGTTTATTGTTAACAATCCTTCAGTTTATCTTTACAAGGCTTACGATGGGCAAGTCACTTGTAAAAACCAAAATTGTTATTTGGGCCTTCAGTGCCATTGTCAGAGCCTCGATGGGAGGGTTAACAATTTTACCAAAGTTGAATGTAATTAACCATTGTTTAATTTCAAAATTATCCTTAATGTCTAAGGATTGCCGACGATGGGCCGTACAATACTTTACTAAAATTTTGAAATTATTAAGATTTAATCTAGTGAAATCTGATTATCCTTATCCGATGGGGCTTCAGCGATAACCATTTCACTAATAAACCCACAAATGGAGCCCGCAGGTTTTAAAATTATTTAATTTTTTAAAACCTTCAGCCATTCAACATTTTTGTTTGAGAATTTTCATAAGCCCTGTCGAATTCATTGTTTAATTTCAAAATTATCTTTAATAACTTAGTATTATCGACGATGGGCCGTACAATACTTTATTAAAATTTTGAAATTATTAAGGCCCAATAAAATCCAATCATGCTTATCCGTTGGGGCCTCACATGATTATTTTATTGATAGGCCCACAATGCGCCTGGAGGTTAAATTAATTTCTTAATTTAAATCTCCTCCCATAGATATTTAAGTCCAATCTAATAAAATCCAATCATGCTTATTCGATGGGACTTCACATGATTATTTTATTAATGGTCCTATAATGCGCTTGAAGGTTAAATTAATCTCTTAATTTAAATCTCCTTCCATTCAACATAAGCAACATTTTCTAATTTCCAAGAATTATTTAATTGAGAGTATCCTTTGTTCGATTTCAAAAACTATATAAGTAAGAGCGCCGATAAACGTGCACTAAGCTTAACATAATTTTGAAAGCATTAAGGTCCTGAAATCCGGTCACTTTACGTCAGCGTGTGCTCCAAACAATCATGATACATGAATGTTGTATGCAGCGTGTGTTATTCCATGACCATTTCAGAAAAACCCACAAATTACTCGCAAAATAAAAGAATTCTCTTAGGAAATTTTCTCTAATTATTTTTCTAGATTTAAATCATCCAAATAGCTGACTTAATTATTAATCTAGATTGCAACAATCATAATAATTATCATTTATGAGGATAATTTGAAATCAAAATAATTTCCATAACGATTATTTGTCTTGATGTTAATTATCCAAAATTAATTAATTCAATTATTAATCTAGATTTTAATAAAAATCATAATAATTATTAATTAATTTCTTAGGATGATTTAAAATCAAAATAATCCCATAATAACTATCATACTAGTCGCTGAAGACATAATAGCTATTATGCTCATGCAATCATACAAGTTATGCAACAATATGGCACCACCTATTCTATATGGCATGTTATCGCAATAAAGCATGTTATCAATCATATAATTTATACCAATCAATAAAAGCATTAAATAATAAAATCTAATTACTTTAATCCATGGCCTTCCTATTTTAAAGAAAATAAAATAAAATAAAATAATACAACTTTGGAATTCGACTTTCGCCTAGCCCATAGTATCTGTCTCAAGCCCCTTTAGGGTTTCATGGGCCCAAAAGCCCAAAGACCCAATCCTTTGGCGAGAAACCCTAGGACGCGAAAGAGAAACCCTAGCCGTCAGGTCTGCCGCGCCGTCACCCGAAGTCAAATCAAGCTGAAACTCCAGGGGAAGGACTGCCACGTAGAGACGAGTGAACCGCCGCCGGAATCACCCAAAAAGGTGGCCGGACGCTCCCTCACTCTCCCATTCTTTGCCGGAGAGTGGCGGCCACTCTCAGAATCTTGTGGAGGCGCGTGGGGGCGTGTGTAAACTCAGATGGCGGTAAGCCACCCACCGTTGCGTTCGTCTTTCTGTCCTCTTTCCAACCATATATAGATCGCCTCATTCCGAGATCGGGAAGACCTCGAAAAGTCTCCGACAGTTCTGACTGCGCATCTTACTCGCGGTTTCTCGATCTTGAACTTTTACAAAATATTTGAAAAATACACAGAAATTCCAAAAATAAACAAAAACAGCAAGGAGGAAACCTAATCATATGGGATTAGCCTCCTTGTTACAAATCGAGAAATACACGAGAGACCTTAACCATGGATTAAAGCATTTTTACCGATTAAAATTTAATCTTTTATGAAAATGAATTATAAAATACACATGCTAGATTCATACCATAATCCTAGAACCCTAGGTGCCACATTTCAAGAAGCAAAACTAATTACATGAATAGTGAAACTAGATTCACATACCAATGTACAGCCAAGGCTCTGATACCAATTGAAGGAAATCTTAGATTTATGCGGAAGCGGTTTAGGACCTAGTACATTGGTATGCTTACCGAATCATCCTTGTTTCACAATTACCTCTCGGTGCGCAGGTCTCGTGTAGAATCTTCCCTTGTAGGATTCCTCTTCACGAACAGCTCACCTCAGCGCCGCAGCACGAACAACCTCCTTGAAGCTGGACTGTGGCAGATCTTCCAAACTATCTCTCAAGGAGGAAGGGGAAGTGTGTGGGCACTGATTAGATTCAGAGCTTGCCTCTTTCTCACAAAAAAGACCTTGGAGGCTGATGACTTAAGAGGTACTATTTATATGGGTTCCAAGAAACCCTAGCTCATTGGGCTCTAGGTTCCTTGGGCTCTTCTCATACTAATAACCCATTTGGGCTTTAGTAAAAGAGCAAACCCAACAAAAGCAGCATGCTAGCATGATTTCCTAGTGCATGCCTCTCTTATACCACATAATAAACATAAATACAAAAGTTGTTTTAATAGTTCATTCCTTTTACTTTGCAGAAACTACAAATTTGGGATTAATAGATTCTTTTTGATACACTTACAGTTGATTCATTCCATGTGGCCCAACTACTGATTCAAGAAGTCTAGAGTCAATCAGAATTGTGGCCCAATAAGTATGGCTCAATTGTTAAAAGAAACAGTAATTTAAAATATAACAAATTACGATTAAATACAAGTCTAAATAAAGTCGCAGATGTTATTGTGATTTATTTGACAAGAAAAGGAAAGCAACGCATTTGATATGATTTGAGATCTAAGATTTGGGATGAGTTTCGAACGATTTAATTATAATTATTTATTTGTTTTTAGAAGTTAATTACTATTATATTTATTTTAGGAATTTTCTTTATTTTTAGGATTTTAGATTTTGAATTTTGGATCATTTTGTAATTAATCTATAAAATGGTGCTTATGACTCTTATTATAGAAGTGAATTTTTGTTATTTTGTTAAATATAATTGAAATCGGAGAGTTACTCTCTTATGAAATCCTTACTTTCAGTTTAACCATATTTTCTATACGCTTTCGGCGTCATTTGGTATCAGAGCAATAGGTTGCTTTTAACCACTTGCGGAACAAAATCGTAGAGGCCGTCGATGGCAGAGTTGTGAAGGCAAGGGACATGGATTCATTCCTAAAGAAGACAGACAACCGTGTCAAATAAACCCGCATGACATAGAAAATGAAGAGCTCGGAAGGTGGATCTAGGATTTGAAGCGACAACTTGAGCAGATGTTGGACCAGAAAATCCATGTTTTGGAGCAGCTATTTGTGCGGGCGCATAGCGAGAAAATCCAAATTTTGAAACGACAACTTGTGGAGGCGCAGAGCATGAAAATCCAAGATTTGGAATGACGACTTACGCGAACAAAGTTGGACATTCAATTCGAATAAGGAATGGAATTAGAGGACGCAACTGATGACGAAGAGAAGGACGTCAATCCTTTGGGGATTTTAAACCAAGGACGAAATTGGAGAGTACGACCTGGAGATCAGTCCATCTCTAAAGATTTCGAGATGCAACTCAACGTTCCTAACTTTGATGTCTATGATCATAACACAGTTTATGATGATAATCCAATTTATGATGATTATCCATCTTATGATGATAATCCAATTTATGATATATTTGATGAAGAATCTAATCATGAAGATCTAAAAGAGAAAGAACTATCAATTGAGTTTTTATCTAAAGATATTGATATCAGTGAAGATATAAAAATTTCGAGGACGAATCTTTTCCTAGTAGGGGAAAATAATGCACTTACAGCTGACCCATCTCACATGACTCAATCACTGATTCAAGAAGTTCAGAGTCAATCAGAATTGTGGCCTAATAAATATGGTTTAATTGTTAAAAGAAGTAGTAAGTAGTAATTTGAAATATAACAAATTACAATCAAATCCAAGTCCAAATAAAGCAACAGATGTGATTGTGATTTGTTTGGTAAGAAAAGAAAAGCAAACATTTGGCATTATTTGATATCTAAGATTTGGAACGTGTTTTGAAAGATTTAATTATAATTATTTATTTATTTTTAGAAGTTAATTACCGTTATATTTATTTTAGGAATTTTTCTTATTTTTAGGATTTTAGATTTTGAATTTTGGATCAATTTGTAATTAATCTATACAAGGGTGCTTGTGACACTTATTGTATGAGTTGAATTTTGTTATTTTGATAACTATAATTGAGAACCAAAAAATTACATTTTTTATGAAATCCTAACTTTCTGTTTAGGTATCTTTTATATGCGCTTTCACTTTTCTTAATTTAATTTGAGTATCTTGAGTGATAGAAGAAATGTAAGAGACAGAATAGAGCTTGTGCCATGACAAATCCACATGATGAAGATTGCAAACTTGAACAAATTCAGCAGATGTGTGCTTTGCTATAGCCCCTTTCTTCAATCTCCATGGTAGTGTCTCTACTTTCAAGTTTCAACCAATAACTAGTCAAATAATCATTTATCATTTTTTAAATTAATGATCAACAACGGATGGTGGTCAAATATTAAATATTAATCATCACAATAATTACAAATAATTAATGCAACAAAAAAGGTAAAGGATAAGCCTTAAAATATGAGAGAGAGAGAGAGAGAGAGATAATCAGCATATATAGCGAATATAACTTATTCTTTGATATCTCCACTTAAAGTTGCTTTTTATCTAACGGGTCGCCACGTAAAAACTTCACTTTCCTGCATAATCTAATGGAAGAGTCACATTCTATGTTGTCTTTTGTAGAGGAGTTACATAATAGACACAAAAAGAATCCTGCCTTTTTTGTGATATTTTAATTTTGCTTCATTTAATTTTATTATCTAAACTTGAAGCTGCCTCTTAAAATATCAAATCAAGTTCAAGCAATAAAAAAATGGGCCCCGGGATATGGTGGAAACAAAAACTAAATCAGCGTACTAAACATGATCAGTTGTCTTCCACGACAAATTTTTAAAAAGTCCAGAAAAGAGAGAGGTCAAGGGCTCATTGAGCATTAATAATTAATAATTTTAAATTTGACAAGAGTTGCACAGCTTGATCTTACCTACGTCAAAAGACTAACTCTAAAGACTAAAGCAGATTATATATCTTAATTTTTCTGTTGTGATATATAAATAAGAAAAAGGTGGATGAGTGCTTTTTTTTTTTTTTTTTTTTCTGCACAAGCAGTATTTTTCATCTAAAGCTGTTCAGTTTTTAACCTACTTAGTTATGTAACACCCATTGTTATCAAAAATTAGTATAAAAATATAAAAACGTATAAACGGTAGAAACACATGTAAAAACGCAAGTAAAAACGGTGTCCTTAATAACAATGGGGAGAAATGTCGGTAGAAGTGTAAAAACGGTAGAAACATAAGTTTTTGCGTTTTTACTTAAACTCAATATTTTTTATTTTTTTTTAAAAAAAACCCTATTTTTCACTTTTTTAAACTCAATTTTCTTTTTTTGTGTTTTTAGACTTATATCTTATATAACCATGTGACTTATATCTTTTAAATATGAAATTATTTATAAATTTTGAGTAGTGACTTATGTGAACTTTTTTACATGCATGTAAATATGAATTTGTATCTTGACTTTAAGTAATAGAAACTTTACGTTTGATATCGTTTCTTCAATTTAGGTTTCTATCACCCCCTTTCATTTCTACGTAAAAATTTAATTTTAAGAAGATTGGGTAACACTTAATTATCATTTTCCATAGCAACACCCCAAGAGGCTAATTAGTTCACTTGAGGATTCATTTTTAAGGGAATATGCTTTTCTGCAGTCAAGATATTCCAACTCTCAGATTTGTACAAGATCAGTTGTGTAAACAGAAATTGGAAAAGATATATGAAAGCAGGTATTGACCATTTTTTAGGTCTAGGTGTTTAATATTTGTTTATGTTAATGAAATTAACAATTAAGACAGAAGTTAATGCTAAGTCCCACAACCTGCTACAATTACTGAGTGGACTTTGTACTCCATGCAGTAGAACCAACCTTGAATGTGCACATTTCAATTTGGTTCAATTTTTTTGGCCAAACTAAATTGAACTGAAAAAAATTTAATTCAGTTTAGAGAACTGAATTAGTATTTTTTTTTTGAACCAATTCTAAACTGATGCAATAACTATATATAAACAATAGATTGGAGAATTTTAGTCCAATAAATTAGATCAGATACAGTTATAACATGTCAAAATATTATGGGTTTAACAATGCTATAACTTGTATAAAGGTTTTGCACAATGATTGAATAGGATAAAAGAAGCACTGTGTATGATAAAATAAAATGAGAAGAATAACATAAAAAAAAAATAAGTTTGATTCATTAACTGATTTTAAAAAAACCAATTAATTCAGTTCATCGGCAACGTATTTATCCCAAACTAGTTGAGGTCGGTGGTAAATGAATCCAAATAAAAAGTACGAAAAGATTATAGTAAAAAAAACAGAAAAATAAAAAAATATAAATTATCCTAGAATTAAAAAAAATCAATAAACAATTAAAAACAAAACAAAACAAAATAAAGATAAATAAGAGAGAATACATAAGAGAAAAATAAAATAAAGGAAAAAGAAGATCGTAAACAAATAATAAATAAGAGAAGAAAAATAAAAAGGAAAAAACAAAAATAAAAGAAAAAAATTTTGATTCATAAATTGATTTTTTTTAAACCAGTTCATTTCATAAATTGTTAAAAATATAAAAATAACAAAACAAACAGTCCTTTTAAGTACAGTGCATTTTAATTCATATAAGAGTTTAATTCTTTTAGTTATTTTACACACCCCGTTTTAACCTTACCAAAAGGGTGATTAAATAAAAATGTAAACATTTCTTCAAATATGCATGAGAGGATTGTTTTCCTTAAAGATTAACTTTCCCATAATAAAAATTATGACAAAAGCAATACCTATATTAACCACACGATAATTTTGGTTTTTGATTTTTAATTATATAACCTTTGTTTTGTTTTTAACTTTTTATTTATTTCATTTATATCTTTTTTAATATTTCATATTTTATGAAATTTTAAATTTTTATTTTTTAAAATAACAATCAAAGTGTGTTTATTTTTGAAAAATTTAAAAATATATACTCTATTATTAAAATATACATGACTAAAATACTCATAAAATGCTAATCTATTAAAGTGTATAAATTATTTACATGATATCAGAGCTTCAGTAACTATAATGTCACAAGTTTGATCTTCATCGTTCCCTCAGTTGTGGAATTAAAAAAACATAAAGTAAAACAAAACAAAAAATTAAGCCTATGCAATATCTATGTTTCAAGCCCAAAGAACTCTTATGTGATGAGGGATGTTAGATAATAATATAAATTATTAAAAAAACGTTTACTCAACACCTTAAAATTTTGTTTTGAAGTGGTTGTTTACAAATATAATAAAAGTACGTACGTGTTTTTTTAGAAATAATAATAATAAAAAAACAAAGAGATTAACTGTGCTATATAGCTGTAGAACATGCATGGGTGTTCAATTCCCACTATGTAAAGAATCTTAGGATACACCACTCCAAAAGTTGGCTCAAATGGTGAGAGTGCCCAAGACTTTATAAACTCCACATTAGTTGCCCACACAATCAATGTGGGGACTATATATCTCAACACGCCCCCTCACGCAAGAGCCCATTGGGCTAGAAGCGTGGAGATTGCACAGGCTCAAATTTTTGTTTACCTTTTGTGCTTTTTTTTTTGTTTACCTTGGGATACACCACCCCAAAAGCTAGCTCAAAGGGTGAGAGTGCCCAAGTCCTTATAAAGGCCATATTAGTTGCCCATACAATCAATGTGAGACTATATATCTCAACACGCCCCTCACACGAGAGCCCTTTGGGCTTGAAGTGTGGATATTGCACAGGCGCTCAATTTTTGGTTTACCTTTTTGTGCTTTTTTTTTTATTTTAATTCCACTTTAAAGTGGGGGGCGACGAGGATCAAACTTGTGACCTTATAATCACTCAAGCTCTAATACCATGTAAAGAACCTTGGGATACACCATCCCAAAAGCTAGCTCAAAGGGTGGGAGTGCCCAAGGCTTTATAATCTCCACATTGGTTGCTCATACAACCAATGTGAGACTATATATCTCAACACGCCCCCTCACACGAGAGCCCATTGGGCTTGAAGAGTGGATGATGCAACAGGCGAGTGGGAGGACACAAGGCCTTATAATCTCCACATTAGTTGCTCATACAACCAATGTGGGACTTTATATCTCAACACGTCACCTCACACGAGAGCCCATTGGACTTGAAAAATGGATAATACAACAGGCCCAGTCTACCTGTGCTAAGAAATTCCACAAGAGAAAGTGGGGGGCGGCGATGATCGAACCCAGGACACGAGGCTCTATACTATGTAAAGAACCTTGGGATACACCACCCCAAAAGCTAGCTCAAAGTGTGAGAGTGCCCAAAGTCTTATAATTATAAGGCCACATTAGTTGCCCACACAATCAATGTGTAACTATATATCTCAACACACTATGTCATTCCAAACAATCTGGGGAGGTTGCTTCCATATCTTTAAGTCTCAGCTTCCATGAAAGAGTTTGCAGTTGTTTATAGATTATTTTTTCCTTACAAATAAAAGTTAATTAAATATATTTTTACAAAAACTCTTATTATAATAAATGAAAAAAAAGCTAAAAGATAAAAGTTCTCGAGAAAAACTTTTTATAAGATATATATTAACTTTTTAGAGTTCTCATATTTATTTTTCAGTTTCACTCTTATTCTACATTTATATTTATCAATTTTATTTTTATTCTAATAATTCATTCTAATAACAAATTATTTCATCTTCATTCCTTCAAAATCCTCGTAAGTCGTAACAGCTTTATATAATCATCAAATAGCTTTTAGCTTTATTTTTAAGTTTTTTTTTTTTTTAACTTTAACTTAAAAATAGCTCTCTTTTTTTTAACAGAAAAATTTAAGTGGTGTTAGATATCAGTATCCTACCAAGGTAAGCAAAGACCCCCTAATATCTGTGAAATTTTTTGAAAGAGATTATATATTATCCACCAACAAAGCCCTCACATACATCAACAAAATTTGAATTCACACCCTTACAAGATATGAATCAAACCCTTAGCCAATTGTGCCATATTTATTGGCTAAAAAGATGTGTCAAACAATAGTTACTAACCAATCAATCACATTGTTACTTTCCCTAAAATTATCGGTAACAACAACCCCAAGGGTAGCTCAGTTGGCAACTGAGTTCCCAAGGGTTTGCTTGAGTCAGAGGTTCAAATCCTGCCTCAAGCAAATTCTTGAAAAATCTTTGAGGACCAGAGGATGTGTCTCCCTCCTCGTTTGGGGGATTAGTCTCATCCTTCCTCCGGTAGCGAAGCTCAATACACCCGCTGTTCCAATGAGAGACTAGCCTACTGGGCCGTACCCCGAGGGCAAGGTGACCGGAGGAGGTTGAATGAGGATGCCTCCAGCTTATACCAAAAAAAAAAAAAAAAAACTATGGGTAACAACTACTCTCCGATATGTCACATTGTAGCTTTTAGTTTAGAAATTTTTTTCCAAACAAGCTTCTGGTGGCTAACCAATCTGTCACATTGTTACTTTCCCTAAAATTATGGGTAACAACTATTTTCCATAGCTGGTCTGTAAGCAATCTGATTCTATAGACCAAAGAAGACAGTGGATGGTTGTCTTGGCAGCCGGCTGATGAACTCTCTTGCTGTAGATAAATCACCTTCAAGTTATTATATGGATTTTATACTTATGACAACAAAATTTATCCCAAGCTATTTGTGGATTTTCTTTTGATTCTGGCTAGAACCCTATATGAAGCTTCTTGTATATTTTTCCATCTCGTGGCGAATTATTGTAACTTTGTAACTGAAAGGTTATTGGTTCGATTCATAGGCGAACCACCTTGGGGTCATGAATTATAAAAACTTTAAGCTTTGCATCATGAAAGGGGATTAGTCTCATCCAAATAGGTGTGGACCTAGGAAAACAAAAAATATATTAATAATCAAACAGGTCTAAACTGCAATAATTAGCAAAGACAATAACTCAATAGAAGACTAAAATGTAATATAACAAAGTTTCCGGATTAAAATATAATAATCAACAAACAATGTCCAATACATTATGCACCAAAAATATTTTGGGTGCAATGTAGAAGCGATGGATATGTGCAGAATGTATACGCTTGAATTATTGCTCCAAACTTATCACAAGTGCAATGATAATGTTTCAAGATACAACTTCACTAATACTAGTCCCCTATGGGATAGCAAAAATTAAGCGTTTCTTAACATTATCACAAAGAGGCCTCTAATTGGATCATAATATTATTTTGGGCCCTGGTCACTGACTATTCTTAGTTCATGGGCCTACAAACAACGGAATCTTTAGTCTCTACAAAATAAGCCGTTTGGGATGCCCATGTGGCCTGTTTTTATAACTTCACTAATCTTCATAATATTATTTTGCAACCAGAGTGCATGGAGAAACCGCAAATGCAGTCTCTACAAAAGTTGGAGGGAAAAGTTAAATCGTATGATCTCGGTTTGCTGAAAAAGGACGAAAAATTAAAATGTGAAAGACAATTTAGATGATAAGGTCGAAGGTTGAAGCTTTAAATGATAAGCAACAACTCCAATCTTCTCCAGCACATCGAAAGGACCATATAAGCATAAATTGAGTCTCTAGGGAGACCTTCAGTGTAGGGAAACTTGACAGTACGGCTACAATCGTAAAAGTACCAAGTCATTGACAGTAAAACTCCACTATTTTCTCTTCTTATCTGACTAAGATTTCATCATTTGTGTTGAGCTCATAATACAATTTTGTTTGATTGAGATTTCATTATTTGTTGAGCTAGTACCAAGCAGCTTGGTATTCCATAAAAGTACCTGATTATTGTAATTTGGTGAGGGAGGTCATGGGGTCCTCAAATTCATTAGGTCCAAAGCATTGTTGAAAAGCCTCCAAAAAAGAAGACTAATTTGGATGTGTCCTATCTTAATGTAAGCTTTGGAACCACTAGGAAGCAAGAGGACCCAACTTAAAAGAGACTAACAATAACCGTTCAACAACCAATACTTAAAAATATTCAAAATAAACATATACCTAGTCCAATAGGTATCCCAAACCAAATTGGGAAAAATCAATCTTAGGGTGTGTTTGGTATAAGTTTTCATTTGAGTTTGATGGAGAAAAGTGGGAAGACTAACTAAATAGGAAGCCTAGACAATTAGATTTGTGTTGTTTTTTTGCTCAAACTAACTATTTACAAATACCACTTTGAGTGTGGTATTTTAGGATAGGTGGAGAAGTGATATTTAAGGAAACCAAGTTATTGATGTTGAACTTTAATTTTTAGGTAGTGATTTGTTTAAAAAATATTAATAATGGGGTGTTTTGATCAATTCAACCAATTTTCTCATCACTATCTTACATTCAACCAAACATAGACTTTTCAAATTTACATAAATTTTCTCGGTAATATTTCGGTGAACCAAACATCTTTTTTTAAACTTTTCTATCAAACTCACTTTCCTACTATTTCCCCATTAATTATGTTTCCCCAATAAAAAAAATATTTCCTCTACCAAACATCCCCTTAGAGAGATCATGAACGAGAATTCTTAGGAGATGGAATTGAATGGACATGAGTAGGTCTAGCTCCTAGTATGATGCAGATGATTGATTTTGTAGTGAGTGAAGGATCGCGAGAATATCTTGGATTTTTTGTTGGAATTTTTCAAATTGTTGATTTTGAGATACTTCCAATGATTAAATTTGTTGATTGAAGGTCTACTCCAATTGTTGGTTATGCTTTTGCTTATTCAATTACATATCGTGAACTTGCTGTAGGAGCAATTGCATCATGCGGAAGCGTTTAGACCATTACAGTTTGGATGTATAGGATCATCATTGTTTACAATTACCTCTTGTAGCGAAGATCTGAGATGATGCTCTACAAACTAGAGTCCTTTGCATCACAGCACGAACTCACGAACTGATCTCCCCTGCACCGTAGTACGAACAACCTCCTTGAAGCTGGACTGTGGCAGATCTTCCAGAGTATGTCTCAAGGGAAAATGGAAAGTGTGTGGGCACTCTCTCTCTCACTTTCAGGAAGATGACATTACCTCAGCTTCTGCAACCACCAAGTGAAGACTAGAAAGGCTGATGACTATAAGTGTAGAATATATATGGGTTCCAAGAAACCCTAACCTTAAGTAGAATTGGCTTTAAGTTTCTTGAGCTCTTCTTACACACTGGGCCATATTGGGTTTTAGTGAAAGAGAAAAACTCAACAATCTCACACTTGTTCTTGAGTACAAACTTGAGCCCAAGGCCCAAGTCCAAGTATCCCACTAGTCGTCATCAACTGAAATTGCCCTATCCCTTATCTTGAGCTAGCCTGGGGATTTACGTATCATCTATTATTAATCAAAGCTCTTGATAATCAACGAATGATTATCTAAATTGGTGCTACTCCATTAAAAGTCCGAACTTGAACTCCAAGATTAATAACACTTATAACACGAATATGCATCGCCCCTTTGTATAATGTCTATAATTGATTGACAAGTTTTCTGTAACTCAGTCAATTATTTATTCCCTTGACTATGATAGTTTCTCTAGTGGATTACATGCACTGGCCAATGTCTTTAATATCCAAGTACCGAAATATATCAAGGGGACATATCTTACAAATTCCATGTTGTTTATCTCATAAATACCGATAATCAAATGATTTCACTCCTAAAATACCGAGTTATTAGCCGTCAATAGATCGAATTGGTAAATCAAAGAATGAAAACTATTTAATTACCTATTTATAATAAACTCAGGATTAAGAACAATCACATAACTACAGTTAACTAGAGATTCGATACCTTATGACAGAAAAACAACCTTAATCAAATCTCTCCTTGATCCTTTCAATGTGAATGTTAATTCACACCAATATTTTAAAATGATTCGGACAAAACCATTTCATAAAATGTTGCAGCCTAAATAAAGTGCTCAACTTTATTTAACAGCTGTGAATCTATTCATAAATTGTGAGAACCTATGATCATGTTGTAAGGACCCGCACCGTTAATTAAGGAATTTAATTAATAAATTACGAGAAAATAAGAAATGATTCCATAATTGACCTTAATAATTATTTATGAGGCGTAATAATCGTAATAAGTGATTAAGAATGCTGAAAGTCGCTTTTCGGAAGAAAAGTGCAGATACCGGTTCTGCTAGTCGGTATAAATGCGTGCCGAAAAAGTATCCCGGAAAATTAATGTAAGTGCATGATAATTACTAGAATAATATGTAGGACTTGTAAAACGAGTTTCAAGTCCAGATAATGAGAACTGGTGCTGGAAACCGGTACTGGCTGGGAAGAGCGCGTACCGGAAAAGTGCTCAGAAAATTATAAGAAAAATATGATAAATCTTAGAAAATTATGTAGTTTCATAATCCAAAGTTTGGGATTAAAATGCTAAGCGTAGCAACTAAAGTTAATACTGTGTGTTAATTGGGTAAGTGACTATAAATACCCTTGTTAAGGGCACAAAGCCCTAGGTTTTCTGTTGCTACGTGAATGCTGGAGTGGCTGGTCAGTTGCTACTGTTCCATTGAGCTTTCTTCACCATTTTGGAGATCAAGTGTCAATTTTGCTTGGTTTATTCACCTCCAAACACTTGAGCCTTGTGTGAGTGGTCATTGTGAGTGTGAAAGGAGCACCTTTTCTGAGTTGTGGTGGTTGTGGGAGCTGAGGTGTTTTCTGGTTTGGTGGCATTCTTGTTGAGGAGTGTTGTGCTTGGCTTGTGAGGCTTCAAGGAGCTTCATTTGTGAAGAAAGATCCTTGCTTGGGTGGTATTTTCGTACACCCTTGAAGTCAGCACCTTGGGAGCTGATTGTGAGCTCCAAGAGCACCTCCAACCTCTGTTTTGAGCTTTGGTAAGCCTTGTCACCTTTGGTCTTGAGTCTTTGAACTTAAAAATGAAAGCTTCATGCATGTTAAGGCTTAAAGATGATAACTTGTTGTTGAGTAATGTTGAACACACCTAGAAATGCATGTTTAGGTAATTTAAATCGTTAAAAACCCAACCTTGGAAGGATATCTTCACGAAATGCATTTTCTGCATTCTGCCGTGAAATATCCGGATATATGCCCGATGAATATCCGGATATGTGATATCCGGATATGGGTTTTGAGTATCCGGATACTAGGTATCCGGATATGGGATTCTTGATATCCGGATATTGCATATCCGGATACGTCCAGTGAGATATCCGGATATTGCATATCCGGATATGGTCCCGAGGAATATCCGGATATTATGGAATTTCGTAGAACAGTAGCTGTGCTGTGTGTACAGTAGTCTATTGGGGGTTTGTGGACCCTAGATTGATGAAGTTGAACTTCTGTAATTAATGAACTAAGTCAGAATTAAGTGATTAAGGACTTATGGCTTGGTATGGAGCCTTAAGTCGTAAAATGTAAGGAAAGACGTTGTATTTAAGTTACATGCTTGTGTTGCATTATTATTGATATAGTATTGGTCCATAACAGATTGTGAATCTGCTGTGTTTGGACTTTGAGCTGTGGACTCTTGGCTTTTGGAGTTAGCTTGCAAGGTAAGCTTTCGTGTCCTCGGTTTAGCCATGTTGTGGTTCCACCATGTCCCATGGGGGTATGGTTTATGCATGCTGTGTACATGCTTTTGGATATTTGATATGTTGAATGAACTTTACATGTAATGG
Organism: Gastrolobium bilobum; assembly: GCF_033153095.1. Classification (NCBI taxonomy): domain Eukaryota; kingdom Viridiplantae; phylum Streptophyta; class Magnoliopsida; order Fabales; family Fabaceae; genus Gastrolobium; species Gastrolobium bilobum. The sequence continues at coordinate 17,097 of NW_026897530.1, forward strand.
CTTTTAATATGCATGTGTTGTTTCATCTTGACGGGAAGCCTGAGTATGTAGCGCCATACAAGACGGTGTACCGGGGTGAATGCAAGTGGTACTTGCACGGTGTGTAGGTGATAGACGTATACCTGCACTGTCTCTGGCCAGTAGATTAGTATTGACACACATGGCATGATTATCTGCTGCATTGCATTGTTTTTGAAATGATAAATGATAAACTGCTTTTGAACTTATATTGCACATGTAAGTGAGCTTGGGGTGGAAGATCCTTGAGGACTTACTGACTTACTGAGATTTCTAGATTAGAGATCTTACCCCACGTTTGGGGAATGCTTATTTCAGGATCAGGTAGTATGGGTACTGATGCCTCAGGCGGCTGGAGGCCGGAGCTTAGCTGATTTTGTTGTTTCTGCTTATATGTTAGCATGACTGGATTTGGATGCTGTTTATGTTTTCCGCTATTTATGATATGTTGTTGTTGAGACTGATGTTGGGCATGTTTCCTTATTTGAGTGAGCATGGGGTTTGTCCATGACACTTTCTGTTAGTACTTGTAGTTTGGAGTTGTATAAACTGTTAGATGGTCCGGTCTACGTTGTTGTAGTTCTGTGACTAGAGCCACACTTATATTATCTATGTTATGAGGTATTTCAGTTAGCTGTTTTATTGCAATTACATACAGGCGATGTTTTATTAATTGATTATTAAGCAAGTTGGTAATGTTAATGACATCATAATTGAAAAGAAAAAGTAATTCTGCATTTTAATTAAGTGCAGCTTAATACGATATTATGATAACATTACCGGATATATATACGGGGTGTTACATTTATGGTATCAGAGCCTGGTTCGAGGGAAAAACCTGTATGTATTGCAATTGCTAGGTTGTTTGGTTGTGTCTGTCTTTGTGTTTACTCCGTCGAATTTTATTATGTTGATGTATATGTGATCACATTGCGTGGGCCTGATCAACTCATAATTTGTGTAACTTGTGCAGAGTCATGGTAAGGTCCGGGAGAACACGAGAGACTTCTGAGGATCAATCCGATCCTATCCTGACTGCATTGGCTGAGATGCAGGCGGCTAGGTTAGCGGATCAGGAGGCCGCTAGAGTGGCCAACGCGGCAATGATGGAAGCTGTTCGCGAGGCGAACCGGATAGCCGCAGCTGAGGTTCGTGAAGCGAACCGGAGGACCACTGAGGAAGTCCTCGAGGCGAACAGGATGGCGAACATGACGTTGATGCGAGTCATGTTGGAGGAGATGAGGGCTGGTCCTGCTGTAGGCCATGCTCCACCACCGCCGCCACCACCGCCACCGCCTCCACCTAGTGTTCAGGAGGAGAGCCATAGTCACATCGGCAGTGCTACTCATGCCGCTGAGACGGGGGAGCCCCTTGTGGGGATTGCTGAGGATCGTGATGTGATCGATCGCCGACTGAATGCTTTCAGGAAGCATAAGCCACCTGTGTTTGAGGGGTCTCTGGATCCTATTGTTGCTGCAAGATGGCTAGAGTCGCTGGACAAGATCTTTCGGGTCATGCAGTGTACAGACCCACAGAAGCTGATGTTCTCGACCTACATGCTGGAGGGCGATGCCCATGAGTGGTGGACGCACACCTCTCGTGCTTTTGAGAGGCAAGGTCGTGTCATGACGTGGCCATTCTTTGAGGAGTGCTTTCTGGGCCGATACTTTCCCTATGATGCGCAGGAGAGGAAGCAGGGAGAGTTTGATCGTTTGGTACAGGGCTCGATGTCTGTTGATGAGTACCTGGGTAAGTTTAATGAGCTAGTGAAGTATGCACACTTCCGGATGGTTCCTCCTACTCCGTTATTTCTGGCAGCTAAGTTTCGCAGGGGACTTAGTGAGGTGATTGCTGAGCATCTTGCTGGTGCTGCTTCGAGGGACTTTGGTACACTGGTTCAGCAGTGTAAGGACATCGAGGATGTTTGCGAGGCAAGCAAGGCCAAGAGGGCCAAGGTTGAGGAGAGCAAGGGAACAGGTGGTTCCACTCCTGCTCCTACTTCCTGGAAGGATAGGAGGTTTGCTGATAAGGGCAAAGGAAAGCAGTTAGCGACTAGGCAGGCGCCTGGTCAGTTCAAGAGAGCTGTTTCCCATCAGGGGAGTTCTGCTAGGCCTCCTACCACTCCGAGATGTTCGAGATGTGGGAAGCAGCATGTGGGACGCTGTGCTACGGGGCAGTTGTTGTGCTTCAAGTGTGGCAAGGAGGGCCACTTCTCTAGAGATTGTCCATAGTCGACGGCGAGAGCTGCAGCTGTTCAGGAAGTTCCTTTGCAGATGGTTTCGATGGCATCTTCTTCGGCACCTGCAGTGCCACCTTCTGTTGGGATAGTGTATACACTAGATAGGCAACAGTCGGACCGCGCTCCGAACCTTGTCAGAGGTACTGTGTCTATTGGTGATTCTTTTGTGGATGCTATCTTTGATTCCGGGGCTACTCATTCGTTTGTTGCTACCCCGATTGCTTTGGGGCTTGATTTGCCCAGTGTTGTGCTTTCTCCACCGTTGCGGGTAGGGTTGGCAAAACGGGCCAACCCGGCTCGACCCGGCCCAATCCGCATTCAGCCCGAAAAAAACGGGTCGAGTCGGGTTGGCTCGAAAAAAAAAACGAGCCAGAAAACCCAACGCGGCTCGACCCGAGCCGGGTTAGGGTTGGCTCGCGGGTTGGCTCGATAATCAGCTCGCGGGTTAGCTCGGAAAAAAGCTCACGGGTTGGCTCAAAAAAAGCTCACGAGTTAGCTCGAAATGGTGCCAGTGAGTTGGCTCAAAAATTTTAATTTTTGTGGTTTGTTCTCCTGTATATAATTATCAAATTATCAACACTGCCAAATCTATTGATTGCCTAATGGATAATGGTGTAAAGACAGTAACTAATAAAACATAACCAATAAATTAAGAAATCCCAACATACCAGTAGACAAACACATTACAAAATAAAAATTGTCCTATGAGTTCCCATGGCCAATACAGTACAATAACAAAATATAAACATCCAAAAGTACACCATCATCATTAGATCATCTATAAAGTTTCATGACCATTAGATCCCCGTGAAGAAGCTAATATATGAGAAATACCATCTTCATCATCATCATCATCTACAAAACACAAACCATAAAATGTAAATAATCAATTAAGGTTACAATGACAAATGAAAAATGAAATTTTAATTGCATTGAAAATAAATAAATTACCATTGGCAACAAAACCAGCCAACCAATTGCGGGTACATACCAAAGCTTCAACATTCTTTGACAACAACTTATTTCTATATTTGTTAAGCACACGTGATCCAATGCTAAAAGCAGATTCAGATGCCACAGTGGTAATAGGAATGCTTAACAAGTCACGAGCCATTAATGATAGACTCGGAAAACGACAACTATTATCCTTCCACCATTGCAATGCATCTAAACTATTCCAGCTGTCAATAACCATTACAGGCGGCTCCTCTAAATAAACATCAAGTTCAGATTTTCCAGCATTTATTGCTTGGTGTTGAGTGTGCAAGGTCAATTCCTATCATATTTGAGAAGTGCAAAAACATAATAATCGAAGTAAGTAAGTACATGCATAAATAAAGGCGTGAAAATGAATATGATATAACATAATTAAAGCTTTTTGCTAAACATGAACTTACATCCAATATCTCATCATCCCATCTTCTCGATTCCATTGACCCTTGACTTGAAGAGTGGGTGTTATCTTGACTTTGATCAATGGTAGTTGATGAATTAATTTTTACATAATTCTCAAAGAGCTTATACACGTTTGCCTTTATATTTTCCATCTTGTCATCATGTGTGTAAGCATCAATCTTTCTATGACAAAAAGATAATGTAGTAAACTTAATGCGAGGATCAAGAACAGCTCCTAATGAAAGCACATCACTATAATCTTCCCAATATTTTTGAAACTTATCCATCATCTTATTAGCCATGCTACTTACAACCACATCTTCATCATTATCATACGAATGAGAACCCGATGAATTTTCCAAACTTGTAGAAAATACAAGTTAGAAGTAGGATAAGAAGTGCCAGACATCAAATTAGTGATCTCACAAAATGGATGCAAGAACCGACAAAGAATTTCCAACCTATTCCACTCTTCTTCTGAAGGATAATACTTGTAATTTCTATCTCTCAATTGGAGAATTTCTAACTCACGCTTGAATTTGAGAGCACGATTAAGCATTTCATAAGTGGAATTCCATCTAGTGGGTACATCTGCTATCAATGCAGTTACAGTTTTCTCTCCACCAACTTGTTCAATGCACTCCTTAAATTTGATCATTCTTGATTCTGTGCCTTTTATATATTTAACACTCTCTCTAATCCGAGTCAAGGCATCATTTGCAACTTTTACTCCATCTTGAACAATCAAATTCAATATGTGTGCAGAACAACGCACATGAAAAAACTTCCCATCACATAACAACAATTTTTGCATATTCAATTGGTTTCTCAAACCACTAACCATAGAGTCATTTGCAGACGCATTGTCCAAAGTAATGGTAAAAATCTTCTTCTCTATGCCCCATTCCTTTAACAAACCAAGTATCTTATGAGTCAATTCAAATCCAGTATGAGGAGGAGGCATATGACGGAAGGCAATAATTTTACTATTCAGCTTCCAATTGACATCAATGAAATGGGCAGTTAAGCAAACATAACCCTCAGTATTACAAGATGTCCACAAATCTGAAGTTAAGCATATCCTACTTTCAATGCTACCAAACATCTTTTTCAGCTTCATCTTGTCTCTCATGTGCAAATTTAAAACATCTTGTTTAAAAGTATTTCTAGAAATGCCAGTCCAATCTGGATTCAAGTAATTATGGAAACGCTTGAACTTTCTATACTCAGCAAAGTTAAAAGGTTGGTCATGTTCAATAACAGCTTCAGCATACATCTCACGTGCTACCTTCATATCTATTTTTATAGCCTTCATTTTACCTTGCATGTCCAATATGACTTGACCAATATCTTCATATTTAATTTGTGTGCATTTATCAATGTGACGGTTTAAAGTAGACGTACCACAAGTCTTACTGTCAATCTTGTACTCTGTCTTGCAACTATTGCATCTTGCCTTTTCATTCCCTTTTTCTCCTATTATTGTGAAATGTTTCCAGCAACGAGCTTGCCTTTTCCTAGGCTTTTTAAAAGCAGGTCCTTCTTCAACTTCTTCCAATTCATCACTTCCTGCATCAGCATCATTGCCTTCTTCAAGCATCACCAAGCTTTCCCTACATCAAAGTTAAATATAAAATTACTATAGCGTGGAAAAGATAATTTAAACTAAAACAGATTTTAAAAAAATTGAAGAATATTAACCTATTCGAATCAGCCATTTCAGAGACTTCAAGTCGAAGATAAGTAAAGGGCAGGATCAATAATGATCTGTCTTCCTCTTTGGTTCCTGACCATATAAACAACTCATCAGCTATATCAGCTACAAGCATTAGACAATCCTAATCCAAGCTACAAGCATATAGTAAGCTACTTTATCCATACAGTCCCTCAGCAAGAAGGTGGCTTAGAAAGTTCGCCTAATATCCTAAGCTACTTTATTTTAAGGCATCCAACTAACTCTATTCTTTTTCTTTTTTTATCAAAGAAGAAATTCACTAAGAATAACTTCTACAAACTGTAAAGAAAAATAAGGGGTATTAAGTGAGGCAACAAAACAATAAGGGGTCTCAGATTAAGGGGTATTATTTTTCCTGATGTATTCATTGGTGCTATAATTTATCTGTATAGTTGAACTTGTTCTGATACATCAATGTATATATTCCAGATATATTGTTTGTCATGCAACATAGGATATTTTATAATATGTTGAATTGCCATGATATAGCAGCTACAGAGCCCTTATAATTTTAAGCCTATCTAGTAAAAATTTACTTTTAACAGAACACTGGCCTGTTCCAGATAATTTTGATTTTTATCTTCAGGTAATGGCAGGATGCCATGTAACATTCACCAAACCAAGTTTGTTGTTTTGGTGCCATTTAGAGGTTGGTGGTCATGGGACCACCAGCATTTGGTGGTCAATTAATGTGATTTTTACAACAACCCATAATTAGTTGGGAGCATGAAATTGTTTCTGGTTGAGTAGAAGATGTTATTAAGTTTTCAACCTGTGATGCATGGAAATAGTATATCATTATTTCATGGTATTTTCTCTTCTTAGTGGTGCTTTGAACTCTTTCTGTAACGAGCTTCACAAAAAAGGACCAAATGGTTCACTTGAATTTTATAAAGAGAACATGAAAAATATTATTCCTCTAATACTTGAATATGTACTTTGCAGTCTATTGCTGCGTTTCAATATGATTACATCATAATCATGTTGAATTGGAGACTCTGTGATTTCAGAGCTTAAAGTGTGTAAAGAGAAATATTAGTAATTGAACTAAGGAAAAATAGTGACACACATTTATACAACTTTAAAAGACCTACATGTAAAAGTCAATATCCTTCATCACTATCCAAAGATGTACTGAGGCAACAAAATTAAGGGGTATTAAGTGACTTCAACATGTTCACGAGGATAATAAGTCAATCTCTTTGTACTGCCATGTCTTTCTTAAAAGAAGAATTCATTTCAATCTTCTCAAAACAATCAAAACTGATAGGATACAGAAAGTAGGAGAGAGGAACCCAAACAAAACAATAATATGAAATGTAAGTAGCTGATCTAAATTATTAAACTGTTGCGCCGAATCCAGAAATGCAAGGAAGTTTGGTGATGGATGGTGGTTGATTTACAATAAAGTATTGTCAAAATTAATGCACAGGGGTCTCAGATTTTTCTATTAGGTAAATTATGGATTAGTTCAGTGCAATTTTAATCACAAAAGAATTTAGAATCTAATTGTGTACACATGAAACTAAAACACTAAACGTAAACAACCTAGACTAAAACACTAAATATAAGCAGCTTAGCTACTTTGATTTCTGTAGCAAATTAAGGACATTTTCAGAGCAACAAAACAGAGATCGAACACTTTTGCATAACAGAGATCAAACACTTTGTATAATACAATTTTGAGAGAGGTTGAACAGCAGTGTTTGACATGCAAGGTCGACTCCCCTTAAGATCGAGTTGCGGGATGAAGAAGAACATCATTTTTATTTTATTTTATTTTATTCTTTTGTTTTTAAGATTTTATCACCCCTAAAAGAAAAAAAAGGGGAAGATTTGAAGATTAAGACTAAGAAGAAAAAAAAAAGAAACCTGAAAACACAGAGGTGACGGTCGGTGGAGAGGAGGAGCACGGTGGCTGACTGGCTGCCAAGATCTGGAATAAAAATGGAAAAAAATATTAACAAAATGCAAGATCAGTAAGACAAGAAGAAAGGGGAAAAAAAACCTTAAAGTTGCGGAAAAGAGGATGTCGTCGCCCGCCGTCGCCCGTCGGTGTGGGTGGGGTGGGGGACCTGGGGTGGGGTGACTGTTGTCTGCTGGTAGTGAGCGGCGGTGAGTGAAAGTGAGAGTGAGAGTGTCTGAGTGTGACTTTTTTTATTGTATTTTATTAATAAAAAAAAGAGTAACCCGCGAGCTGGCTCGTTCAACCCGCGAGCTGGCTCGTTTGAGCTCGGGTTGGCTCGGGTCGAGCTAAATCGAGCTGGCAGCTCATTTTTGCCAACCCAACCCGGCTCGTTTTGTGCGGGTTACGAGCCAACCCGACGGGCTGGCTCATTTTTGCCACCCCTAGTTGCGGGTGACTACCGCCACCGGAGAGATTTGTGATTCTACCACTGTACATCACGATGTAGCGTTTCAGTGGGATGGCCGTGAGTTCTCGGTAGATCTGATAGGATTGCCGATGGCCAACCTTGAGATTATTCTGGGCATGGATTGGTTGTCTAGAAACTGTGCTTTGATTGATTGTTGTGCAAAGCGAGTGGTGATGTCTCCGTGTGATTCCACAGCTAGTTCCTCGCCATACATTTCACTGCTGCAGGCCAGGAGAGCGCTGCGAGCAGGGGCATTGGGTTATGTCATGTTGGGTGGTTTGGTGAGAGGGACACAGGAGGATATCACTGGCATTCCTGTGGTGGGAGAATTCCTTGAGGTGTTTCCTGAGGAGATTCCTGAGTTTCCGCCACAGCGGGAGATAGAGTTCTCCATTGACTTGTTTCCCGGTGTGGGGCCGATTTCTTTAGCTCCTTATCGGATGTCGCCACCGGAGTTGGCTGAGCTGAAGAAGCATATTGAGGATCTTTTGGCGAAAGATTTCATTAGACCGAGTGTGTCTCCTTGGGGAGCACCGGTCATCTTCGTGAAGAAGAAGGACGGGACAATGCGATTGTGCACCGACTACAGGCAGCTGAACAAGGTGACAATCAAGAACAAGTATCCTCTTCCTCGGATTGATAATCTGTTGGATCAGCTCAGGGGTGCTTGTGTGTATTCCAAGATTGATCTCCGGTCCGGATACCATCAGATTCGGGTGAAGCCGGAGGATGTCCCGAAGATCGCATTTCGTTCGAGATACGGTCATTTTGAGTATTTGGTGATTCCGTTTGGACTCACAAATGCGCCGGCAGTGTTCATGGATTACATGAACAGGATTTTCCAACCGTATCTGGATCAGTTTGTGATTGTTTTCATTGATGATATTCTGATCTACTCCAAGACTGAGGAGGAGCATGTGGAGCATCTGAGGATAGTTCTGCAAGTGCTGAAGGAGAAAAAGCTTTATGCTAAACCTTCCAAGTGTGAGTTTTGGCTCAAATCAGTCAAGTTTCTGGGGCATGTGATTTCAGCAGATGGAGTTGCAGTGGATCCCAACAAGATTGAGGCCGTGTTGGATTGGGAGAGACCCAAGACAGCTACGGAGGTGAGGAGCTTCTTAGGTTTGGCAGGTTACTATCGGAGGTTCATCAAGGGTTTTTCCACGATGGTTCCCCCTTTGACTCGCCTTACCCGAAATGAGACTCCATTTGTGTGGACTCACGAGTGTGAGGCGTGCTTCCAGGAGTTGAAGGAGAGATTGACTTCTTCACCTGTGTTGATCCTTCCTGATCCTGAGGAGCAGTTTGAGCTTTACTGTGATGCTTCTGGAAAGGGGCTGGGTTGTGTGCTGATGCAGTCTGGTAGAGCTGTTGCTTTTGCTTCGAGGCAGTTGAAGCCTCATGAGGAGAACTACCCGACTCATGATTTGGAGTTGGCTGCGATTGTGTTTGCTTTCAAGATTTGGAGGCATTATCTTTTTGATTTGAGGTTTGTGGTGTTCAGTGACCACAAGAGTTTGAAGTACGTGTTCGACCAGAAGGAGTTGAACATGAGGCAGAGGAGATGGATGGAGTTCATAAAGGACTACGACTTTGAGCTTAGGTATCATCCTGGCAAGGCCAATGTGGTAGCTGATGCTTTGAGTCGGAAATCCAGTAGTTCATCCAGTTTGCTACTTGGAAACTTCGATGTGGTTGAGAAGTTCCGCCACTTGGCAGTGACCGCTCCGTGTGCGAGCGTACTTCTCGGGTTGGAAGCATCAGATGTCGTCAACGAGCTGTTAGAAAGGATTAAAGAGGCACAAGTTCAGAGAGAGTGTCTGGATTATGTGAAGAACCAAGACGGTGTGTCTTGGAATGATGATGGATTGCTTTTGTTCCAGCGGAGGATTGTGGTTCCTCGAGGTCCGTTGACAGAAGAGATTATGGCAGAAGGCCATAAGGGTCAGTTTTCTATCCACCCTGGTGCTACTAAGATGTATCAAGACTTGAAGAAGAACTTCTGGTGGCCGAGCATGAAGAAAGATGTTGCTATCTTTGTGTCCAAGTGTTTGGTTTGCCAGAAGGTGAAGATTGAACACCAGAAGCCGTCTGGTAAACTTCAACCTCTTGAGATTCCGGAGTGGAAATGGGAGAGCATTTCCATGGACTTCGTTGTGGGTTTGCCGAAGACTCAGGTGGGCTGTGACTCGATATGGGTCATTGTGGACAGACTGACGAAGTCTGCCCATTTTCTTCCAGTGAAGGTGAGCTTCACTACAGAGCAGTTGGCCAGATTGTATGTTCGCGAGATTGTGAGGCTTCACGGGGTGCCCGTGAGTATCATCAGTGATAGGGACCCGAAGTTCACATCTCGGTTCTGGGAGGCGCTGCAGGGAGCTTTTGGTACGCAGTTGAGATTGAGTACCGCCTATCACCCTCAGACTGATGGACAGACTGAGCGGACTATCCAGACCTTGGAGGACATGTTGCGGGCTTGCACGTTGGAGCAGGGCTCGGCATGGGATATGTACCTTCCATTGGTAGAGTTTTCGTATAACAATAGTTTCCATGCTAGCCTGGGCATGGCACCCTACGAGGCGCTCTACGGTAGGAGGTGTCGTACACCTACCTGCTGGTCGGAGGTTGGGGATCGTGAGTTGTTTGGCTTGGATTTTGTCCAAGATACCACCCTGCAGATCCAGATGATCAGGGAAAAGCTGAAGCAAGAGCAGAATCGTCAGAAGAGCTACTACGATGTCAAGCATCGACCATTGGAGTTCAGTGAGGATGAGCACGTGTTTGTGAGACTTTCACCTGTCACCGGTGTTGGACGGGCACTCAGAGTGAGGAAGCTGAGCCCGCGCTTTATTGGGCCATACCAGATTCTTGGTAGAGTAGGACCTGTTGCCTACCGGCTTGCCTTGCCTCCGAACCTGGCCAACATCCACGACGTGTTTCACGTGTCTCAGCTTCGGAGATACATAGCAGACCCTTCGCACGTGGTGCAACCAGGTGATGTGGAAGTTTGGGAGAACTTAAAGACTCCCGTAGGACCACTAAAGATTCTCGATCGTGGCGAGAAGCAGCTAAGGAGCAAGATCATTCCGATGGTCAAGGTGCAGTGGACCGGAAGGACTCCTGAGGAGTGTACTTGGGAGCGAGAGGACGAGATTCTTCGGCAGTACCCCGAGTTTCGACCAGGTATGTTTCTGATTTTGAGGACAAAATCCTAAAAAGGTGGGGTGAATGTAAGGACCCGCACCGTTAATTAAGAAATTTAATTAATAAATTACGAGAAAATAGGAAATGATTCCATAATTGACCTTAATAATTATTTATGAGGCGTAATAATCGTAATAAGTGATTAAGAATGCTGAAAGTCGCTTTTCGGAAGAAAAGTGCAGATACCGATTCTGCTAGTCGGTATAAATGCGTGCTGAAAAAGTATCCCGGAAAATTAATGTAAGTGCATGATAATTACTAGAATAATATGTAGGACTTGTAAAACGAGTTTCAAGTCCAGATAATGAGAACTGGTGCTGCAAACCGGTACTGGCTTGGAAAAGCGCGTACCGGAAAAGTGCTCAGAAAATTATAAGAAAAATATGATAAATCTTAGAAAATTATGTAGTTTCATAATCCAAAGTTTGGGATTAAAATGCTAAGCGTAGAAACTAAAGTTAATACTGTGTGTTAATTGGGTAAGTGACTATAAATACCCTTGTTAAGGGCACAAAGCCCTAGGTTTTCTGTTGCTACATGAATGCTGGAGTGGCTGGTCAGTTGCTACTGTTCCATTGAGCTTTCTTCACCATTTTGGAGATCAAGTGTCAATTTTGCTTGGTTTATTCACCTCCAAACACTTGAGCCTTGTGTGAGTGGTCATTGTGAGTGTGAAAGGAGCACCTTTTCTGAGTTGTGGTGGTTGTGGGAGCTGAGGTGTTTTCTGGTTTGGTGGCATTCTTGTTGAGGAGTGTTGTGCTTGGCTTGTGAGGCTTCAAGGAGCTTCATTTGTGAAGAAAGATCCTTGCTTGGGTGGTATTTTCGTACACCCTTGAAGTCAGCACCTTGGGAGCTGATTGTGAGCTCCAAGAGCACCTCCAACCTCTGATTTGAGCTTTGGTAAGCCTTGTCACCTTTGGTCTTGAGTCTTTGAACTTAAAAATGAAAGCTTCATGCATGTTAAGCCTTAAAGATGATAACTTGTTGTTGAGTAATGTTGAACACACCTAGAAATGCATGTTTAGGTAATTTAAATCGTTAAAAACCCAACCTTGGAAGGATATCTTCACGAAATGCATTTTCTGCATTCTGCCGTGAAATATCCGGATATGTGCCCGATGAATATCTGGATATGTGATATCCGGATATGGGTTTTGAGTATCCGGATACTAGGTATCCGGATATGGGATTCTGGATATCCGGATATTGCATATCCGGATACGTCGAGTGAGATATCCGGATATTGCATATCCGGATATGGTCCCGAGGAATATCCGGATATTATGGGATTTCGTAGAACAGTAGCTGTGCTGTGTGTACAGTAGGCTATTGGGGGTTTGTGGACCCTAGATTGATGAAGTTGAACTTCTGTAATTAATGAACTAAGTCAGAATTAAGTGATTAAGGACTTATGGCTTGGTATGGAGCCTTAAGTCGTAAAACGTAAGGAAAGGCGTTGTATTTAAGTTATATGCTTGTGTTGCATTATTATTGATATAGTATTGGTCCTTAACAGATTGTGAATCTGCTGTGTTTGGACTTTGAGCTGTGGACTCTTGGCTTTTGGAGTTAGCTTGCAAGGTAAGCTTTCGTGTCCTCGGTTTAGCCATGTTGTGGTTCCACCATGTCCCATGGGGGTATGGTTTATGCATGCTGTGTACATGTTTTTGGATATTTGATATGTTGAATGAACTTTACATGTAATGGCTTTTAATATGCATGTGTTGTTTCATCTTGACGAGAAGCCTGAGTATGTAGCGCCATACAAGACGGTGTACCGGGGTGAATGCAAGTGGTACTTGCACGGTGTGTAGGTGATAGACGTATACCTGCACTGTCTCTGGCCAGTAGATTAGTATTGACACACATGGCATGATTATCTGCTGCATTGCATTGTTTTTGAAATGATAAATGATAAACTGCTTTTGAACTTATATTGCACATGTAAGTGAGCTTGGGGTGGAAGATCCTTGAGGACTCACTGACTTACTGAGATTTCTAGATTAGAGATCTTACCCCACGTTTGGGGAATGCTTATTTCAGGATCAGGTAGTATGGGTACTGATGCCTCAGGCGGCTGGAGGCCGGAGCTTAGCTGATTTTGTTGTTTCTGCTTATATGTTAGCATGACTGGATTTGGATGCTGTTTATGTTTTCCGCTATTTATGATATGTTGTTGTTGAGACTGATGTTGGGCATGTTTCCTTATTTGAGTGAGCATGGGGTTTGTCCATGACACTTTCTGTTAGTACTTGTAGTTTGGAGTTGTATAAACTGTTAGATGGTCCGGTCTACGTTGTTGTAGTTCTGTGACTAGAGCCACACTTATATTATCTATGTTATGAGGTATTTCAGTTAGCTGTTTTATTGCAATTACATACAGGCGATGTTTTATTAATTGATTATTAAGCAAGTTGGTAATGTTAATGACATCATAATTGAAAAGAAAAAGTAATTCCGCATTTTAATTAAGCGCAGCTTAATACGATATTATGATAACATTACCGGATATATATACGGGGTGTTACACATGTCCTTTACGAACGTCTCCATATGATTATATACTCTACAAATGAGGCTCTTTGACCAGTTAGGGACTTTTTCCAACGACTCTAAACGACGTCCACAGTCGCCTGCGGCACTCATATGATGTTTTTTTTCTTGACACAGTGTTGCACCCACCCCTCATCGGCACTGGTGAAAAAAATAGTCATGATCACTCTAGAAATACATTATGCTTAGCTGATATGGTACGACTTTGTGGCCTAGCTGATGCTTAGAATAGAATTGGTGTCTGACAAAAGATGAAAAACAACAAAGTGTGAGCAAAAGGTAGCAACAATTAAATTTTCCTTTTATTCATCGGTAGTGCATCTGAGTTTCTAAATTGTAGTAGCTGAAATGACCGCATGCATATTCTTAATAAGTGTTGTTGGGGGGGGGAGGGTTTGGCGTCACTTAGGTAACAAAAAAAAGTGTCGATGGGGGGGTGAGGGCGACACTGTGTCCGAAAAAAACATCACATGAGTGCCGTAGGGGACTGTGGGCATCATTTAGAGTCGATGGGTCCCCCCGACGGCACTTAAAGACCCCAAACAATAATTTCTCTCATCCAGATACCAAGTTCATAAATTTAAATGGGAAAAGTCCCTAAATGGTCAAAGAGCCCCACAATTGATCCGGACCTTGATGTTTGTAAATAGTGCCAAAATAAATATATAATACTTCATTTGTAAAATTCAGAAAATGATTATATTGTTTCATTGTCTTACTCCAAGAGAACAATGAATCCAATATCTCCCACTTGCTTAATGCAAGTCTGGGATCCTCTTAAGATCCAAAGAAGTAACATGCCTCTCGAACACAAGTTCAACCAAACTCTTAGTAACTGGGTCTGCAAGATCCACCTATAATGTTATCTGAGTTTAGTGAAAAACTCATAGCTCGAGGTTGATTTCTTGAGTCAATATCCACTTGAAATAACTGAATTTGTGAAAACTCATCTTTTCAAGACTCCCACTAGAATATACTGGTATATAATCGCTAATTCTCCAAAGATACTTGAGTACATGCTTAACAATAATCTAGTGTTCCTCTAGGTCCAGAATAGTACCGCCTCACTACTCCCACTGCGTGGCAGATGTCTGGTTTAAGTACCAACATGATATACATGAGACTACATTTTTCCAAAGCATAAGGTATCTAACTCATGCATTCTTCCTTCTCAGGAGTCTTTGGTTACTCCTTAGGAAGATGAATTCCACATCTGAGAGTTATAATTCTTCTCTTAGAATTCTCATGTTGAATTTTGGCAAGAGTTTTGTCAATGTAAGTAGCCTAAGGTGATGCCAACAACTTATTCTTTCGATCTCATAAGAGTTTTATACCAAGAATATAATTGGCTTCCCTAGTACTTCCATACCAAAACACTAACTTAGCCAACTCATTATGCTCGATATTACCTCCACGTTGTTTCCAATAAGGAGCATATCATCTACATAAAGTAATAGAAAAGCTAATGTCTTTCGTTGGATCCTTTACATACAAAAACACATCATTCATCAAGGTTCTCTCAAAATCAAAATTTTGATAACCTGATCAAAACTAATATTCCAAGACCTGTATGCTTGCTTAAGTCTATGAAATAGACTTTCACAACTTGCATACTGTGTGTTCCTGCCCATTTTCTATAAACCCTTTTGGTTGTTGTATGTAGATATCCTGATATCCAACTCCCAAAATGAAATCTCATAATTGAGACTTATAGTAGCAACTAAGAGAATCTAGATAGACTCAAGCATGGCGTCTGGCAAAAATTGCCTCCAAGCTAGCTTTGAAGGTTTTCACCTTCCTATCCATCCTCTCTTTACCTTTTATGTCCACATGCACCTAGTGGATTTTACCCCTCTTGGTGCCTTTTCTAGGGACCAAACGGAGTTGAAATACAAGTATTCAATATCATTATTCATAGCTTGAGCAACACTTGATCAATAACATCTTCTAGTACATTATCGTAACTAGTAGGATCGATGTCACTCAACAAGAGACAACTTGAGAGTTAACAAGGTTCTCTCTCACTACGAATGTACTGCACTAGACTTTATGTATTTATAGGCAGATCAAAGAGTGGGTCAAATGGTGGATCTTTAATTTCTTGAGGATCCATTTATTCTTGATATTGTTCTTTCACATGTGATACTAATATTTCTACTAGTTTCACTTATATATTATCATGTTGAATTTTCAATTACGGTTCCCTTGTTTGTTCACCTAAAGATATATCTTTTCCCTCTGTGAACAATCAAGGGAACAATGGATGAAACTTTTAGAGATTCTAAAAATTCTTGATATGAGATAAGTCTCATCAAGAATAACCTTACTTAAAAGCTTATAATTTCTCATCTAGTCCTCCTTTAAGAAAATCACTTGAGTGTTTATACCTTCCATTTAGATTATCTTGTCCTTAGGACTAAATAAGATTTCATCCCTGGTTCTCTTAGGGTAACCAAAAGATATGCACTCTTTCTTACAAGATTTCATCTTATTTGACTGTTGTTGTAGGACGTGTGCCGCAGCACACAAAATTCGAATATGGTTTGATCTGGGCTTGCACCCTTTTCATAATTCTTTAGGGGTCTTTACAACAACTTCGACAGAACCAAGTTAAGAAAATACATTTTCTTCTCCTAGGCATCTCCCTTGAACAACATTGGCAAAGATGAATAACTAAACATGATCTTCACCAAGTCTAGAAATGTTTGATTTTTTGCATACTGCAACTTCATTCAACTAACGCGTTCCTAAAGTTGATAGTTACGAAAACTATCCCCTCTATAATCAGTTAAGACCTGAATTTACCAGACAGGTAGCCAATACTTTAGTCAAACCAAAGTATTTTGATTTGAACAACTAGATGCTTTTCTACCTCAGACTTAAACCTCTTGGAATTTTTCAAAAGCTTTAGACTTATGGCGTACTAGGTTCATCTGTCCAAATTCGAAATAACCATTCATATAATGAAGTACTCACCATCACTTTTGGCTTGAACACTAATTGGTCCACATACATTAGTATGTACCAATTCCAGTTGAATAGTTACGCAAATCTTTTTTACTTTGTAGGATTGCTTTGCCATTTTACCTTCGAAATATGATCAATATGTAGTTTTCAGTTAAAACATTCTTGAACCTTTAGTCTCTCTTTTAACTAAATTATGTTTCCTATTTAAGGTAATATGACTCAATCATTAAAGCCAAAGTATGTTTCATTTGAAACTTTTATTTCTTTGGTGAATATTCTTATTCATCATCCTTTCAATTCAACATAATAAATACAATGGGTATATGACATAGGTAATAAAGACTATTTAAACAATACAGCAGAACAAACAAGACGAAGATGAACTTTGAGATGTAACTCAGGAAACAATTGCATTGTCAAACCATGTTTTAACCAAAATAATTAACAATAAATGAATTCCTCTTGAAATCCGGAATAAATAAACAATCACCCAAAACCATAGTGTTTTAAATAAGTTGTCTTACTGCAAATGCAGACACAAGTTTTTATTTTTAAGCTTAAAATATCTTTGTCCACTGCTGACAGGCATGTCATATTTGAACTACTGCAAAGAGTAACAAACACAATAAGTGGTTCCTGAATCAATGATTCATTCACTGATCAGGCTTTAATATACCCATGTCTGGTTCTTTTCATCACCTCTGGGCAATTTTTCTTTCAGTGTCTCTTCAGTCTGCACTTGAAGCACTTGTCTTACGGCTTCTTCATAGCAACTGGTTTGACAACTAATAACCAAGTTATTTTGTTCTTGTTACCACCATTGGATTTTTCCTTGGATTTAACAAGACTTTTAGCAAAATCTGCGTTGACTGCATTATGTATAGTAGATCTGCTAGACGCAGCAAACATTTCATTAAGAGTCTGAAGCATCTCCACTCCACTCTTAACCATATACACTTGCTTATGCAAGTGTTTGGAAAGACTGACGAGAACATAATAGCGAACTATCATATTTGTCCTTTTCCAATCTGAGTATTGCATCTTTGTTTCCATAGACGAATCCTCTGCAGGTTGCTATAACCCTCTTATTGTCAGGACATATTTTAGCTTTCATGTTTTTGGAACAATATCAAAATTTTACTTTGCACTTATTCATAGTTGGTACCATCTAGAAGTTTTTGACTAAAATATCATTTCTAAGATATTTTCTTAAAAACATACAAGGCACACAATTACAAACAAATAATGCAATAAACAAACAAAGTGCAAGTAGATTCTCATAACTACTCATGCTTATTGTTAACAGTCCTTTAGTTTTCTTAAGAAGGCTTACGATGAGCAAGTCACTTGTAAAAATCAAAATTGTTGTTTGGGCCTTCAGTGCCATTGCAGAGCCTCGACAGTATGGTTAACAATTTTACCAAAGTTGAATGTAATTAACCATTGTTTAATTTCAAAATTATCCTTAGTGTCCAAGCATTGTTGACGATGGGTCGTACAATACTTTACTCAAATTTTGAAATTACTAAGGCCCAATAAAATCCAATCACGCTTATCCGTTGGGGGCCTCACATGATTATTTTATTGTTAGGCCCACAATATGCCTCGAGGTTAAATTAATTTTTTAATTTAAATCTCCTCCCATTCAAAATAAACAATTTTTTCAATTTCCAAGAATTGTTTAAATGAGAGTAACCTTTGATTGATTTCAAAATCTATGTAAGCAAAAGCGCCGATGAACGTGCATCACTTAGCTTATTTGAATTTTAAAATCATTAAGGTCCTAAAATTCGGTCATGATAGGCAGCGTGTGCTTCTTACAATCATGATACATGATTGTGGTGTGAAGCGTGTGTTTAACACATGGCCATTTTAGAAGACTCCCAAATTACTCGCAAAATAAACTATTCTCTTAGAGAATTTTCTTAATTATTTTCTAGATTTAAATCATCCAAATAACTGATTTAATTATTAATCTAGATTTCAGCGATCATAATAATTATCATTTATGAGTATAATTTGAAATCAAAATAATTTTCATAACAATCATTAAATTATTAAATTCGTTATGCACATATTTCAAAATTATTTTTCTAGATTTAAATCATCCAAATAACTGATTTAATTATTAGTCCAGATTTCAACAATCATAATAATTATCATTTATGAGTATAATTTGAAATCAAAATGATTACCATAACGATTATTAAATTATTAAATTCGTTATGCACATATTCCAAAAATTATTTTTATAGATTAAATCAGCCAAATAACTGATTTAATTATTAATCTAGATTTCAGCAATCATAATAATTATCATTTATGAGGATAATTTGAAATCAAAATAATTACCATAACGATAATTAAATTATTAAATTTGTTATGCACATATTCCAAAAAATAGAATTAATGTCATAACGACAATTAATTCAGCGTATCAAATGTAATAACAATTACATTTGAAATATGAATTAATTATCGTAATGACTATTAATCTAGTCGCACAAACATAACAGTCAGCATACTTATGTAATTAACAAGTTATGCAACAATATGACACCACATATTCTATATAACATGTTATCACGTTACACATGTTATCAATCGTAAAATTCATCCATTCATAAAATTAAAGCAATTAACTATTAAAAATTTTAATCCATGGTTTCCTAAAAAAAAAGTTACAAAATTAGGAAACTTTGCAGCTGATTTGCTTCTTCGTTATGGTTCATAGGTTATGTTTCAAGCCCCTTTATGATAACCATGGGCCCAAAGGCCCAAAATAGAAAACTTTGGCGAGAAACCCTAAGTCAACTATTAGGAACCCTAGTCGTCACGTCCACTGCGCCGTCACCCGAACTCATCTCAGCACGAAACTCTAGGGGAAGGACCACCGTGAATAGACGAACATCCTTCTCTTTGCATCTTCTTGGTCTTCTTTCATTACAATTTTATTTGAAATACATCAAAAATTGTTGTAAATAATAATTATTTAGTTATTATTTAGTCATTTATTTGTTGTATTGGGCCAAGCCCATTAGGTCAAAATTAGGTCAAATATTCTCTATAAATAGAGAACCCTTTGTACAGATTATTTACATAATTCAATAATATTTCAAATACCCCTTTCTTTCAAGTTGGTATCAGAGCTCTCGATCCTGAGGGCTCTGCTTTCGCACCTATTGTCTTTAGAACAAGAACCTTTTTATTCTGTTTGTCTCTTGCTGCCATCAGCCGCCACCGGATTTTTTCCGGGGACTTCTTGGACCGAGAAGAGCTCTGTTATACTGGATCTCTGTTACTGTTCATCGTCTCCATTATTCTTCATCACAAGACAGCATCTGCTCATCACGATTGGACCCTTTCCCAGTGGTTTTTCAACTCCGAACAGATCCAGAAAGAACCGCGCTCACCGGACGACGTTGCTCCAGAAATTTCAGACCGGACGGCCACCGCACGCGCCCACACGCGCCGCCTCTTCAACCGCGAGTGAAGCCCACGCGCAACCAATCTCACCGGCACGTGGCGGCGCGTGAGACCATTTTTCTGGATCTGACCACCGCGATCTTGATCGTCCCTTCATCCTCTTTCTGGATCTGTGCTCTTCTCTTTGATCGGACATCGTTTGGTATTTATTTGTGATTTTTTGGCTTCTTGGAGCTTTTCTTTAACCATTTTCTGTGCAGTATGACCTTTTTTCAAATTAGTTCTTTTTCAAAATTTTATGATGGTACCTCTTCTAGACCTAAGAGAGATGATCGATGGTGTTCTTATTGTAAAAGAACAGGTCATATCAAGGATTTATACTTTCGCCTTTATGGAAAGAAAAATGTCTTAGAAAAGATGGCAAGGATGCGTGGTCAAGCGCATTTTACTTCTTCTGAAATTACCCCTGCACCTAATGAGACCCAATCTGCATTTCGTCCAGATGAGTTGGAACGACTCCGAACCATTCTTGATAATCTGAGTAAGCCATCTGATACTAGTGCTTTGGCTATGACTGGTATGAGCTCCAAAACTCATTCTTTCATTTCTTCATGTAATGATTTTAAACATTCTTGGGTTGTTGATTCTGGTGCTACTGATCATATGGCTTGTTGTGCTGACTCCTTTATTTCTTATCATCCTACCATTGGAACTCATACAAGATAGATGGCTCACATACATCAGTTGCTGGTTCTTGTGACATAAACTTACAGCAATCCTTACATCTTAAGGATGTTCTTCATGTTCCTAAACTCTCCACGAATCTTCTTTCTCTTCACAAAATTACAAAAGATTTGAATTGTACTTTAACCTTCTTCCCTACCCATTGTTTTTTTCAGGATCTCGCCACGGGGAAGACGATTGGTAGTGCTAAAGAGCAAGGTGGGCTGTACTATCTGGTGTCACAATCTCCCGCAAATAAAGTAACAGATCTCACCTTCATGTCTCATGGTCAATCAACTGCTGATTCTTTAATTTGGCTGCATCATAAGCGTTTGGGTCATCCTCAATTTAGTTTACTCAAATCTTTATTTCCGTCATTGTTTTTGTCTAAGTCTGTTGAGTCTTTTCATTGTGATGTTTGTGAATTTGCTAAGCATCATCGTGTGTCTTTTCCTTCTAGTATTACTAAGAGTGTTGAACCTTTTGATCTTATTCATTCTGATGTTTGGGGTCCTTCTAAGGTCCCTCATTCTTCTGAAAATAAATTGTTTGTTTCTTTTATTGATGATTGCACTCGTGTAACTTGGGTTTACTTAATGCGTGAAAAGTCTGAGGTACCACAACTGTTCTTTCAATTTTATAAAATGATTGAGACTCAATTTTGTAAAAAAATCAAAAGACTAAGGACAGATAATGGTACTGAATATGTCAATCACTCTTTTTCCCAATTTATACGAAATCAAGGTATGATTCATGAACTTACTTGTGTAGACACCCCTCAATAAAATGGGGTTGCTGAAAGGAAAAATCGTCACCTTCTTGAAGTTGCTCGTGTCTTACTGCTTCAAACACATGTACCCAAATGCTATTGGGGAGATGCCATTCTTACTGCAGCGTTCTTGATCAATCGTCTACCCACTCGGGTTCTCGATCATGTAAGTCCTATTCACTCCATGACTTCTTTTTTTCCTTCTGTTCCCACTTTGCAAAGTCTTCCTCCTCGAGTGTTTGGATGTGTTGTCTTTGTTCATATTCATAAAAAACATCGCAGTAAGTTGGATCCTAGGGCTCTTAAATGTGTCTTCCTTGGATATGCTCCTGATAAGAAGGGCTACAAATGCTATCACCCTGGAAGTCGGAAATTTTTTGTTTCTATGGATGTTACATTTCAGGAATCTGAGTCCTTTTTCCAAGGTCCTCATCTTCAGGGGGAGAATAATTCACCAGAAGACTCATCACCTTCCTTCTTTGAATCTTCAGTGTCTACTCCTTCACCTGTGTCAGTGTCTCTTCCTCTTGTTCCTGTTCCTAATGTGTCTATGTCTAGTCCTCTTGTGACTGATCCTCCTATGACTGATACATCAAGTACACCAGAGATACGGAAGATTGTAACACCTGAATCGCCTGAACAGCCCACATTGCCTCAACAGCAACCTCAATCGTCTGAACCACTGGTAAGTCCTGAATCTCATATTTCTGATCATGATGTTAATACTTCTGATGACTTACCCATTACTACTGCTTCTGATGATTTACCCATTGCTTTAAGAAAAGGAAAAAGATCTTGTTCCAAGAAAACTTGTTCTTCCTATCCCTCTTGTACTCAATACCCTATCTCCCATTTTGTTTCCTCTGCTAATCTTCTGTGCAACACAAAAGCTTTGTTTCAGCACTTGATTCTACTTCAATCCCAAAATCAGTACATGAAGCTTTGAAAGATGGGAATTGGGCTCAAGCCATGCAAGAGGAGATGAATGCGTTGGAGAAAAATAAAACATGGGAGGTTATTGATAGACCCAACGGAAAGAAAGAAGTAGGGTGCAGATGGGTTTATGCCCTGAAATATAATTCTGATGGCACTCTTGAGAGACACAAGGCTCGATTAGTCGCCAAAGGTTACACTCAAACCTATGGCATTGATTATGAAGAAACTTTTGCTCCAGTTGCAAAGATGAATACAGTGAGAATCTTGTTGTCCCTTGCTGCCCATTACAATTGGGATATAAATCAATTTGATGTGAAAAATGCTTTCCTTAATGGTGAGTTAGAAGAAGAAGTCTACATGGAAATCCCGCGTGGTTTTGATTCTGTGAAGGGGGAAAATAAAGTTTGTCGATTAAAAAAGGCCTTGTATGGATTGAAACAGTCACCTCGTGCTTGGTTTGGAAGGTTTACTAAGGTTATGATGACCTTAGGATATAGACAGAGTCAAGGAGATCACACTCTTTTCTTCAAGCACTCCCAAAATGGGAAGCTTAATGTGCTCCTTGTATATGTTGATGATATTATTATCACAGGTGATGATTTTGTGGAGAGACAGATTCTGCAAACACGGCTTGCCTCTGAGTTTGAAATCAAAGACCTTGGGAAACTGAGATATTTCCTAGGGATAAAAGTAGCTCATTCAAGCAAAGGAATTTTTATCAGCCAAAGGAAATATGTTTTGGATCTTCTCAAAGAAGCAGGAAAGCTCGGGTGTAAACCCTCTAATACTCCTATTGAGCAGAATCACAAGATGGGCTATGAAGAAGAGAGTCCTCCAGTTGATAAAGGACCATATCAACGGCTAGTTGGAAAATTGATATATCTGGCTCATACTAGACCAGACCTAGCTTATGTTGTTAGTGTTGTCAGTCAGTTTATGCACGACCCAAAGGAAAAACACATGCAGGCAGTAGAGAGAATTCTTCAGTATCTTAAAGGTACTCCTGGTAAAGGATTGTTATTCCGACGTGATGGCAATCTATCTTTAGAAGTCTACACAGATGCTGATTATGCTGGATCCGTGACTGACCGTCGTTCTACCACTGGTTATTGCATGTTTCTTTGCGGTAACTTGGTGACATGGAGAAGTAATAGACAAGATGTGGTTGCCAGATCAAGTGCAGAAGCTGAATTTCGAGCTATGACTCAAGGTATTTGTGAGTTATTATGGCTGAAAATTGTACTTGATGATCTCAAAATAAAATGTGAAGGACCTATGAAGCTGCTATGTGATAATAAGTCCGCTATTTGTATAGCTCATAATTCAGTTCAACATGATCGAACTAAACATATTGAGGTCGACCACCATTTCATCAAAGAGAAACTTGATAGCGGGTTGATTACCACTCCATACATTCCCACTGGGCGTCAATTAGCTGATCTATTAACAAAGGGGCCTCCTTCAGACAGATTTCAAGAACTTACTAGCAAGCTGGGAATGATAAATATCTATTCCTCAGCTTGAGGGGGAGTGTTGTAAATAATAATTATTTAGTTATTATTTAGTCATTTATTTGTTGTATTGGGCCAAGCCCATTAGGTCAAATATTCTCTATAAATAGAGAACCTTTTGTACAGATTATTTACACAATTGAATAATATTTCAAATACCCTTTTCTTTCAAGTAAAATATACAAAAATTGAAATAAAATTCAAGGAAAAAATCTAATCGTATAGGATTAGCCTCCTTGTTACAACCCAAGAAAATATAAAGAAATATCTACCATGGATTAAAGCCAAAACCAAATAAAGAATTGATTTTTAATGAAAAGAATTATAAGGATACTCATGCAAAATTCATACCAACAAACATAGAATCTTAGGTACCATATTTCATGAAGCAAAACTAATTACATGAAATTGTAAATCAAAACTAGATCCACATCCAAACAAGCAATCCTGCTCTAATACCAATTGTAGGAGCAATTGCATCATACAGAAGCGTTTAGAACATTGCGGTTTGGATGTATAGGATCGTCATTGTTTACAATTACCTCTTGAAGCGCAGATCTGAGATGATGCTCGATAAACTAGAGTCATTTGCGTCACAACACGAACTCACAATGAAAGCATCAATGTAATAAGAAGTAGGGGGATAACAAAAAGAATCAAGAGATTGAGAAGAGGAGAAGGAAAGAAGTTATAGAAATTTCATCATAATTGTCATTATGCCAAACTTTGTTATTTAACTCACATACATCGAGATTAAATATTGTTAAGAAATGAAAGATAATGTAAAGTTTGACAAAATTAATGAAATCAAAGTTAGACGATATGTCCGACTCTATATTTATTTTGGGCCCCTTGCAAGCTGATTCTTCTCCCCAATAGATTTATTGGACTTGTCGTTACAATGAACGACTTTTTGTCGTATATGCTGAATTTTTGTAACGGTCTTGGAAGAGTGGTGATTCAACTTCTTCGATACTTAATTCAATGAACTACTTAATGGGTAAATATACAAATCTTTTAAAATTGTTACAGGGGGCTGCTGTTCATATTAATTAGATTGGTTATTAGTTTCAACTTGGATGAATTGTATTTAGTTTTGACATTGATAATCAATTTTATTGGGTTTAGATCTTGAAAACTCGATTTTAAAAGAATTGATGTTAAAAAAATTAATTTATTTTTAGAAAGAAAGTGAGTTTAAAAGAATAAATATTTTTTTTTGGTTTGGTAAGCTAGAATAAATACTGTTTAAATGCTAAAGTAAATCACTTTTGAACAAGTGAAAATGTTGGTGCATTTTACAAATTTCACGGGCTTACTCCAAGAATCAGCCCTATTTAAGGGGATTTTTTTTTTTAAATTATTTCTCAATAAATCAATTATATTCACTACAAAATTGATTTTGAGAACCCAAAGGATTAACCAAACAACCTCGTTGATTGTGCCAACCAATGTACATGTGGGATCGCCGCATTTGTGTAGGAACTTCGTTTTCAGGGCCACAAGGGCGCAGTATTGCAGTAACCACGGGAATGAATTAGTGGTGTGTATGAGTGAAACGGGACTCAGTTTGGTCGAGCTTTATCTTGACAAGTTCAAGTTTATAATAAAATTTTTTAATTTGACGTAATCCAATAACTTAGTTGATAAGTGTTCAAGACACTATGTTAAAATAATTAAATAATAATTAAAATAATTAAAATAATTAAAAATATAATATTAATTAATAAATTCAAAAGATATTAAGATTCTAACAACTAGATAAGATTCTAATCTCTTTTCAGTTTTTTTCAGGTCTAAAATAACAAATTGCAATCAAGAAGGATAAAGACAGTTGTAAAGGATAAGGATAAAGAAAAATAAAGAATTAATCAAAAATTAATTCTTAGCGAGCCTGGTCCAAATTAAAAAGCCCATTTTTATTTTTATAAAAAACGCACGTTAGGGCTCATTCCATTTATTCTTGGATTGGGGGAAAGACGAGGCAGAGGAGCGCATTCTAGAGCGCAAAAGAAATTAGAGAAAAACACGAAGGCAGGAGCGAAAGAGGAACGCTGGAGCGATGCAGAGGAGAAGGGAGGAATTCGATTTGCATCATTGATCGTCTTCCTTAATCAAGTTTTTTCATGAACTCAATTTCTTTTACTTTCTCTTTTAATTCTGTTTTTATAATTATGCATAGCTAAATTCCTTTTAGTAGTTAGGGCGAGACGGAACCAATGGGTTCTTGAACGCTGTTTGCTTTGATTATGATTTATATTCTTGATTTAAATTATGCAATCAATCTGCAATTTATTCCTAGTCTTATTTATGATCTGGCAATTCTTGAATGAGCATTAAAGTCGTGCATGACGATAGGGATGTTGGTGTATGATTCCGATTGATTGATTGCTGGAATTTGTATGATCTAGGAATAGACTTATGAATTCTATAACCGTAGGTTCTTGCGTTAATGCTTATTTTATGAAAACGTACTAAGGGATTAGGCTTTGGATTAGAATAAAGGATTGGATTACCAAGGGATTATGATTTAATCAATCATAGAAAGAGATGTTAATAATTTGATCTTGAATGTAATCGTAAGTATAGGCAAACTCGTTAAGAAACCATTGGGGAAGTTGAATCCTAACTACGCCTTTTTATCACTGTTGTAAAATCCGGCCGGACCCGGAACCCTATGACCCGGCCAGGTAATAGCATAACCCTGACATTCCAAGGGCAGACGGGTATTTCTCCACCAATCAGCTGCATCATTCTGCAACATATAAGAAGCATACAACAATTTCTGCTGATCATCACACTCCATGACAGTAAAAATGCGATCCAATTCTTCTAACCACTGAATTGCAGCAATAGGATCAATGCCTCCTTTATAATTTGGTGGTGCATGTTTTCGGAAGGCATTTAGCATTCTTTCTCTTTGCTCTCTATTAGTGGCTGGCTGTGCCACACCACCCCTGTGACTAGATTCTTCATTCACATCATTATTTCCTTCACCCTCCACAACAATGGGATTATGAGGAGGAGGAACAGGCTGTTGTGGTTGTGGCTCAGGCTGTGGCTGTTGCAAAGGCTGTGGCTGTGGACCTTGCCCACCCGCCCTCACCTCAACCAAGAGTAATCTCATCATTTCAATATTCGCCATTCTGCTTGCTGCCATCATTTTGTTGCATCTCAGTTAAGGCCATTATCATTGGATCTGGCTGTGAAGTATTTCCCCGCGGGTTAAGTCGGGGTCTTGCCAAATCTGCTAATATTGGATCGGTCGGGTCAATAGGAGGATCAGAAGTCCTTCTTGGGCGAACCATAATTAGCCATTTCACACAAAGGAATGAGTTAGCTACGCTCACACTCGGTGATCAGACATGCATATCATAGTATTCCAAGAAAAACTCAAGAACATAACAACCCGAACAGTTCATGCAATATTTCACAGGCTCTCCTAGAGAAACTGCTCTGATACCATAAATGTAACATCCCCGTCTCGAGCCGGTTCAATTAACATACATATGATAAAACAGAAAACAGCGGAAGACTTAACTTACGAAAATATGAGCTAACTTTTTCTTTTTCTAACTTAATTCTTTCTCGGCGTAAACGAAAATCGGGCAGAGTTTCCTCTATAAATCGGACAACTGGGGATTTTCCAATCCCACTCAGAAGCATTTCCTGATAAACAGTTTATACGACATATCAATTCAGAAATACCAGATATCCAAATATAATCGAATACCCATACATGGGCGCATGCATAACATGGCTCCGTGCCACTAAATCCAACAGCATGCCATCAAAACATAAACCTATCTGAATACTACATCATCATATAACGTTCCTGAATACTCAAATGTACATGCATCAAACTGACAGACATGTACAAAACATATACAGGCCATATACAAAATAAAGGATCAATATCATGACCCATCAAATGCGAAAATACTAAAATACATCAAACACTCCAAAAAGGTAGTAGCCTACAGCCACTCAAAATCCAATCTGTCAACTGCCTCAGCCACGTGTCGTGTCCCTGCCTAGTGAGGACTCACCGGGAATCTGGGCACCTGAAAATATGTCCCCAAAGAGGGGTGAGATTACAAATCTCAATAAGCTCCAGGTTTATAGAGAATTCTCCATACCCCTGGCTCACTCCTGCATGAAAGTCAGATACAGAGTATACAAATACAACATATAACAGATATCATAACAGAACAGAGCATATATCCATATCATATCAGAGATGTGCGCCGTCATTCCCAAGGGAGGACCCCAAGCGGAAATCAACGCACGTGTTCCCGAGGGAGGACCCCAAAGCGGAACCAGACATATCAGAGGAGTACACCATCAGTCCCGAGGGAGGACCCCAAAGCGGACGTCCGGGTACTATACAATCAATGGCCAGAGATTGTTTCAGAAATCAAATTACAGAAGTCACATCAGAGCAAAACATATCATGTTATCAAATAACTCTATATGAATGCATCTATACAAAGCATCTAAATCACAGTCATACAGTCCAACCATAGTTCACTAACCATGGTGGAGCACTCAAGCAGGAAAAGACTCCTTAAACATAGAGCTTACCTCTTGAAGCTTTACCAATACGCTTACTTGTGGAACAAGTTACTTTTATCGCTTCAAGAGATTTCCGATCCTTCTCAATCCCTAGGCACACCTAGAGAATAATTTACAATGCATCAATAAAATGATGCAATACCATAATTATTTCATAAGCATACATTTTATCGCTTATTTTCCTTTCTTTGCATTTTTGCCAATCCTATGCCAATACACAAGTCTAGACCTCTTTATAACCGTTGGTGTTCTTTAATTTAATCAACCATTCCCTTAGGAATTTTCAACATAAATCATGCTATTTTTCTTCAAAACTCATCACCTTTATACAATTTATTACAACACATTTTATTTAAAATAAAATGTACAAAATATATCCCTAAATACCCTATAGGTTGAATCCTACAAGGGGAATTTCCAAAGATCCTTCTCTTTTACAATGCATTTTCGTTACTTCATTACAACTTGAAAACACCTAGGAATGCTTCCACTAAATTCCTATTTTGAGTTTAGACACCAAGTCCTTTTTTTTTACTTAGGCATTCTTACTAACTCATCCATTTTCACTCATTTCCAACACACTATACCTTCACAATATATAATATAATTTTTTCCACAATAACTCCTACTCACTCCATGATGGCCGAAACCTAGGAGGAAGATGCAATAGGACTTTTAAATTTTTATATCACATGTGGATGCTTACTCAACACTATAACTTCCTAAACAACAATAATCCATCATAAATTTCACATTCTAACATCAATTATTTCCCACTCACAACATGCTCATATATTTCATAACTTAAATCATCAAAATAATATCATGGAAATAGAGGTTTCTTACCTCTAAACACTTGTACAAAGCCTAGAGAGTAACCTCCAAGCAAAGCTCCATCAAAAACCCACTTTTTCTCCTCCTATGAATAGTAATCCGAAAATAAGAGGAGGAATAACTCTTCACACACTCAACTATAGCTCAAATGGATAGGTGCAATGGATTCCTTGAGTGGTTCCTAATCAATTTCAAGTGGTGGGTCATAAGATTTGGTTGAGAATTCAAGAAGAAATCAACAAAACAAGCAAAACCCTAACCCCCCCCCCTTTTCCATGGCTGAAGCTCGGCCCTTCAAGAGAGAGAAGAAGAAATTTTTGCAATGAATAGTGATTCATTTAAGTGGCCAAGCTATTTAGGCACATGTGGCCCTTTTGTCGGATGTTTTTCTATCGCGTATTTCACTTAAATTTACCGGAAACTTAACTTAAAGCTACGGATATATTTTTATTTTTCTAAAGTTATTTAAATAAATTTTTATTTCCTAAGGAACAATATTCATAATTCACAGTATGGTTTTTGCACCGTTTTTAACGAAATGCACTGTGAACCACTAACTGTACTTTATTTAATTCTGAAACTTAACACTTATAAACTTATCATTTTCTTGGGCCTATATTGACTTGCTTGGCATATATTGGACTTTCTTATTCTTATTTCATCAATTATTTATTTCTGGACTCTACCGGTTGCTTAAACAGCAGTACAAAATACCCGGTAGAAACACTATTCACGAGATTTTCATGGAAAGTGCCAGACTATACAATTTTTCGTTCTGAACTCATATTTGTCATCAGAATTTTCAAATTATGTTCCTAAAATTATTTTGCTCATTTTAAGCTCTACCGGTTAATTCACAAAACTGTAAATTCTCCGGCAGCACGCACTGTTCATAACATAGTCATGATTACAGTCAAAATACTCGAAATCGCTCACTGAATCTAATTATGGCATTTAAATCCTTAAATTAAATCTCTAACTAAGATTTACCAGTTAGGGTCATTATAGCTGCCATGGCGAGGAAGCCTTGGATCTTCGTTGCTATCGTCCATGAACTATGCCTGTCACAGTTTTTTTCATTTATATAAAAACGCTACTCTGGATGTTTACCCGGGTACAACCCTTCTTACCCGGGTAACTAATTCAACCATTTTTCCAGATTCAAGAACTCTACCCGGGTACACCCCTCTCTACCCGGGTAGATAAAAAATTTCAAAAAATACCAGGGTAGGGAGGGGTGTACCCGGGTAGGCTTCATGGTCAACGGTCAAACAGGGGCAGATTGGTGTTATGTTTTCTGAAGGGGTTAAATTTTCGAATTAGTTTCAAATGAAGGTCAAATTGGTAATTAATTATTAATTAAAGGTTATAAGGGTAAAAAAGCCGTAATATTGACTTGTGAATGTAATAGGTTGAATTATGTTAAGTATATTTTGAATCTTTAATGATTGGTGGCTTGCATTTTTTGAGTATTTCATATAGGATATATTTATATTTTTTAATATATAAAAATGGGTTTGTGAAGTGATTCTGTGACCCTTCGATTAAACCTATGACTTCTAATCTCAGCCGAATCGATGTCTAGGCCGAGAGCTTTTAAACACTACTTGAGCTTGAGTTGTCCTTCATTTGAACTTTTCTTTCTCAATTTTTTATTTATGTTTTTATTTTTATTTTTATTATTTTCACGTGCTCTTCTTGTTACTTGAACTCACTCTTTTTATATTTTTATCGTAACTCCACCCGTGCAGGGAAGTAAGAAACAGATTTGGATAATAAAAAGGGTGATAACTAAAAGAAGAGAGAAGAAAAGCATATATGATTTTTATTTTTTTATTTTTTTAAAAAAGGATAGTATTGAAATTTAAACCTCATGCATAGAATTCATTTCTCTTATCATTAACCCACCACTCCTGCCTAAACCATGCTAGATTAATAACACACATAAATAAACATAAATGGGCACATGATAATTCTTGAACAACTTTACCATACAACTTTATTTTGGACCCTTTCTTGAAATTCATGAGAAATATGTTATACAAAAATGATAATTGTATACTGTTTCGTGCATATTATTTTATGAGATATGTTAAATATCTACAATTTTTAATGTCTACCTTACTTATCATTCTCCAATACCGTTAGATTAGAATATTAAGAGAAGAGATAAATGATAAAGGTTAATTAAGATTATGATCTAATGTTATTAGAGAGTAATAAGTAAGATAGACATAAAAAAAAAATGTAAGTATAATAATTTATCCCTTAATTTGTTCCCGATCTACCTGTAAATGATTAGCAATCAGTGAACTCTATGTAGAATATTACGGATCGATAACCACATAATACACACTAATTAATTATTAGTTATTTATACATGTTGATTGGTAAAAAAATAAAATGCACAAAATAGTATTTTTTACACACTATTAACTGAATAACCCTTCTTAATTAATGATTATATTATTCACACATTGTAACATTATTTTTATATTAGTGAAAGATATCTGTAAATAATCGATGGTCAATGTATATTATATGGTAATTAGTGATATTGTACATATAATACATGCTGATTATCAATTATTTGCGAGTCCATCGCCAATATAAAAAAAGTGTATATACAATAGTGTATGAATAGAATAGTATAACAGTTAAAAGAGAAGTCGCTTAGTGATGTACCAAAAAAAAAAAAGAGAAGTCGCTTAGTGATGTCTAGGGTCAGGCCCTTCAGGACCTAGTCTTTTGGAGTCGCGCGGATTTGGAAAGTTAAGGACTACTTTGTCGAAACTTGCCTTCAGGAGCTGTGATTTTTGAATCAGTTCTCGGGAACAACCCTTTGCTGGGGTCTCCTTCCTCTCCACAAATGCCTCAAGTGAACGACATTCCAACTTGGCAAATAATAGCACGAACAGAACTAGTGACGCTACTTGTTTTGTGTTTGCCATTCTTCCAATTAAAGGCATCATGTTTAGTGATTCCAATTGAATATCCAGACACGCTTATATAGTATATACTCTCCATATCCTTTTTGATATTTAAATCAAAGCTCAAACATACTATTCTTCTTCCTTTTTTGATTTCTATTTGATATAATGACGACACGTCTTTAGAAGGATATCATTTTATTTATTTACTTGTGTTATTATTCTTTTGTTTCTCATCAATATATCATGCTAAATGTAGATAAAATCAACGTTAGGATTTAGCTCTCATATATTCAAAGACATTTCTTGCTAGATATAGATAAAATCATCTCATAATATATACATAGAGTAGGATCCTTTGATACCGGTGTCAAATTTAACGTTTGACACCTCATCTGAGAGTCGTTTGATCAAAAAAGATCAATGACTCTGATTTGTAAGCATGTGACACCATTGATTTTTTTTTTATCTAACGGCTCTCAGATAAGGTGTCAAACTTTAAATTTCACACCGGTATCAAAGGATTCCATCATATATATATATATATATATAGTGGTGTTGTTGGCCAAGTGAGTGTGTTTGGGTGTGTGTGTTTATATAATAAACATGTGACGTTCAAACACGAAAAAGCAAAGGAATAAAATGACGTCTTGATCCAATGTAAGATTCTTAGCTATTTACTACCAATCAAATAGATGCTAAGTGAAGTCATATGGATTCAAATTTGTCATCTAGTACTTCTGGTACTGCCATTTTGTCAATTCATTTCTTTCAAAAATGCATATTAATATCGTGCTTGAATATATAAATTTAGATTTGAGCTGTCCACTTTCATTAGTGAACTAAGACTAGGAGATCTTTCAAAGTCTAGCAGGTTATATACATTCCTTTCAAAGTCTACCCTTAAAGGGGTTCCAAAGGTCATTCAAAACTTTTTGTTTTAGTATTTTTTTTTTAAATATTTATTACATGAAAAGTGACAAGGATACTGTACCAACATTAATTACACATTTGTCACCAATCAGGGTTGACACAATTAGTCGAACCTTCCGCAGACGCTAGTTATGTTTTATTTTCGATTCTCAGCTGTTTCCACTTGATAGGCGATATGTAATCCACCTTTAAATTCTCAATGAAATTGGTGATTTTCTAGACCTTACATGGGGACGAGCCTTCCCTTAGTCTAAACTAAATTACACATTTATATTCTCTAGGAAGATGATTTGGTAAGGAACTTCTGTTACATGCTATGGCATAAGACGCAACATACTTATCATCGCCATTAATCAGGTAGCAGCATGATCAGCACTTACCCTAAAAAATACAACAAATGGCCACTAGGGAGTTCCTTGTTTGTAAGTGCATTATTATTTCTAATAGTGGTATTTAGATCTACACATGGGAGGGGCCAATGTAAAGCTCATCAAATGTGGCGAGGCGAAAAAGCATACGTAGCGGGCCGGATGGAATTTTTTAATGTAATCCATTAAGCCAAAAGTAATCAAACTTTGGATTATGGGATGGAATTTTTTAATGTAATCCATTAAGTCAAAAGTAATCAAACTTTGGATTATGCTAAGAGAAATTAAATTGTGTAAATAATTACATGATCGTGCTTGGTAAGGTAAAATAGAAATTAATAAATGAAAACTAGATGATGCACTATTTATTCTTTTTTTTTTTGGCAAAAATTAAAATAAAATTATATTCATTTTTAAAATAAAATGGAAAGAATACGGACTAATATTCGAACCATTTGCAACAAGCGTGAAAAGATGAATCAAATGCGCCTTTAGCACACTTTTTACCAAAGAAAATGCGATGTGCACAAAATACAAAATTTTCTTCTCAGACCAAAGGTACAAACTCGTTGGATTTGACTATTGGATTTAATAAAACGCAAGTTTTTGTATAGAGGTCGAATCACTGTGAAATCTGAATTAATCGACAAAAGGCCGTAGTGATGTCAAATTTAGCTTAATGGATATGTGATCATTGACAAATTTATATTTCGCTGAGTTTTGTTATGATAGTGGAAACTAATTGTATACTGTTGTAAATAATATTTAGTTTTTATTTAGTCATTTATTGTTGTATTAGGCCAAGCCCTTTGTTGTATTGGGCCAAGCCCATTAGGTTAAAAGTAGGTCAAATATTCTCTATAAATAGAGAACCCTTTGTACAGATTATTTACAATTCTATAATATATTAGAATACCCTTTTTCAAGTTGGTATCAGAGCTCTCGATCTGAGGGCTTTGCTTCCGCACATATTATCTTCTCTTTTAACAAAACTCTAATTTCTTTGCCTCTTGCCGCCATTAGCCGCCACAGGAAAAAATTTTCGGGGACCTTTTGGACCAAGGGGACCATTGTTGACTTTATTTTTCCTCCGATCTATCATTCTACGCAGTGTTCCTCCGCCACAAACGACCGAAACACCTCCGATTGCCTCCAATCAGATCTGTCTTCACCGTTTGGACCACTTTCCGGCGACTTTTCAACCGCGACCACCCACAGACAGGTGCGCGCTCACCGGACGACCACACCAGAAAAATCTCAGCCGGCGAAGCCCATCCACGCGCTCTCACGCGCCGCCTCTTTCCCGGCGAGTGAATCCCACCCGCAGCTCCTTTCTCCGGCGCGTGGAGGCGCGTGCGGCCGTGTTTTTGGACCGGACCACCACCATTCTTCTCGTCTTCTTGTCTTCTGTCTGGATCTGTAATTATTTTTCTGATCAGAGGTCATTTGATATTCTGTTTGGTTGATTTTATCGCTGGTTGTTAACTTTTTTTTGTTAAAGAATGGCTGAGCATGATAGTTCTTCGATCTTATCTGGTAAGAGCACACGTTCTATATCTCTTCTTGCTTCTTGCACTGATTTTAAAACCTCATGGATTTTGGATTCTGGTGCAACTGATCATATGGCTTGTCGTACTGAGTTGTTTTGTTCTTATCATCCTACTGTTGGTAGTCATACTATATCCGTAGCTGATGGATCCCATAAATCAGTTATTGGTTCTGGTAACATTCAAATTCAACCTTCCTTGTTTCTTAAAAATGTTCTTTATGTTCCTCAGCTTTCTACTAATCTTATCTCCACTCAAAAACTTACAACTGATTTGAATTGTTCTATCACATTTTTTCCTTCTCATTGTCTTATTCAGGATCTCACCACGAAGAAGACAATTGGAGTTGCTAATGAACAGGATGGGTTGTATCATCTCCTTACAGACCATGCTAGCAAAAATCAGTTATTAATGACACGTCATCCTTCTACTGCAGAGTCTATGATTTGGCTCCATCACAAGCGTCTCGGGCATCCACCATTTAGTCTTTTGAAGTCTATGTTCCCCTCTCTGTTTCTCAATAAGTCGGTTGAGACCTTTCATTGTGATGTTTGTGAATTTGCAAAACACCATCGAGTGTCATTTCCTTCTAGCACTATTAAAAGCAGGGAACCTTTTTCTCTTATCCATTCTGATGTTTGGGGCCCTTCTAAAGTGCACAGTGTTTCAGGTGCTAGGTGGTTTGTTTCTTTTATTGACGATTGTACTCGGATAACATGGATATACTTGATGAAAGACAAGTCTGAAGTACCAGAGATATTTATTCGGTTTCATCACATGGTTGAGACTCAGTTTGGTAAGGGTATTAAAAGACTCAGATCTGATAATGGTACTGCGTACGTCAATCAACGCCTGTCACAATTCATTTCAGACAGAGGTATGATTCATGAGCTCACATGTGTTGATACCCCTCAACAAAATGGGGTTGCTGAAAGGAAAAATCGTCACCTTCTTGAAGTTGCTAGAGCACTACTTTTTCAGACATCTGTTCCTAGTTCTTATTGGGGAGAAGCAGTATTAGCTGCAACTTTTTTGATCAACCGTTTACCTTCACGGGTCCTTAACAATATCAGTCCTATTCATTCCATGACTTCCTTCTTTCCTTCTGTTCCCATATTGCAGAGCCTTCCACCAAGAGTGTTTGGATGTGTTGCCTTTGTCCATGTTCATAAACAACATCGGAGTAAGTTAGATCCTAGGGCTCTTAAGTGTGTCTTCCTTGGTTATAACCCTTATAAAAAAAGGTACAAGTGTTATCATCCACCAAGTCGGAAATTTTTTGTTTCTATGGATGTCACCTTTCAAGAATCTAAATCTTATTTCCTGGGTCCTCATCGTCAGGGGGAGAATAGTTCTTCAGAAGACTCGTCCCCTTCCTTCTTTGAGTCTGGATCAATCTTCTCTCTTCCTAGTGTGTCTGCTCCTGGTGTGTTAGAACCTTCAAATACACCTGAGATACAACCCATAATGTCTCACCAGCAACCTCAATCGTCTGAACCACTGGTAAGTCCTGAATCTCCTATTTCTTCTGAGTCTCCTGAATCTCCTGTTTCTGATTCTAATATTATTTCCTCTCATGATTTGTCTATTTCTTCTGATATCTCTAATGACTTACCTATTATTTCTACTTCTGATGACTTACCTATTGCTCTTAGAAAAGGAAAAAGATCTTGTCACAAGAAAACTTGTTCCTCCTGTCCCTCTTATACTCAATACCCTATCTCCCACTTTGTTTCCTCTGCTAATCTTTCTGTGCAGCACAAAAGCTTTGTTTCAGCACTAGATTCTATTGCAATCCCAAAATCAGTACATGAAGCCTTGAAGGATAGGAATTGGGCTCAAGCCATGCAAGAGGAGATGAATGCTTTGGAGAAAAATAAAACATGGGAGGTTATTGATAGACCCAACGGAAAGAAAGCAGTAGGGTGCAGATGGGTTTATGCCCTGAAATATAATTCTGATGGCACTCTTGAGAGATATAAGGCTCGATTAGTGGCCAAAGGTTACACTCAAACCTATGGCATTGATTATGAAGAAACCTTTGCTCCAGTTGCAAAGATGAATACAGTAAGAATCTTGTTATCCCTTGCTGCCCATTACAATTGGGATATAAATCAATTTGATGTGAAAAATGCTTTCCTCAATGGTGAGTTAGAAGAAGAAGTCTACATGGAAATCCCGCCTGGTTTTGATTCTGTGAAGAGGGAAAATAAAGTTTGTAGATTAAAAAAGGCCTTGTATGGATTGAAGCAGTCACCTCGTGCTTGGTTTGGAAGATTTACTAAGGTTATGATGACCTTAGGATACAGACAGAGCCAAGGAGATCACACTCTTTTCTTCAAGCACTCCCAAAATGGGAAGCTTACTGTGCTCCTTGTATATGTTGATGATATTATTATCACAGGTGATGATTTTGTGGAGAGACAGATTCTGCAAACATGGCTTGCCTCTGAGTTTGAAATCAAAGACCTTGGGAAACAGAGATATTTCCTAGGGATAGAAGTAGCTCATTCAAGCAAAGGAATTTTTATCAGCCAGAGGAAATATGTTCTTGATCTTCTCAAAGAAGCAGGAAAGCTCGGGTGTAAATCCTCTAATACTCCTATTGAGCAGAATCACAAAATGAGCTATGAAGAAGAGAGTCCTCCAGTTGATAAAGGACAATATCAACGACTAGTTGGGAAATTGATATATCTGGCCCATACTAGACCAGACCTAGCTTATGTTGTTAGTGTTGTCAGTCAGTTTATGCACGATCCAAAAGAAAAACACATGCAGGCAGTAGAGAGAATTCTTCAGTATCTTAAAGGTACTCCTGGTAAATGATTGTTATTCCGACGTGATGGCAATCTATCTTTAGAAGTCTACACAGATGCTGATTATGCTGGATCCGTGACTGACCGTCGTTCTACCACTGGTTATTGCATGTTTTTTTGCGGTAATTTGGTGACATGGAGAAGTAAGAAACAAGATGTGGTTGCCAGATCAAGTGCAGAAGCTGAATTTCGAGCTATGGCTCAAGGCATTTGTGAGTTACTGTGGCTGAAAATTGTTCTTGATGATCTCAAAATAAAATGTGAGGGACCTATGAAGCTGCTATGTGATAATAAGTCCGCTATTTGTATAGCTCATAATCCAGTTCAACATGATCGGACTAAACATATTGAGGTTGACCGCCATTTCATCAAAGAAAAACTTGATAGCGGGTTGATTATCACTCCATACATTCCCACTGGGCGTCAATTAGCTGATCTATTAACAAAGGGGCTTCCTTTAGACAGATTTCAAGAACTTACTAGCAAGCTGGGAATGATAAATATCTATTCCTCAGCTTGAGGGGGAGTGTTGTAAATAATATTTAGTTTTTATTTAGTCATTTATTGTTGTATTAGGCCAAGCCCTTTGTTGTATTGGGCCAAGCCCATTAGATTAAAAGTAGGTCAAATATTCTCTATAAATAGAGAACCCTTTGTACAGATTATTTACAATTCTATAATATATTAGAATACCCTTTTTCAAGTTATACCTATGTCAGCAACATCATAATGGATTAAATTATAGCAAAAACAATGATGAAGAAAGATGACAGAAGCTAAAAGTTTGCATCACTAACAGACATGTACAGTTGGACATACATCTTTTCATGTGAAAAAAAGCATGACATGATCATTTGAAAAATCATAACCGTACAAAGATGAATTAACGGTTATAATTTTATAATTAACTATTTCAATTTTTTTTTTCCTCTTATTTTATTACTATTGATCCACCTTGCATTAGAAAAGCTGCCACCATATATAGACACAGCCGACTTAATAACTCCCACTTATCCATGCAAACATTTGATAACAGATAGTGAATATGTTACAAAATTGAATCTCATTAAAAACTTCAAACAAATTGTGGGAAAAAGCTCTAACTCTTCGCCAGCTGAGGCTAAAGCAAAAAGTTCTGATTCTATAAATGACAATGCAATAAAGTTTGTCTTTTGGATTTTTAAGTAATAGCAGCTCCACCCAAAGTGAATACATATCCACCGGTGGATTTACTATTTCCTATTTCTGAGCACCATGACGCATCAGAATATCCATCCACAATTAAAGAATAGCTAGAGTAGTGTAGAGCATAGTCTTTAGTACCTTTGAGGTATCTCATTAGGAGGGCATCCCAATGCTCTTTACTAAGATTACTAGTTAAACGACTCAACATGCCAGCTGTAAATGCTATGTCAAACCTAGTACAACTTTGAGTACTTTAACTGATCCACGCTAGTCCTTTCATGAGGACCCAATCTTTTATTATAATCATCTGGTGCCTCACTTAGTTTGCACTCACTGTATCCCCAAGCAGAAAGTAGCTGCTCTATATAATGAGTCTCGCTAAGGGAGATGACTTGTCTTTCAAAGCTTACTTTCATACCAAGAATGGTATTAGCAATACCAAGATTTTTTTTGTCAAATTATTTAGCTAAATTAGCTTTCATAGAACTCATTACAAAATGATCAGAGCCAAGAATAAACATGTCATCCACTAGTTGTCTTTACATCCATTTGATGCACTACATAGCGATCAATAGATGTCAAAGCAAGAAGAATTCTTATAGTTGATAGATGACATATAGGTGAGTAGATATGAAAATAGTCTACTCTACTTAATTGTCTATAGCCTTTAGCTACAAAATGTGCTTTGTATCAGACTATCGATCTGTCACTGTTCAATTTCTTCTTTAGTACTCACTTACAGCCTATAGCCGTAGCCCCTTTTGGCAAATTGACTAGCTGCCAAGTATGATTCTGCAGCAGAGAGCTTTTTTCATCATCTATGGCTTCTGCCCACAGTAAAGATTCCCTATATCTCATTACTCTATGATAGAAGAATGAATCATCATCTAGATGGTAAGTGACAAAGTCTCCGCCAAAGTCTTTGGGAACTCTCTCTCGTAGATACTCTAACTGGAATTGATTCAACAGCTAGTTGTATGGGGGTAAGTCTCAGAAGGGTTTGCTTCAGATTCTATAGGAGATTCTAAAATCATATCTGTAGATCCAGAAACACTCAAGCCGAGATCTTTGAGAAACTTATTCTAAAAGAATTCTGCATCTCTAAATTTGATCACCACATTTGTAGATAAATCCAAAAATCTATTTGCAGCATTGTCTTCTACACTTCTTAGATATACATAAGTAATGGTTCTAGGTCTCACCTTAAGTCTCTTAGGATCTTGTATTCTTACACAAGCAATACATTCCTAAGTCTTAAGATTATCATATCCATAAGGATGCTTATGCCATATCTCATAAGGTGTCATTAACAACTTAGAGTGCGACAACCTGTTCAGGAAATGATTAGCAGTTAGAATCGTTTCTCACCAATGGGAGGAAGGCATGCTAGCTATAAGTAACATAGAATTTAACATTTCAGTTAATGTCATATTCTTGTGCTCGGCAACATCATTTGATTGGGATGAGTAAGGAGCAGTGGTTTCAAGTATTATTCCCTCTGAAGCACAAAATTCCTTGAACCCTGTCATCGTGTTGTCCTCCTCTATCACTCATAAACCTTTTAATTTTCAAGTTGAGTTAATTTTCTACTCTTGATTTGAAAATTTTAAAAGCCTCGCCTTTCAATTTCAACAAATAGACATGACAATATCTGGAAAGTTGTCTATGAATGTTATTAAATACTTTTGACCACCTCTAGTAACATAATTTCTAAAGTCACAAAGTTCAGAATGTATTAGCTCATATTTTTTTAGAAAGGGTTTTCTAGTGATCTTAGTTTGTGCACATACTTCACATTTGTCAAACCGAATAGAGGCATCCAATGGAATATCGTGAGTTTTAGCTAGATGTTGTGTTTTCCTGTAGTTCACATGTCTAAGTCTATTATGTAATAACTTTGGATCAATCAAAGTTGAACTCACATGGTTTATGCTCTCAGTATCTAAACTCAACCTATACATACCATTAAACATGATTGCACAACGAAAATAATATGAGTTAACAAATAAAGTTTCTTTATCATTCATAGTTAAGAAAGACATACCAACTTTATCACGCAAACTTATAGATATCAAATTCATTTTAAGTAAAGGTACAACTCTCACGTGTTTTATAGTTAGTAATTTACTAAAGAAAACACCAAATTTGCAGTTCCAATATGAGTTATATCTGCCTCACCACCACTGCAACTTTCCACGGTGTCTTTCACTTCTATGACCTCAGTGACTAAATTCCTATCATTTGTTGCATGACAGGTTGCATCACTATCTAACCACCACTCAAAATAGACACTGGCATTTCCATTCTTCATCATTCAAATGAAAGCTTGAGACTCAGGTTCATTAATTAACATATTAGTCTCATTTTGTGGTGTATTCTTCTTTGACTTATTTGGTAGCTTACACTCTGCTGCCTAGGATAAAGAATCTAATTATGGATATTCCTTTTGACTCAGCTAAAGATTAATTCTTTAAGCATGTTCTGTGATAATCAAGTTGTTGTCCAAGTTGTTAAAACTGCTCTCTTTAATTCAAAGAAAAGACATGGAAAACTGAGACATGCATTGTTGAATTATCTGATAGAGCAAGGAGTTATCACCTTGATCGATGTGAGATCAAAGGATAACTTGGTCGATTCTCTCACAAAAGTACACCTAAAGATCGATGATTCAAAACAGTAGGGGAAAAGGGTTAAAGACTATGTAGACAAGTTTTAATTACCATTTACTTATCTTTAATTGTGTGTTTTGAATTATCGAATCTTCCTTTTGGTTGACCAAAATGATAAGCACAGTTTATATGTTTCATCGATGTTCATGGTTGCTGGTTAATTTCAAAAGGTTAAGTTGTCTCATTCCAAACTTGATGAAGATAACTTGAACCTAATTCAATGGTTCTACCTCGGAATCTTGTGTCATTCCAAACTTGGATACAATCTAACCAGGTTGGATCGTCCTTTTGGTTAAATGATCTCATTCCAAACTTGATGCTAAATTATTTGACTTTGAGGATATTCCAAATTAAAACATTGAAATAGTTGTTTGCATAAGAAGCCTATAAGTCTTGTTCTTAATTGAAACTTGACGTCACATGACTAGGTTATTGCAAGTAACTTAACTGTTGGTCCTGTTCATTGAAACTAGACAATGGTTAAATCACTTACAAATAAACATAAGTTGATGGCTCTTTGAAAATCAAATTGTTTAAGCCTTGTTCATAATTTATGAAACTGGCTTGATGCTTATGAACATAATATTATAATGCTTTATGACATTAATATATGTTCTTCTTTGCCTGATGATATGATGTTAATTTTTTTTAGTAGAACTAGACATGTTTGGTAGATTATTCAACTGATTAAATTCATAATGGTATGAAATTCATATTTGATATTCTAAGAGGTTGACAGAGATGGAGGAGAGCTTAATGAGTGAGATTCTGACTAAGATGACCTGCTTGAAGAATGAATATATCATTTAGAGTGTGTAGGGACTTGACATTTCACTTGCTATTACCTATTTTGATGGAGTCCATTTATTTAAGACTTACATTTTGCTATCTTTATTTTATGAACATTGTTGATTGTGAGCTGATTTTGAGACTTATTTTAGACGTTGGGATTTGGATGAGTTTATATTGAATTTAAAACTCTAAATATTGTTTCCAAAAAAAAAAATCTAAATATTTATTTTGGTATATTGAACTCAGAACAGATTCATAATAATGATGGTCTATTTATTTATGTTGCAAATAATGATTGAGTTTAATATCTTACTGTTAAAACTCTTTGATTGATCCAAGTTGATTGTCTTGGACATGATGTGAATGATTCATATTTTTTGAACATCACATTGGTTACTCTATTGGATTGTGTTGTATGGTCAACATAGGAGGAGATTGTTGGATATATTAATAATATAGTATAATATTATGTTCACATACAAACCTAATAACCTCTAACAGTACATAGTTATAATATTAAAATTATACTTTTTTCACTTTTCACGTCAGCAGACAGCTTCTGAAGATAGAGAAAAATATTAATATTATAATTATGTACAACTTTGTGTCCTTTGAACG
Organism: Gastrolobium bilobum; assembly: GCF_033153095.1. Classification (NCBI taxonomy): domain Eukaryota; kingdom Viridiplantae; phylum Streptophyta; class Magnoliopsida; order Fabales; family Fabaceae; genus Gastrolobium; species Gastrolobium bilobum. The sequence goes on from NW_026897530.1 coordinate 60,215, forward strand.
AACAAAACTATTTTCTTTATTTATAGCCCTCATCATTCTCTTTTTCAAAATCCCACAGAAGTGGAAGGGAATCCCCAACCAGCTTTAGTGCTGACTAATATTTTGTTTTCTTTGTTCTTTGCATACCATAGAGCCAAGAATCAATAACCAAAAATGGACCATGGTAAAAGGAAATAAATATGTGGTTAATCTTGATGTTGCAGAACTGTTGATCTGATACTCTTATACCTCCTATAATCCTTGTGTTTACGGCAGCAATTAATGGTTGTCCAGTTAATCGGAAGCATAACTAGTTCTATTTAAGTACAGGCAGAACTATACAGGGGATAATTTCCTTAATATTGTTTTTCTTCATTCTTAGAACTCAAACTCAAAGATAGGGCCATAGCCCATAGGGTGGTCCAGAACAGAGAATAAGCTCTTTATCAATTGAACATTAATTGTTGGTGTTCTCTGTTCTTCTATGTTAGCGCTTTTCATCAAAGGCAACTTTGATTCAGAGCAATTATTCTTGAGTGCCATAAGCATTAAGGTAAAATGCAATCTGATGTTAAGCATGTTCTTGGTCCACATACTTGTACAAATTAATTAAAGTGGTAGCTGCACCTATCAATTTGAATCTTTAGCATTTGAAATCTTTACGTATATGCCCTCACTTATGGATTATAGCTAATATATTGCGTAAGTTGGGAGAGATTCATGAAGCCAACGTATACGTTCACGCCAGGGATTCAGATCATCATCTTAATTATAAATTAAAGTGGAAATTACTAAGTGTCCACATTTTGCACCAAGTGGTTTTTATGTCTTCATTTCATTTGGTTTCTGAATAGAGCAGCATTATGATTTTAAAATCTTTTGAAATCCAACCAGTGAATCTTTTTGCTTCCACTTGAGCAGCTTCCAGGTCAAACAAATATTGTATTTGCTTTAGTGGTATGGAAGTTAGTTATAGTTTGATTATTTATCGACTTTGACATGCTATTACCATGTTACTCGTGACATACCACCAATTACATAAATTAACTTGTAAAGAGTTGTTCCAACTTAATCAGTGATCTCGAATTTTGAGTTTTGAATATGCAATTATATTAAAGATTTGATATAAAGAGTTTTGTCATCCTTCTAGTCAAACCTGACTTGATTTGATTAATTGATAAAATGGTGAAAAAAAACATATAGGAGATTATACTACCTAGCTATTATAGCATATTGAGAATAAACTGTTCCAAAATCTACGAATAGTCTTATATATTTATATAAATAGTTGGGTTTTGTTGGCGTTTTCCCCTCATTAATTATGGTTAATTTTCTCTATTTTTCAATTCTATTAATTATTTTCTCCCTTCCTTCTTTTCATCAATCTTTTTTCTGCGTTACAAGGTCACGCTTTAGAGTAATATCTGAGTGTTTCAAAGAAACTAATGTAAGAGCAATATGCATATAAAATGCCTAACTTTTTGAAATAAAAGCAAAATAATATATAGCGAATTTACATTTATCTATTCTCTTTTTGAGTGTGTTTGTACCAGTTACAATCCACTGGCATGTGTTGCGACGTACACATAAAAGGCCCAATTATCTACATGACTACCTGACTAAATAACAGGCAGTTGCTAATCAAGTCAATCCACTTCCTCCTTAATTTCTTTCTTTCTCCCTTTAATTTCCCAATTATAGGAATTTATTAGTTTTGCGAGGATGTGATGGTTGCAATTCAAGGCGTGCTCTGAAGGTTTATGAGAGTAATTTTTCCTTAGGTAATGAGCATCTGATTGTTAAATTCATCAGTTGAATTCAATTTCTCCACTTTTGTTCAGCTTGAATTTTTTTATCTTTTCTTCCTAAATGTTAAAACACTTTTTTTTGTTATAACAAAGGAGTTTATGGTAAATAAAGTGAGAAAGGTTGATTCATAACCATTTCTCACTCTACATATTTGGAAAAAAAAAAAATGAGGCAATATAGTCTATGTAAAGTTTGTTGTCATCAGGTGCAATTGGCAATGTGAAATTGGTCCCTTTCATCACAAAAACCAAATTTAATAAATTGACTGATTAAGATAGGAATAAGGGTGACAACATGGGTAATTTGTCCTGCTTTTAAAAGTGGGTTGAAAATTTCAATCCACCCCAATCAATCTCCAACCCCCCCACCCTTTCAACATATTAGAAAAGTAAAATTTTTAAAAAAATTATACTCCCTATAAATATAAAAAGAATCAAATAAAGATAAATGTGTAAAAAGATCATTAATTATTTTTAAAAATAAAAAATCAACCTGACGAGTTAACATGTTCCGCAACAGATTAAACTTGTTTTGAACAACCATTAAGCGGGAAAAATTGATTACGAGATAAAAGGAAAAAAAAATCAAGTTTATAATTACCATGTAATTCAAAGTAAATTCAATTCGTATAAAATCAGTTTTAAATTTCTGGAGCAGTGAGTGCTTAATTTCTAGGTTAAGCTTTATACAAATCTAGCAATTGACACAAACATTACATGATGCTACATATTAATGGCTGTACTTGTTATGAACTTATTTTAATGCAACTTATTGAATAAAACACTTTTTTATTAAATCAAAAGTTATATTATAACAATGAAAATAAAATTTTATTTCATTACCAAAAAAAAAAAAAAAAAACTTTATTTCAAAGTTCTTATATTTGCATCGAGATTAAGAAATACAAGCATTATATGCTAAGATGTTCAACCCAGAAAAGATTGAGATAGATATTTACCAAATAAAGCCAACATAACTAAGCAACATAGTAACATAATTTTATTATTTGCCTTTGTTACTAATTTCATCCGGTTTAAAACTAATTTTTCAGGTCACAGATAAGGGATGTTAATGGGCCGGACTGGGTTGGGCTGAGCTTTAGTCTTGAAAGGTTAAATTTATGTTTAAATATGTCATATTTGCCTAGTCTGTAACTTGTTATGAATATAATTATCGATCTATGTTATGGCTTATTTAAAAAAAAAAATTGGCTTAGTCTGTTAAAAAATACAACAACAAAAATGTATCCAAATAAAATATATAATCAACAACACTAATAATTCCACAAAAATTCATAAATTCGATGTATATCGAAACAACATAATATAAAATAAAATCATTAAAAAAATCTGCTTAACCAATAAATTAAAATAAAATAATGATGGACCACGAACAAGAACTGAAAATTAGGTTGAGTTTAATAAGTGAGTAACATAAAAAATATAAAATAAAAATTAGTATATCAAGCTAGTCTAATAGTCTCTAAAGTCAGGCTTTTGAATTAGAGTATTTGACCTTTTTATTAAATGAACTTTTACACAAATCTAAATCTGTATAAAATAGACGGATCGACCTACACAGCCAGGTAAAATGCTCTAACCTCAAAATATTCACATAATTAAAGTGGGAACTGTGAAACTTTGGAGCAAAAAATGATTGGCCATAACTTGGGCTTAGCGCCATTTTTTGTGGAGTTGCAGTTATGATCCTTATTTAAGGGTTAACTCAATTAATTAATATGTATAACTTTCTCTAATAAGATCTAAAAAACATTGGTTTAGCTATCATTAATAAGGTTTTGTTTGGTTTTAGTATAGACAAAAAATTCTTCCTTATCGACGCCTAGTTTTGTTTAATTCTCTCTTCTTCTTTTTTGAATTTTTTTGTAGTTACTCATGTCGTAAGACAACTTTGTTGATAGAGTTTTGAAAAATATGATAAAAGTATGTGGTTTTATTTTTGAAATTGAAAGAAATAAAAAAACAAAAAAAGAGATTAACTTCGCTAGCTGCAGCACATGCGTGGGTGTTCAATTCCCGCTATTGACATTCTAAATTCAAGACATGCAAACAGGGGAGGTTCCTCCTATATCTTTAATAAGTATCGCTTCTAGTTGAATGAGTTAGTGTTTATTTGGAAAATTTTAGTTTTAACTTACCTTAAGCTTAGCCAAATATATTTTTATAAAAAAATTTATTATAAAAAAATTGTTATAATGAATTAAAAAAGTAAAAGCTAAAAGTTTCTACAAGAGTTTTTTTTATAAGATATATCTTAAACTTTTAGAATTCTTATATTTATTTTTCAGTTTCATTCTTATTCTAAATTTGTATTTACCAATTTTATTCTTTATTCTAATAATTCATTCTAATAATAAATTATTTCATCTTCCTCTTTCAAAACCTTCCTAACAGCTTTAGGTTTTGTTTGAGAGTTGCTTTTAGGAGGGGAAGGAAAGGAAATAGAGAACTTTAGAAAGTTCTTTCCTTGTTTGTGAGTTTAAAAAATAAGGGAAATGAATTGAGGATTTTTACTAAACCCTCCTTCTTCTTAAAATTAATGTTCCCCCAATTTGCGGGATTTTTGAAGGGAAAAATATTAAAAATTACTTATCTACCCTTAACGTTAAAATGTAAAAATTACATAAATGTGAATCATATTTAAATGTGACATTATTAGAAAAATCTCAAATACCGACAGAATTTATCGACGAAAAATATTTCGTCAAAAATAGTGATGAAATTTTTGATGAAAATCATATACGTCAAAAAATTTCCGTCAAAACTAAAGACGAAATTAGAGACATAACCAGATTTTGCCATAATCAGTGACATAAATTTTTACGAAAAAAATCAGTCAAAATTATTGATAGAATCTAAATTCCGTCAAAACTATCAACGAAAATATTTTCATCCAAAATTTTGACGAAACACATTTCCATCGAAAAGTTTTGACATAAAACAATTACGTCAAAATTTTTTACTAAAAATATTTCCATCAAAAATTTTCGTAAAAATTTTCGACGAAAAATATTTCCTTCAAATTTTGTGACTAAAAATATTTCTGTAAAAAATTTTGACGAAATTTTTTTTTTTTGTCAAAATTCTTTATGGAATCTAAATTTCGTCAAAACTTTTCCCTCAAAATATTTCACCAAAAAACATATTCATCAAAATTTTTGACAAAAAATATTTCCATCAAAATTTCGAAGGGAAAATATTCCGTCAAAATTTTTGACGGAATTCTTTTTTCGTTTAAAACATTTGATGGAGGAAATCATTTTCATCAAAACTTTTGACGAAAACTAAATTTCGCTGAAAATTTTGATAGAAAATTTATTTTTGTGAAAATTTTTATCTGAGAAAAAAGTTCGTCGCTTTTCGACGAAAAGTATTTTGACGAAATAATAATTTTGTGACGAAATTTTCATAGTTTTCAACGTAGAAATTTCGTCGAAAATATGATCTTTTTTGGTATTATGAAAAGTACATAATTAATTTTGTTAGAAATTTTTAATTTAATTTAATTTGTAAAATATAATAATTATATTTATTTTAAAAATGGGGTAAAATGTTAAAATATCTCATTAACCCTCTATTTTCCTCTCGTACCATTTTTTTAACTACCAAACAAGGGAAGGGAATACCTTTCAATTTTCTTTCCTTTCTTTCCCCTCCCTCTCCCTTGGATCCCCTTCCTTCCCTTCCCCTCTAAACTCCCAAACAAAGCCTTAGCGGCTAACCAATTTCTCACATTATTACTTTCCCTAAAATTATGGGTAACACCAAACTCCTTTGGCACAGATAGTAAGGAGCTTGAGCCCCTTAATCAGAGATAGAATAATATATCTCATATTTATAATATTCGGACGATTAAATTTTCTTAAAAAAAATAACTTGATTTAAATTTGAACTAAATATTTATCAATTAAATAAAAAAATAATAAAAATTAATTAATTTAAATAACCTGTGCAGATAAGATACCTAGTTTAAATTTAATTACTGTAGTAGAAACATTATATACCGTGTCCTCCGCCCCCCTCAAATGGAAACTATAACATGCTTCCAAATTTAATTCAGGAGATCTATTTATACAATGGTAACGATCAAGTTCTGGTTGAACCCCACAACTTACAATTTTCATGAATAATTTCGTTCATTTCCACACTAATCCATATATCATATCTGCAAGCCCAACGTGCTGCTCTTATAGCAGACACCTGACATTAAGGATGAAGATGGATTGGGTCACATTATAGGAAAATTTATGTCAAAATAATTGGGTTTAGTTAGTTTTTAAAGAAAAAAAAGTTGATTATCCAAACTCGAATAAATTTCACTCATCAACTCCTGGTCGTATAATGTTAAAATATACAGGACTAAATTGCAATAATTGGCAAGGACAGTAACTCAATTGGACATGACTAAAATGTAATATAACAAAGTTTCCGGATTAAATATAATAATCAACAAACAACGTCCAATACATTATGCACCAAAAAAAATTTAGGTGCAATGTAGAAGCGATGGATATGTGCAGAATGTATATGCTGGAATTATTGCTCCAATCTTATCACAAGATGCAATGATAATGTTTCAAGATACACATCACTAATAGTAGTCCACTATAACGTTTGGGATGGCAAAGATTAAGCGTTTCTTAACATTATCACAAAGAGGCCTCTAATTGGATCATTATATTATTTTGAGCCTTGGTCATGGACTATTCATAGTTCATGGGCCTACAAACAACAGAGTCATATATTTTAAAGATTCATGCAATATTTTTTTCCCCTTATTTGCTTTTTCTTTATGGGATTCTAGTCTATCAGAGCAACAAAAACAATGAAGGTTGTCAATTCTATGATAGATTTCGATAATCACACAAATCGATAAAATAGAAAAGAGAAAAGAGAAGAGAGATCCACACAGTGATTTATCCTACTTTACCCAATATAGTCTACATCTAGCTTGTACGTACTATATTCACTTCACCGCTACTTGTTGCTACTCACGACAAGTGCACCGATCGTACAAGTAATATAATGATTGAATAAGAGATCGTTCCCACGAGAATTATACTCAAGCACTAATTCACTATCGCAAATTTAGTTGGACAATCAAAGTTGTATTTGGAAACAGAATTGAAGTTGAAAAATTAAAATATTAAAACTAATTGATTGCAAGAATTAAAAGCAAGAATGTAAAGATTTCAATAAACTGATAAAATAAAAACGTAGCTAGGGTTTCGATTTCCTTCAATCTCTTTATTACATTTGAATTCCTTCCTTACTTTAATCGTCCTTAGTATCAATCTAATCAATTTTTCGCATGTAATTAAGGCTCAATCCCTTGTTACCCTAAAACCTTTACAATCTTGAAAGAACCCTAGTTCCCTGGTTATTCCCCAAGAATGCAAGCATTGAATTCAAGAATCTTAAAGATTACGCAAACTCTATGTCTATCCCTATAATCATAAAGCGTACGATGAAATTATCAGATAAGGATCACACACCAACATTCCTATTGTCATGCATTTACCTACGATCATTATATAAGATTCAAGCCTATATAAAGCATTAAAAACAGATAATTTCATTCATGATATAAAGGAAAATTAACATAGCGAATTGTTCAAAGCATAATAAATTGATTAAATTCCATCTAACCCTAACTACTTAAAGATTTAGCCGGACATAGCAAAATCAAGAACGAAAGACAATATAAAAGCTCCCCCAAACTCCATAGATGATTGGTGAATCTTCAATATCTCCAGTGCAGACTTGATTTCGATCCGTCTCTGCCGCTCACGAACATGAACCGAGTGTTTCTCCGCCTTCCCTCTGCCTCCAAGTACCCAAGACTCTCTTCAATATGAAAAACTGATTAATTCTGGCCCCAAATGTGTTTTTGTAAGCCAAGAGTTCGTGCCCTAGATGGATACTTCGAATTGGGCCTAAGTTGGGTTTCTAGGGCGCTTAAGCTTGGTCATTCGCGCTTAAGCCCCCTACAACGGTGCATATAGAAGCGCGCTGGAGGGCGCTTAAGCGCGCTCATCGAGCTGGAATTTTCTTCTTGTTGCGCGCTTAAGCCCTGAGTTGGAGGCTTAAGCGCCCAAGGGCCGAGGCCATTTGCGTATTTTGAAGGCTTTAGCTTCGACTTGGGGGCTTAAGCCTCCTCTCTAACAACTTGATGATCTTGATTTTCTTTGGATAGATCCTCATATCTACTAGTTGTGATCTCCATCTATCATATCTTCACAGTTGACTCCATTTATCATCAAATCCCTTTAAATTAGCAAATGTATATCATTTAATTAATAATTCATAAAATTCATGATTATCTTATTAAAACCCTAGTTTTTGACTTGTTCAACTATATAATTCATATTATTTTAGTCTATAAAACAAGATAAACTAAATGTTTATCAAACAATTCCCAGATTTGAACATTGTTGTCCTCAGCAATTAAACAGAATAAAACTATGGGAAAGTTTGCAGACGGCTAATCATGCTTAATGAATAACAGACATAAACTGATCAACTATGAGACCTCAGAGTATTCAAATTTGATAAAAATTAATGACACATCAATCTCAAGCAAACACTCACAACTCACTAATCATAGAATCATAACATGAGTTCTCAAAATAAAGAGTAGTACAATTCAATTTCACAACACCCTCTCATTGGGATTTTCATTTATTCACTCACACTCAAGTGTTTTAGGGTATGTGTTTCACTCTTACTTCACTGCATTAACACTACCATAGGCTTGTTTATATTCTCGCTCTCCACAGTCTAATTGGTATACAAGGTCAATCAAGAGGTCTTTGTTAAGGTTGTAACGTGGCTTAGGTAAAAGGAAAGGAATTATCTGGGTAAGTGGCTTAAGATTACTGATCAAAATTCAATTTCAAATAGGAACTTATATATGACTGTTCAACATACACTAAACAGTTTTTCTCATAATTGCTTTCTCTTCTTTTCTTCTTCCACTTATTCATATAACATGAATCCTTTCTTTCTTTTCCTTCTTCCTTTTGTTTTCCTTTTTCTGTTTTTGCACAGATACACAGTTCAACCTTTTTCTCTTCATTCCCTTTTCCACCACTTTTTGGCTTTTCCTCTTTTCACCTTTTTCTCCCATACACTTAGATTTTGATTTTCTCTTTTGTTCCAATCATATCCAGTTCCTCATTTAAATTTGAAAATTAATCAGTTCAGGTGAGGATGTGCATGGAGTGGCTATTCATAATAAGTTGTGAATGACCAAATAGGCCTAGGCTCAAGGGCTTAATCAAAGGATAAATATCAGGGTGGCTATTTGGCTATCTAGCTTTTTAAAAAGAACTGCCTCTATCATTTCAACAATTATATACCACAGACCATCTCAAGGAGAAACAAAACAAGTTCTAGAGTGATTCATACAATGAAGTTCACACCACAAAAAATAATTTCTGTTTAGGCTCAATAGCTCACGGCTAAGGGTGTGACACTCATTTTTCCAACTCTCTATTTGATCACTTTAGTTATTTTTCTCTTATTCCAATGAATTATTAAGCATGCTTGACTGACGCTCATTTATGTGTGAAAATAAATTTACACCATCATACTTTTAATCTCAGCAATCAATCAATATCCTGTAATTATTCACAATGTATGCAATCAAGTACAATGGAACTTAAAAACAAAGAATTCACCATTTAAAAATTTCACTAACATTTAGTGACTAAAGATGGGTGGGGTATTTAAAAACTAAATTTAAATTTTAAATTTTTTAAAGTAAACTAATATAATTAAAATCTAATTTAAACTAATACGAATTTAAAATAACATAAATAAAAGGAATAAGATAATATGAAATATAATAATATTGAGAAATCTCCCCTAAATCATTGCATATGCATGTTGGATAATTTCTGTGTAATCATGAATTCTTTCCTTCCGACCATGTGAGGTTTGTGGTCTGATGAATTGCGTGGTACCCATTCCCAGATTTAAATCTTGTTGTCCTCAGCGATTAATTTAAACCTAAAAGACTCCAAAGCAAGAAATCAGAAAGATTTGACACTGTATTCTGCACATATGTCAGAGAATGAACTATGTCAGCATGTCATATCCAACAAAAATCATAATCAGGATTAGTCTCAACATACATCTCATACTACCATCAACTAGCATCAACAAAATGTGCATCAAAATAAACGAAATAAAATATAAGAGTCTAAAACTAATATGGGGTTCAATTACTATCCCACTTCTAGTGGTAATGGCCTTGCAGTGTGCGTTTGGGTTAACATCTGTGTTACTTGGAAAGGTGCCTTGAGCCCTTTCATTGAACTGTCTTGACAATTGACCGATCTGAGTTTCTAGATTCCGGATAGAGGCTTCTTGATTCCGGAATGAGGCCCTGGTCTCTTGCATAAAGGCTGAAGTGTCTTCTCTGAAAGCATTGGTACTTTGAACGTAGTCTGATGTGGTCTTGGATAGTTATGCAAAGGCCTTCTCCCATTCTGATTGTTGTGGAGGTTGTTGTCGCACTGGCATAGGAGGATTCAGCTGATGGTTCGAACTGTAACTAAATCTCGGGTGTTGATTTTGATTTTTATTTCTCCACCCTTGATTCTGGTTATTGCCGTATTGGTTCCTCCCTGGATTATATGGAGCTTTTTGGTCATGCCAAATTCCATTAACATCTGCAGTTTCGGGTGCCCTACAGTCTTCAGTCCCAGTTGGTGATGCTTCCTTGAGGTAATGACTGCAACCATCCTCTTGCTTCGTCTTTAAGTGAACAAGGGAACAATCTGAGCAAAATAGGATCCCGAGACACCCTATTCATCTTCAAGGTATCACAGTATAGCAAGAAGTTTTCCAGATGGATGTAAGGGTCTTCCGTGCTTCCTCCGGTAAACTGGTCTTTTTAAATCAGTTGCAATAATGCAGGCTTGAGTTCAAAATTGTTAGCATCCACGTTTGGTCTAACAATGCTCGTCGTCTGTGGAACTCGAGCAGGAGTCATGTAATCTCCTAACGTTCTCAGAGTGGTGGAGGTACATTGTTGTCTCCCATTGCTTCTTCTCTTGGTTCTGTTGAGCTTGAAGCTTCTTTTTCTTGCTGTCTTCTTTCTTTAGCAAGTTTTCTGTTTCTTTTTGTTGTTTTCTCTATCTCTGGGTCGAATTGCAAGGAATCGGTGTCAACAGTACCTCGCATAAACCAGAAAATAGATTATATAAATAAAAACAAAACTGAATTTAAATAATAGAAAATAAGGTATAATCTAAAGAATTAATAGCTACTATTAATGTTGAAATAGTAATTCCCGGCAACGTGATAACTCATATTTTATTGCACTTGTTTGTTACTCTTGATTAGTATTTTTATGATTTATTTGAATAAAATAATGATTTTTTGAGTTAATTTAGATTTTTAGTTTTTGATTAGGTTTAATTTATTTTCGTTAGAATTTTTCAGCTTTACGTTACTTCTGTATTTTGGCCATATCTCGGTCCACAGTTGTCGGAATGACTCCGTTCTTCTTGGGTTTTTCAGATAACACATAGGGCTACAATTCTTATTAGAGCTCGAAGCCCAATTTAGACTGGAAGCGGGTCGATTTCTGACGCCAAGTTGGACGCGTTTTGCTGAAGTTTTATTTGATTATTGGACTTGTAATTTAAATTAAAACCCAATTATTAAGTGGCCCAAAGCCAACTTTTAGTTTTATTTTATTTTATTTATTTTATTTCGTATTATAGACTGATGGGCCGATCAGAACTGAGCCCTAACCCGATTTGGGTAGGGGTATATGAGGGTCTGCGCTTTATTTTAAATCAGTTTTGTTTCCTTCCCAACTCATATTGATATTGTGCGATCGTGGATATTCAATCTGAGGTTCGTGATTGCGATTATGAAAGGGGATTAATCATCAGATTTAATGGTTAGATTGATTGACCCTATGACCTTAAATCAAACGGGCTGATACCTTAGCCAAAAACTTGTTGCTACTCGCGGCAAGTGCACCGATCGTACAAGTAATATAATGATTGAATAAGAGATCGTTCCCACGAGGATTATACTCAAGCACTAATTCACTATCGCAAATTTAGTTGGACAATCAAAGTTGTATTTGGAAACAGAATTTGAGTTGAAAATTTAAAATAATAAAACTAATTGATTGCAAGAATTAAAAGTAAGAAAGTAAAGATTTGAATAAACTGATGAAATAAAAACGTAGCTAGGGTTTCGATTTCCTTCAATCTCTTTATTACATTTGAATTCCTTCCTTACGTTAATCGTCCTTAGTATCAATCTAATCAATTCTTTCGCAAGTAATTAGGGCTCAATCCCTTGTTACCCTAAAACCTTTACAATCTTGAAAGAACCCTAGTTCCCCAATTATTCCCCAAGAATGCAAGCATTGAGTTCAAGAATCTTAAAGATTACGCAAACTCTATGTCTATCCCTATAATCATAAAGCGTACGATGAAATTATCAGATAAGGATCACACACCAACATTCCTATTGTCATGCATTTACCTACGATCATTATATAAGATTCAAGCCTATATAAAGCATTAAAAAAAGATAATTTCATTCATGATATAAAGGAAAATTAACATAGCGAATTGTTCAAAGCATAATAAATTGATTAAATTCCATCTAACCCTAACTACTTAAAGATTTAGCCAGACATAGCAAAATCAAGAACAAAAGACAATGGGCTCAACTTAGTTGATCTTATAGTTATAATAATCTCTCGGCTTTTAAAAATAAATTAAAATGAGTTTCATGACTTGAAGTAATTAATTAGGCATGAAGGTGAAGAGTCTAGACAGAAAAGGTATTAGTTGATGTTGCCTTTATTTATGAATGTAAAAAAAGGGGGGGATAACATGAAAAATCACGAAAAGTCGAGAAAGATTGGGCAGAAAAGGGGGAAGGAAGTTGTGAAAATTTTCTCATGATTGTTATTAAGACTCAAACTTGGCTATTTAAATCATCTAAAATCCATGCATCCATATTAAATTGCTAAAAAATTAACGATAGTGTAAAATTTGACAAAGTTTATGGAACCAAACCATAAACATTAATTCTAGACCATTACATAATCCTTCACGCGACTAGGTTGTATGACTCTAAGCTTATCATGGGCCCTTGCAAGCTGACCCATCTCCCCAGTAGATTTATTGGACTTGTCCGTACCAATATCAGCTCTTGAAATACCAGACTTGCCCTCCAACCTGGAACGACGTCGCCTAGTATAATAAACAAAAGGCATGAATGCAATTAATTGATTATTTCCAACAAGAATTGTGGAGTTTGAAGTACGGAGCACATGATGTAGAGGTGACAATAAGGGTTGGCCCACCGTTGAACAGAGGTTAAAAAATGAACCCACCTCATTTTATGGTGGGTTAGCCGATGAGTTGGTGGGTCAACTAACCGACCAGGAAATTTAAAAAAATTAATTAAAATTCAAAAATAAATTATATTTTAAGAATTTTATAATATTATTTAATTTTATTTCATATTCTTCTTAATTTTTTCCAATCTCAATCTTAAAAGTATACTAATATTAAATTAAACATTCTTTAGAAATTCATCTGTCTTCATATATAGATAGCATTTGTCATAAATAAAAGTGGGGGGTTAAAGTGGGCTGGCGAGTTGACCCTGCAAGCTCAACCCATATTGTCACCTTTAACATGATGAATGTATGTAATGAAGTGCAATCTAATTGAAAAATCGTATGGTAGAGTGATTGTCGACACAAGGAGTGCAATTTGAGTCATATTATGGCTTCGTAATTGTTGTGAATGATTGAATGGTGGAGGATTTGCAGGCATTAGAACTCCAAGGCTAGCCGTTAAATCCTCTTTGGCACTACGTGACTACTGGCGTGAATTATAAGCGTCGGACTCTGTGGTTGAATAATCTTTAGGGTTAGAAACCCCATTTGCCTCTATCGATAGCTTCTCTAGGCTATCATTAGAATTCTCTCCTCCTCCCTTGTGTTGCCTTGCCACCTCCTTTGTTAGGAATGTCGCTTCCATACTCAAGAGGGGGTAAATTGAGTATTACAAGATTTTTGTAAAATCTCCCTTCTTGTTTCTAAATTAACATTTTATAGAAACTTCGACATATGACAAGATTATAAATATATTCATGAAATCAATACAACACAATCTACCACAACGATATAATCTACACTAGCACATACATAATATCAAAAAAGTAATTAAAGTGCTAGAAATAAAGAGTTTAGAATTTAGAGAATTGCAGACACAATATATCTTGGTTAGGTCACCACCACTTGAGACCTTTGTCCAGACTAAAGTCAATTGATCAAATCTTTGACTATTTATCAACCTTCACGAGTGCTTGACAAACTGCTACAACCTCCAAGCTTTCGGGTACTTGGAAACCTTACAACCTCCAAGTTACGGAAACTTGAAAACTTTACAATTCTCTAGAAATTTACTTAGGTATTTGGCTACCTCTTAAATTAAATGGGCCTCACAACTTTTTCAACTCAAGAATACAAAAAGAAGGTATTTAAAAATAAATATACACTTTCAAAGTATAGATATACAACTTGAAGCACTATGGGTATAAGGATTTTGATAATATGAGGTCAAATATGTTTCATCTTTGAAAGATATGAAAGAATATGCAAAAAGCATGCTTAAGATCTGTTGGAATGTTGCCCAATCGGTTCTGGAGTCATTGGGAATGTATGTATAATGATTTTCCCAAAACTTGCTATTTATAGCTGTTAGAATGCTTTTTGGACTGCAAGTAATCGATTACTTGATGCCGTAATCGATTACCCTTATAAAGTAATCGATTACTTTCGTCTGCAACTTGATAATAAGAACATTATTTCGTATTTTGGGCATAACACGAGTTATTCTTGTCAGATTTATGTGATCTTGGTCTCTTTAGAAAGATAAAAGAGAGATCTACAACTTCTATGAGAATACAATATAAAAATCCACCATCTCGGATACTAAAAATTATCTAGAAGACAACAATCAAATTATGCATCAAATTTTAAGTTCAAAAGTATTATAACTTGCTTCCAATCCCTTTTTATGAACGATCTTGACTTGATAAATATGTTTTGAAATTATAAAACATGTCAAGGATATTTTCCAAGGGTTTTTCAAATCTCTTTCAAGTGTTTAAAGTTTTGGATGATGCAATTTGAAAAATATGTTTACTTTGAGCTCATGTAGTGCAATCTACCATATACCCTCACATATGAGTTTAAGTTTTAGAGATATAATTCTAAATAAGATTTTGGACTTAGTTTCATGTCTTGATTCTTAGATCTTGGTTCTTTACTTGAGCTTGATGCTTTGACTTGTTGGATATGACAACACTTGAAACTTTGTTGGTTTTGATATTTTATCACAATAGTTGTGATATTGAGCTTCTTTTAGATGTTGTCCATGGTTTGTTGTCTTCGATCTTGATGTTGCTCTTCTAATTATTCCTTCTTGCTTGATCCAATGATCTTGCCAATTTGATATGCCATTACTCTTCTTGTATAGCTACATCATACATCTTTAATATCAACATATGGTTGATGTTTTTTGCTCTTGATCAATGATCTTCTTTTTTTTTGTTGCCACTTTATTTTCATCAAAATATACCTTGTATCTACAGCCACCTCCCTTGTCACAGAACCATCCATGAAACCCTTCTTTTGAGAAAAATCAGCATATTCTAGCTCTAAAACACCCCTTGAAATTTGTGTTCTTTTCACCAAAAAAAGTTCTCACCTTTAAACCTTTTTCCCTTGTTTGAGTAGACATGCACCACCTTTATAGTTTGAATATATTGTAACTCCCTAGTTAATCCCTATAAACTCTAAAAAAACCTTAAGCAATGTAAAGTTTCAGCATCCCTTAATAAGATTGCATTTTGATCCTCCCACGTAGACTTTTTTGGGTTCAGTATGGTCCATTATACAAGAACCTTAGCAACTAAAGTGTCATTTTTCCTCACCTGTCTTGAAGCCACTATCGTGCATGAAGAAATCACAAATGCAATCTCTAGAAGAATTGGAGGGAAAAGATAAATCATTGTTGGGCTTCCTCCTTCAATGCTAAGCCCAAGCCCATTTAGGGGTTTCCTAAAAACCCTAAACCCTATATCTCACCTACTCTATATATTCATTAGTTGAGGGTGGAGGCTAGGTCAAGAGATTAAGAGAGAGATTAGAAATTTGAGAGAAAATTGTTTGAACAAAGCTTTATGTTTTGTATTTGAGAGATCTCTAGAAAGAGTTTGAGTGAAACATCTCTAGGGATGTTTGATTATCACCATTGTTGGAGAGGTTGAGTTAACCACCACATTGGTGATTCTGATTCTTTGTAACCATTATTTTCATAGTGGATTTTTGATCTGGACTAGGTCCCGTGGATTTTTACTTCTTCATTGGAGAAGGTTTTCCCACGTTAGTGAAGTTCAGGCCGAGGTATTGACGAGATCCAAGATCAAGGATCTCATTTACTGACTTCCGCAAAGGCCCCTGAGCAGATCTTGAGGGAATCGAGTTCCCAACAGTGGTATCAAAGCCCGAGTTCGACGGGGTCTGAGGGAGACGAGATGGAGACCAATGGCATAACCAATGATGGAGACATGTTCAAGCTGACCGCAGACAATTTCACATATTGGAGACTGATGATGGAAGATCATCTCTACTGCAAAGATTTACATGAGCCCATTACCCTTGAAAAGAGACCGGAAGGCAAAACCGATAAGGAGTGGGAGATCCAGAGTCGTAAGGCGGTAGCCACAATCAGAAAATATATTGACAAAAGCCTCTTTAAGCACGTGTTCAAATTCACGAACGCATATGAGTTGTGGATGAAGTTGGAGTCCATGATTCAGAAGAAGACTCCCAGGAACAAAGCACACCTGGTTCGCTGACTTGTGAAGCTGGAATACAAGGATGGCATGAGCATGATAGAACACCTCAACACCTACAAAGGTATTGTGAATCAGCTGTCAAAGGCTGAGATGAAAATTGATGACGAGATCCAGGCTTTGCTGCTGTTGAGCTCGCTGCCAGAAAGCTAGGATACTCTGGTGGTGAATTTGAATAATTCAACCCCAGATGAAAAATTGAAGATGGATGTCGTGACAGACAACCTCCTGGTCGAAGAAGCCAAGAGAAGAGAACGAGGTATTTCGAGCACGTCTGAGGCCAACATTGCTGAGAACAGAGGGAAATCCGACTCTCAGGGTAGAAGCAAAAGTCGGGGTCGAGATCGTGATAGAAGAGAAAAGTCCAGAGGTCAGTCAAAGCTGAGATATGAGTTGAAGTGCTTTTACTGTGAAAAGACAAGCCATAAGAAGCCAGACTGCTGGACCTTGCAGAATGATGAGAAGAACGGCTCTGTGAAGCCGGATCAGATTGTTCCCAAGAAGAGAAAAGATAAGAGCACCACTATTATAGCTGCCAACCTGGATGCCGAGATATTCCTCCTAGGTGAGGATAATTATTTAAATGTTTCCTATGATGACTGCACTTGGATTGTTGACTCCGGTGCCTCCTTCCTCGTTTCTCCACATAAAGATTTTTTCTCCTCTTACCGAGGTGGTGATTTTGGAGTTGTGAAGATGGGAAATCAAGTGACCAGCAAGATTGTTGGTGTCGGTGATGTAACCCTGACCACAGATGTTGGATGCCGACTTGTGTTGAAGGATGTGAGGTATGTACATGACATGCGATTGAACCTAATCTCGGAAGGCAAACTTGACGATGCCGGGTTAGTTAACTACTTCGGTAATGTTAGATGGAAGCTGGCAAGGGGAAACTTGGTCGTGGCCCGAGGTAAGAAGGAAGGCTCCTTGTACGTGATGCAAGAAAAGATCAATGGCGGAGAAGCCAATTCTGTCCGAGATGAACCTAGCTTGGAGCTATTGCACAAGCGCCTCGGCCACATGAGCGAGAAAGGGCTCCAAATCCTGAACAAGAAAGGATTGCTGACCGGGTTGAAAGGCCAAGCGTAGGAGAGTTGCACGCACTGCCTAGTTGGAAAGCAGCACCGGGTTTCTTTTGTGAGACCGGATCAACCCAGACGACACAGGTATATTCTTGACCTCGTCCATACTGATGTCTGCTCTATGTCGGAAAGATCTCTTAGAGGAGCTCAGTATTTTGTTTCATTTATTGATGACCATTCCCGCAAAGTGTGGGTATATTTGTTGAAGTCTAAAGACCAGGTACTCCAATTCTTTAAAGAATTCCATGCAATGGTTGAAAGGGAGACTGGCAAGAAATTGAAGGTGGTCCAATCTGACAATGGTTGTGAGTATTGTGGCCCTTTTGATGAATATTGCAGAGCGGCCGGGATTCGACTTGAGAAGACGCCCCCCAAGACCCCATAGTTGAATGGACTCGCTGAGAGGATGAACAGGACTATTGAAGAGAAGGTCTGAAGCATGTTATCCAATGCCGGATTGCCGAAATCATTCTGGGGAGAAGCCGTCAGAACTGTTGTTGATTTAATCAACCTCTCACCATCACGGCCACTTGAAGGAGAAATTCCAGAAGAAGTCGGGACATGTCATAAAGCTGCCTATAATCAACTGAAGGTGTTTGGATGTCGAGCCTTCGTGTATATCCCTAAAGATGAAAAGGCAAAACTCGATGCGAAGACAAAAGAAAGCATCTATCTTGGTTCGCCGAGATGTGAGTTCGGGTTCCGACTTTGGGATCCAATCAATAAGAAGATAGTGAGAAGCCGAGATGTGGTCTTTCATGAAGATGAGACCATTCATGACATCTCGAAGCCCAAAGTCCGGGTTACTGTCAGACGTAAAGAACCCATCCCTCTTGACCGAGCTGAAGCAGGGGGAGAAAATCAAGAAAATGAAGAAAATGATAACCAGCAACAAGCTGATGATGACCAAGACACTGAGGTCCGAGTTGATGTTAAGATCCGAGATAAGAATGATGAACCGGGTTCTCAAGCTGAAGAACAACCAATATATCCAATTCAAGAAAGAATACCCTCTACAAGATACCCATCTGATGAATACGCCATTGTTGCTGAAGACGGTGAGCCTCAGAGTTATGATGAGGCTGTGACGAGTATAGAGAAAGAAGAATTAGGAAAGGCAATGCAAGACGAGATGAAGTCTCTACACGAGAATCAGACTTATGAGCTGACCGAGTTTCCTGAAGGAAGACGAGCAATGAAAAATAAATGGGTCTACAAGAGCAAGAACGAAGAGAACGGGCAGAAGCCGAGATACAAAGCCCGGATTGTAGTGAAAGGCTGCAATCAGAAGAAAGGAGTAGACTTTGAGGAGATTTTTTCTCCTGTGGTGAAAATGACCTCGGTCCGAAGTGTGTTAGCCATGGCGGCTTCGATGGACCTCGAGGTAAAACAAATGGACGTGAAGACGACATTTCTTCACGGTGATTTAGAAGAAGAGATATATATGGAGCAACCTGAGGGGTTCCGAGCTCCAGACCAAGAAGACTTGGTATGTCGGTTGAAGAAGAGCCTCTATAGCTTGAAGCAAGCACCTCAGCAGTGGTACAAGAAGTTTGAATCATTCATGACTGATCACAAGTTTGAGAAGACAGAAGCTGACCACTGCGTATTTGTGAAGAGGTATGAAGCCGAAGATTTTTGATTTTGTTGTTATATGTTGACGACATGCTTATTGTAGGGAAAGACAAATCGAGGATAGCCGCCCTGAAGAAGGCATTGAGCTCATCCTTCACAATGAAGGACCTCGGCCCTGCAAAGCAGATTCTTGGAATCAAGATTATCCGAGATAGACAAAAGAAGCTACTGTGGCTGAGTCAAGAGAAGTATATTAAGAAGATTCTGAAGAGATTCAACATGGATAAAGCCAAAACAGTGAGCACCCCCTAGCTGAACATATAAAGCTGAACCAGAAGCAATGTCTGAGATCTGATGAAGAAAAAGATGAGATGATGAAGGTCTCGTACCAATCCGTCGTCGGAAGCTTGATGTATGCAATGGTTCGCACTAGACCCGACTTGGCGTATGCTATTGGAATGGTAAGTCGGTATCTGTCAAACCCCGGCAAAGAGCTCTGGGAAGCAATGAAGTGGATCTTCAAGTACCTCCGAGGTACGACCAACTTATGCCTCCGATTTGGAGAAGGCAAAGCCGAGTTGCAAGGCTACTCGGATTCTGATTTAGGGGGAGATTTCGACTCGAGGAAATCGACGACGGGATACATGATGAGATTTGCCGGAGGAGCTGTCTCTTGGCAATCAAGACTTCAAAAATGTGTTGCACTATCGAAACCTAAGGCTGAGTACATTGTTGTTACTGAGGCAAGCAAAGAGATGCTGTGGATGAAGAAATTCCTCATGGAACTCGGCCATGATCAAGACAAGTACAAGTTGGGTTGTGACAATCAAAGCGCAATCCATCTTGCGAAGAATTCGACCTATCACTCTTGCACTAAGCATATTGATGTGAGCTATCACTGGATCCGGGATGTAGTGGAAGGTGGAGAGCTCGAACTCGTCAAAGTGCACACTGACCAAAATTGGTATGACATGATGACAAAGCTGGTTCCAGTAAGGAATTTTGAAGACTGCTGTGAAGGAGCCGGGTTGATGCTGAAGCCGACGTATTGAAGTCGAAGGGGGAGATTTGTTGGGCTTCCTCCTTCAATGCTAAGCTCAAACCCATTGAGGGGTTTCCTAAAAACCTTAAACCCTTGATCTCACCTCATATATATATTTATTAGTTGAGGGTGGAGGCTAGGTCAAGAGATTAAGAGAGAGATTAGAAATTTGAGAGAAAATTGTTTGAACAAAGCTTTATGCTTTGGATTTGAGAGATCTCTAGAGAGAGTTTACGTGAAACATCTTTAGGGAGGTTTGATTATCACCATTGTTGGAGAGGTTGAGTTAACCACCACATTGGTGATTCTGATTCTTTGTAACCATTATTTTCATAGTGGATTTTTGATCTGGACTAGGTCCCGTGGGTTTTTACTTCTTCGTTGGAGAAGGTTTTCTCACGTTAAAATTGCTTGTGTTCTCTCTCTCTCTCTCTCTCCTTCTCTCTCTTCCGTTTTTCGTTTTGATTTTCTGCTGCGCTGTCCGACCTGGTGAAGTTCAGGCCGAGGTATTGACGAGATCCAAGATCCAGTATTTCATTGACTGACTTCCGCAAAGGCCCTTGAGCCGAGCTTGAGGGAACCGAGTTCCCAACAATCATATGATCTCGGTTTGCTGAAAAAGGATGAAGAAGTGAAACGTGAAAAACAAGTTGGATTTTTGTCGAAGGTGGAAGCTTTATATGATAAGCAACAACTCCAATCTTCTTTAGAACCTCAAAAAGACCATATAAGCATAAGTTCAGTCTTTAGGGAGACCTTCAGTGTAGGGAAACTTGACAGTAGGGCTATAATCGTAAAAGTATCAAGTCATTGATAGTAAAACTCCATTATTCTCTCTTCTTGTCTGACTAAGATTTTATCATTTGTGTTGAGCTCATAATAAAGTTTTGTCTGATTGAGAATTATTATTCCAAAAAAGTACATGATTATTGTAATTTGGTGAGAGAGGTCATGGGGTCTTCAAATTCAATAGGTCCAAAGCGTTGTTGAAAAGTGTAACACCCTGTATATATCCGGTAATGTTATCATACTATCGTATTAAGCTGCGCTTAATTAAAATTGCGGAGTATCTTTTTCTTTTCAATTATGATGTCATTAATCATTACCAACTTGATTACTTAATCATTTTCAAAACATCACCTATATGCAATTGCAATAAAACAGCTAACTGAAATACCTCATTAATTAAATAGCATAATGTATGTCTCTAGTCATGGAACTACAACACGTAGACCGGACTAACTATCAGTTTATACAACTCAATTCAAAAGTACTAACAACATAGTGGCATGGACAACTCCCATGCTCACCCAAATAAGGCAACAAGCCCACATAAGTCTCAACTCAACAGCAACATAAAGATAAAGGAGGAAAACATAAACAGCATCCAATCCAGTCATGTCAGCAATACAACATAAATATCATAATCAGCTAAGCTCTGGCCTCCTGCCGCCAGAGGCATCAGTCACCATACTACCTGAACCTGAAATAAGCATTCCCGAAACGTGGGGTGAGATCTCTAAACAAGAAATCTCAGTAAGACAAGGGGTCATCAAGGATCTTCCACCCCAAGCTCACTTACATGTGCAATATAAGTTCAAAAGCAGTTTATCATCATCAGTTCTAAAATAGTGCAATGCAACAGATAATCATGACATGTGAGTCAATACTATTCTACTGATCAGAGAAATGCAAGAATACATCTATTACTCACACAATATGCAAGACGCAACTTGCACCCACCCACGGACTCACCATCTTGTATGACGTTGTAAGAACCCGCACCGTTAATTAAGGAATTTAATTAATAAATTATGAGAAAATAGGAAATGATTCCATAATTGACCCTAATAATTATTATGAGGCTTTAATAATTATAGCAAGTGATTAAGAATGTTGAAAGTCTCTTTTCGGAAGAAAAGTGAAGATACCGGTTCTGCTAATCGGTATAAATGCGTACCGAAAAAGTATCCCGGAAAATTATAATAAGTGCATGATAATTACTAGAATAATATGTAGGACTTGTAAAACGAGTTTCAAGTCCAAATAATGAGAACTGGTGCCGGAAACTGGTACTGGCTATGAAAAGCGCGTACCGGAAAGGTGCTACGAAAATTATAAGAAAAATATGATAATTCCTGTAAAATTGAGTAGGTTAAGAATCCAAAGTTTAGGATTAAAATTCTAAGCGTAGCAATTAAAGTTAATACTGTGTTAATTAGTTAAGTGGGCCTACATAAGGCCATGGCATACATTTCTAGGTCAGAAATTGTGCCTCCTATGTGAACTTTGCTGAAGCCTTGGACCAGCCACCTTGCTTCTTCATTTCTCCTCCCTTTTCTCACCAAAGTCACCACCTTTTATCATTATTTCACTTCTTGATCAAGTAAACACTTGAGTGTGAGCATTGGAGAGTGTTTAGGGTGCCTTTTCTGAGTTGTAAGGTTCAGTTTGGGAAAGGTTTGAGGGCTGACTTGCTGGATTGGTTGTGGTGGAGTGTTGTTCTTGGTTTGTGAGGCTTCAAGGAACCTTCTTTGTGAAGAAAGACCCTTGCTTGGGTGGTATTTCATGCACCCTTGAAGTAAGTACCTTGGAGCTGTGGTGTGAGCTCCAAGAGCACCCATCTTGCTGAGTTTAAGCTGTGGTAAGTTGTACCAACCTTGTTCATGAGTTTAATGGGTTAAAGTTGATGACTTGGTGTGTTTAATGGATTAAACAAGTAACCAACTGCCATATGAACCTTAATGAACCTTAAGATGCATGCTTTAACGTTTGAAAGTGTTAAAAATGAACCTTGGAGGGATATCTTCGCGAAATGCATAAACTGCATTTTGTCGCGAAATATCCGGATATTTGTCGTGGAATATCCGGACATTGATATCCAGATATGGGGATCTGGATATCCAGATATTGGATATCCGGATATTTCCAGAGTGATATCCGGATATTGGATATCTGGATATTGACTGTGAGATATCCGGACATAGGATATCCGAATATGTCCCCGAGGAATATCCGGATATTCTGAGTTTGCGAGGAACAGTAGCGCACTGTTCATCCAGAACTTATCTATGGGTTTGTGGACCCTAGTTGAGGAAGTTGAACTTCTGTAATTATTTAATGTAAGTCAGAATCGTATGATTAAGGGCTAATGGCTTGGTGAGAAGCCTTAAGACGTAAAACGTAATGGAAAGGCGTTGTCTTAATATTGTATGCTTGTGGTGCATGTTATTGATATATTGTTGGTCCATAACAGATTGTGAATCTGCTGTGTTTGGACTTTGAGCTGTGGGCTCTTGGTTTTGGGTGTTAGCTTGCAAGGTAAGCTTTCGTGTCCTCGGTTTAGCCATGTTGTGGTTCCACCATGTCCCATGGGGGTGTGGTTATATGCATGATGTGTTACATGCTTTGAATATTTGAAATGCTGTTGAGCTTTATGTGTAATGGCTTTTAATATGCATGTGTTGTTTCATCTTGACGGTAAGCCTGAGTATGTGGCGTCATACGATATGGTGATCCGGGGTGAATGTAAGTGGCGTCTTGCACTATGTGTGGGTATTTGGCGTATATAAATCCTGCATTTCTCTGGCCAGTAGAATAGAATTGACACACATGACATGATTATCTGCTGCATTGCACTGTTTTAGAAATGATATTGATGAACTACTTTTAAACTTATATTGCACATGTAAGTGAGCTTGGGGTGGAAGATCCTTGAGGACCCCTTGTCTTACTGAGATTTCTTGTTTAGAGATCTCACCCCACGTTTGGAGAATGCTTATTTCAGGTTCAGGTAGTATGGTGACTGATGCCTCTGGTGGCAGGAGGCCAGAGCTTAGCTGATTAGGATATTACTGCTTATTTGCTAGCTTGACTGGACTAGTTGCTATTATGTTTTCCGCATTGAGATTATGTTGTTATGTTGAGACTAATGTTGGGCATGAGGATTGTCCATGACACTTTCTGTTAGTACTTCTAGATTAGAGTTGTATAACCTGCTAGTTGGTCCGGCTTACTTGTGGTAGTCCTGTGACTTCTAGAGACACACTTATATTATCTATGTTATGAGGTATTTCAGTTAGCTATTTTATTGCAATTACATACAGGCGATGTGTTATTAATTGATTAAAAAGCAAGTTGGTAATGATAACGACATCATAATTGGAAAGAAAAAGATATTCCGCATTTTTAATTAAGCGCAACTTAATACGATAGTATGATAACATTACCGGATATATACGGGGTGTTACATTTATGGTATCGGAGCAATGGTTCGAGGGAAAAGCCTATATGTATTGCAATAGCTAGGATGTTTGGATGTGTCTGTCTTGTGTGTTTACTCCGTCGAATTTTATTATGATAATGCATATTTAATCACACTATGTGGGCCTGATCAACTCATAATTTGTGTAACTTGTGCAGAGTCATGGTAAGGTCCGGGAGAACACGAGAGACTTTTGAGGATCAACCCGATCCTATCCTGACTACATTGGCTGAGATGCAGGCGGCTAGGTTAGCCGATCAGGAGGCCACTAGATTGGCCAACGCGACAATGATGGATGTTGTTCGCGAGGCGAACCGGATAGCCGCAGAAGAGGTTCGTGAAGCGAACCGGAGGACCACTGAGGATGTCCTCGAGGCGAACAGGATGGCGAACATGACGATGATGAGAGTCATGTTGGAGGAGATGAGGGCTGGTCCAGCTGTAGGCCAGTTACCACCGCCACCACCGTCCCCGCCTCCACCTAGTGTTCAGGATGAGAGCCTGAGTCACATTGGCAGTGCTGCTCTTGTCGCTGAGACGAGGGAGACTCTTGTAGATCCTGCTGAGAATCGTGATGTGATAGATCGCCGGCTGAATGCTTTTAGGAAGCATAAGCCACCTGTGTTTGAAGGGTCTTTGGATCCTATTGCTGCGGCGAGATGGCTGGAGTCGTTGGACAAGATATTTCGAGTCATGCAGTGTACAGACCCACAGAAGCTGATTTTCTCGACTTACATGCTGGAGGACGATGCCCATGAGTGGTGGACGAACACCTCTCGTACTTATGAGATGTAGGGTCGTGTTTTGACGTGGCCATTCTTTGAGGAATGCTTCTTGGGCAGATACTTTCCCTACGATGCGCAGGAGAGGAAGCAGGGGGAGTTTGATAGATTGGTTTAGGGCTCGATGACTGTTGACGAGTACCTGGCCAAGTTCAATGTGCTGGTGAAGTTTGCGCACTTCCGGATGGTTCCTCCTACTCCGATGTTTCTGGCTGCTAAGTTCCGCAGAGGACTTAGTGAGGTGATTGCTGAGCATATTGTTGGAGCTGTTTCGAGGGATTTTGGTACACTGGTTCAGCAGTGTAAGGACATTGAGGATGTCTGCATAGCGAGCAAGGCCAAGAGGGCCAAGGTCGACGAGACCAAGGGGACTGTTAGTTCCACTCCTGTTTCTACTTCTTGGAAGGACAAGAAGTTTGTTGGGAAGGGCAAGGGTAAACAGTTGGCGACTAGGCAGGCGCCTGGTCAGTTCAAGAGGACTGCTCACAGCAGAGGAGTTTTGCTAGGCCTTCTTCCACTCCGAGATGTGCGGGGTGCGGAAAGGAGCATGCTGGTCGTTGTGCTTCAGGTCAGCTGATCTGTTTCCAGTGTGGCAAGGAGGGCCACTTCTCTAGAGACTGTCCGTCGTCGACGGCGAAAGCTGCAGCTGTTCAGGCAGTTCCTTTGCAGATGGTTCCGATGGCTTCTACTTCGGCACCTGCGGTGCCACCTTCGGTTGGGCGTGTGTACACCTTGGATAGGCAGCAGTCGGACCGCGCTCCGAACCTTGTTAGAGGTACTGTGTCTATTGGTGGTATTGTTGTTGATGCATTGTTTGATTCCAGGGCTACGCATTCATTTGTTGCTACCCCGATTGCTTTGGGGCTTGAGTTGCCCATGTCTGTGCTTTCTCCACCGTTGCGGGTGACTACCGCCACCGGAGAAATTTGTGATTCTACCACTGTACATCGCGATGTAAAGTTTCAGTGGGACGACCGTGAGTTCTCGGTGGATCTGATAGGATTGCCGATGGCCAACTTGGAGATTATTCTGGGCATGGAATGGTTGTCTAGAAACTGTGCACTGATTGATTGTTGTGCAAAACGCGTGGTGATGTCTCCGTGTGAGTCCACAGCTAGTTCTTCGCCATATATTTCATTGCTGCAGGCTAGGAAAGCCTTGAGAGTAGGGGCATTCGGTTATGTCATGTTGGGAGGTTTGGTGAGTGGGACACAAGAGGATATCACTGGCTTTCCTGTGGTGGGGGAATTCCTCGAGGTTTTTCCTGAGGAGATTCCTGAGTTTCCGTCACAGCGGGAGATAGAGTTCTCCATTGATTTGTTGCCTGGTGTGGGGCCGATTTCATTAGCTCCATATCGAATGTCGCCACCGGAGTTGGCTGAGCTGAAGAAGCATATTGAAGATCTTTCAGCGAAAGATTTCATTCGGCCGCGTGTGTCTCCTTGGGGAGCACCAGTCATCTTCGTGAAGAAGAAGGACGGGACAATGCGATTGTTCACCGACTACCGGCAGTTGAACAAGGTGAAGATCAAGAACAAGTATCCCCTTCCTCGGATTGATGATCTGTTGGATCAGCTCAGGGGTGCTTGCGTGTCTTCCAAGATTGATCTCCGGTCCGGATACCATCAGATTCGGGTGAAGCCGGAGGATGTCCCTAAGACCGTGTTTCGTTCGAGATACGGTCACTTTGAGTATTTGGTTATCCCGTTCGGACTCACCAATGTGGCGGCAGTGTTCATGGATTACATGAACAGGATTTTCCAGCCGTATCTGGATCAGTTTGTGATCGTCTTTATTGATGACAGTCTGATTTACTCCAAGACTGAAGATGAGCATGCGGAGCATCTGAGGATTGTTCTGCAAGTGCTGAAGGAGAAAAAGCTTTATGCTAAGCCTTCTAAGTGTGAGTTTTGGCTCAAATCAGTCAAGTTTCTGGGGCATGTGATTTCAGTAGATGGAGTTGCAGTGGATCCAAAGGATGATTGAGGCCGTACTGGATTGGGAGAGGCCCAAGATAGTTACGGAGGTGAGGAGCTTCTTAGGTTTGACAGGTTACTATCGGAGGTTCATCAAGGATTTCTCCACGATGGTTCTCCCTTTGACTCGCCTTACCTGAAAGGAGACTCTATTTGTGTGGACTCACGAGTGTGAGGATTGCTTTCAAGAGTTGAAGGAGAGGTTGACTACTTCACCTGTGTTGATCCTTCCAGATCCTGAGGAGCAGTTTGAGCTTTACTGTGATGCTTCTGGAAAGGGGTTGGGCTGTGTGTTGAAGCAGTCTGGTAGAGCTGTTGCTTTTGCTTCGAGGCAGTTCAAGCCTCATGAGGAGAACTACCCGACTCATGATTTGGAGTTGGCTGCGATTGTGTTTGCTTTCAAGATTTGGAGGCATTACATGTTTGGCATGCAGTTTGCGGTGTTCAGTGATCACAAGATCTTGAAGTATCTGTTTGATCAGAAAGAGTTGAACATGAGACAGAGGAGATGGATGGAGTTTCTGAAGGACTACGACTTTGAGTTGAAGTACCATCCTGGCAAGGCCAATGTGGTAGCTGATGCTTTGAGTCGGAAATCTGTAAGTCTATCCAGTTTGACGATGGGTGACTTCAACCTCATAGAGGAGTTTCGAGATCTGAAGGTGACAACCTTGTTTGGGGGTGCACCTTTCGAGATGGAGACTATGAGAGTCAGGAATGAACTTATGGAGAAGATCCAAGAGGCGCAAGTGCACAGAGAGTGCCTCGACTACGTGAAGAACCAAGACGGTGTGTCTTGGAATGAAGATGGACTTCTGTTGTTTCAGAAGCGTGTGGTGATTCCTCGAGGACCTTTGACCTGAAAAGGAATTTCTGGTGGCCGGGAATGAAGAAGGACATAACTGTGTATATGTCCAAGTGTTTGATCTGCCAGAAGGTGAAGATTGAACACCAGAAGCCGTCTGGTAAACTTCAACCTCTTGAGATTCCAGAGTGGAAATGGGAGAGCATTTCCATGGACTTCGTTGTGGGTTTGCCGAAGACTCAGGTGGGCTGTGACTCGATATGGGTCATTGTGGACAGACTGACGAAGTCTGCCCATTTTCTTCCAGTGAAGGTGAGCTTCACTACATAGCAGTTGACCAAGCTTTACGTTCGCGAGATTGTGAGGCTTCACGGGGTGCCCGAGAGTATCATTAGTGATAGGGATCCGAAGTTCACATCTCGGTTCTGGGAGGCGCTACAGGGAGCTTTTGGGACTCAGTTGAGACTGAGTACAACCTATCACCCTCAGACTGATGGACAGACTGAGCGGACTATCCAGACCTTGGAGGACATGTTGCGGGCTTGCATGTTGGAGCAGGGCTCGACATGGGATAGGTACCTTCCATTGGTGGAGTTTTCGTATAACAACAGTTTCCATGCTAGCCTGGGCATGGCACCCTACGAGGCGCTCTACGGTATGAGGTGTCGTACACCTACCTGTTGGTATGAGGTTGGAGATAAAGAGTTGTTTGGCTTGGACTTTGTCCAAGATACTACCCAGCAGATCCAGATGATCAGAGAAAAGCTGAAGCAGGCGCAGAATCGCCAGAAGAGTTACTACGATGTCAAGCATCGTCCACTAGAGTTAAGTGAGGGTGAGCACGTGTTTGTGAGAATTTCACCTGTCACCGGTGTTGGACGGGCACTCGGAGTGAGGAAGTTGAGCTCGCGGTTTTTTGGGCCATACCAGATTCTTGGTAGACAAGGACTTGTTGCCTACCGGCATGGCTTGCCTCCGAACCTAGCCAACATTCACGACGTATTTCACGTGTCTCAAATTCGCAAGTATGTAGCGGATCCTTCGCACGTGGTGAAACTGGATGATATGGAGGTTCGAGAGAACTTAAAGACTCCCGTCGGACCACTCAAGATTCTCAATCGTGGCGAGAAGCAGCTAAGGAGCAAGGTCATTTTGATGGTCAAAGTGCAATGGTCAGGAAGAACTCCTGAGGAGTGTACCTGGGAGCGAGAGGACGAGCTTCTCCGGCAGTATCCCGACTTCCAAGACAGATATATTCTGATTTTGAGGACAAAATCCTAAAAAGGTGGGGTGAATGTAAGAACCCGCACCGTTAATTAAGGAATTTAATTAATAAATTATGATAAAATAAGAAATAATTCCATAATTGACCCTAATAATTATTATGAGGCTTTAATAATTATAGCAAGTGATTAAGAATGCTGAAAGTCATTTTTCGGAAGAAAAATGAAGATACCGGTTCTGCTAGTCGGTATAAATGCGTACCGAAAAAGTAACCCGGAAAATTATAATAAGTGCAAGATAATTACTATAATAATATGTAGGACTTGTAAAACGAGTTTCAAGTCCAAATATTGAGAACTGGTGCTGCAAACTGGTACTGGCTATGAAAAGCGCGTACCGAAAAGGTGCTTTGAAAATTATAAGAAAAATATGATAATACTTGTAAAATTGAGTAGGTTAAGAATCCAAAGTTTGGAATTAAAATGATAAGCGTAGCAATTAAAGTTAATATTGTGTTAATTAGTTAAGTGGGCCTATATAAGGCCATGTCACACATTTCTAGGTCAGAAATTGTGCCTCCTACGTGAACTTTGCTGAAGCCTTGGACCAGCCACCTTTCTTCTTCATTTCTCCTCCTTTTTCTCACCAAATTCATCACCTTTTATCATTATTTCACTTCTTGATCAAGTAAACACTTGAGTGTGAGCATTGGAGAATGTTTAGGGTGCCTTTTTCTGAGTTGTAAGGTTCAGTTTGGGAAGGGTTTGAGGGTTGAATTGCTCGATTGGTTGTGGTGGAGTGTTGTTCTTGGTTTGTGAGGCTTCAAGGAGCCTTCTTTGTGAAGAAAGACCCTTGCTTGGGTGGTATTTCGTGCACCCTTGAAGGCAGTACCTTGGAGTTGTGGTGTTAGCTCCAAGAGCACCCATCTTGCTGAGTTTAAGCTGTGGTAAGTTGTACCAACCTTGTTCATGAGTTTAATGGGTTAAAGTTGATGTCTTGGTGTGTTTAATGGATTAAACAAGTAACCAACTGCCATATGAACCTTAATGAACCTTACGATGCATGCTTTAACGTTTGAAAGTGTTAAAAATGGAACCTTGGAGGGATATCTTCGCGAAATGCATACACTGCATTCTGTCGCGAAATATCCGGATATTTGCTATGGAATATCCGGATATTGATATCCGGATATGGGGATCTGGATATCCGGATATTGGATATCCGAATATTTCCAGGGTGATATCCGGATATTGTATATCCGGATATTGACTGTGAGATATCCGGACATAGGATATTCGAATATCCGGATATTCTGAGTTTGCGAGGAATAGTAGCGTACTGTTCATCCATAACTGATCTATGGGTTTGTGGACCCTAGTTGAGGAAGTTGAACTTCTGTAATTATTTAATGTAAGTCAGAATCGTATGATTAAAGGCTTATGGCTTGGTGAGAAGCCTTAAGACGTAAAACATAATGGAAAGGTGTTGTCTTAATATTGTATGCTTGTGGTGCATGTTATTGATATATTTTTGGTCCATAACAGATTGTGAATCTGCTGTGTTTGGACTTTGAGCTGTGGGCTCTTGGCTTTGGGTGTTAGCTTGCAAGATAAGCTTTCGTGTCCTCGGTTTAGCCATGTTGTGGTTCCACCATGTCCCATGGGGGTGTGGTTATATGCATGTTGTGTTACATGCTTTGAATATTTGAAATGCTGTTGAGCTTTATGTGTAATGGCTTTTAATATGCATGTGTTGTTTCATCTTGACGGTAAGCCTGAGTATGTGGCGTCATATGATATGGTGATCCGGGGTGAATGCAAGTGGTGTCTTGCACTATGTGTGGGTATTTGGCGTATATAAATCCTGCATTTCTCTGGCCAGTAGAATAGAATTGACACACATGACATGATTATCTGCTGCATTGCACTGTTTTAGAAATGATATTGATGAACTGCTTTTAAACTTATATTGCACATGTAAGTGAGCTTGGGGTGGAGGATCCTTGAGGACCCCTTGTCTTACTGAGATTTCTTGTTTAGAGATCTCACCCCACGTTTGGGGAATGCTTATTTCAGGTTCAGGTATTATGGTGACTTATGCCTCTGGCGGCAGGAGGCCAGAGCTTAGCTGATTAGGATATTACTACTTATTTGCTAGCTTGACTGGACTAGTTGCTGTTATGTTTTCCGCATTGAGATTATGTTGTTATGTTGAGACTGATGTTGGGCTTTGTTGCCTTATTTGAGTGAGCATGGGGATTTTCCATGACACTTTCTGTTAGTACTTCTAGATTGGAGTTGTATAACCTGCTAGTTGGTCCGGCCTACTTGTGGTAGTTCCGTGACTTCTAGAGACACACTTATATTATCTATGTTATGAGGTATTTCAGTTAGCTGTTTTATTGCAATTACATACGGGCGATGTTTTATTAATTGATTAATAAGCAAGTTGGTAATGATAACAACATCATAATCGGAAAGAAAAAGATATTCTGCATTTTTAATTAAGCGCAGCTTAATACGATAGTATGATAACATTACCGGATATATATGGGGTGTTACAGACGCCACATACTCAGGCTTACTGACAAAGTGGAAACAACACATACATATTATAAGCCATTGCACATATCAGCTCAATAGCATTTCAAAATATTCAAAGCATGTAACACAACATGCATATAACCACACACCGATGGGACATGGTGGAACCACAATATGGCTAAACCGATGACACGAAAGCTTACCTTGCAAGCTAACACCCAAAGCCAAGAGTCCATAGCTCAAGTCCAAACACAGCAGAGTCACAATCTGATATGGACCAACAATACATCAACAATCACACTCTACAAGTATACAACATAAAGACAACGCCTTTTCATTACGTTTTACGTCTTAAGGCTTCTCACCAAGCCATAAGCCCTTAATCCCAAGATTCTGACTTGCATTAATTAATTACAGAAGTTCAACTTCCTCAAAATAGGGTCCACAAATCCATAGATCAGTTCTGGATGAACAGTACGCTATTGTTCCTCGCAAACCCAGAATATCCGGATATTCCTCGGGGGCATATCCGGATATCCAATATCCGGATATCCAGATCCCCATATCCGGATATCCAATATCTGGATATTTTACGGCAGATATCCAGATATTTTGCGACAGAATGCAGTTTCTGCATTTCGCGAAGATATCCTTCCAAGGTTCCATTTTTAACACTCAAACACGTTAAAGCATGCATTTTTATACCCTCTTAGATTTACGTACCAGTTGGTTACTTGCTTAACCCATTAACATGCAAAGACATCATCTTTAATCCATAAAAACCCAAGATTAAGGTTGTACTACTCACCAAGGTTCAAAACAGAAGAAAAGAGTGCTCTTGGAGCTCACTAAACTGACTCCACAGTTCTGCCTTTACTCAAGAACGAAAATGACAACAAGCAAGGTCTTTTCTTCACAAAGGGAGCTCCTTGAAGCCTTACAAACCAATAACAACACTCCACCACAACCAATCCAACAAGTCAGCCCTCAAACCCTTCCCAAACTGAATCTCACAACTCAGAAAAGGCACCCTAAGCACTCTCCAATGCTCACACTCAAGTGTTTACTTGATCAAGAAGTGAAACAATGATGAAAGGTGGTGACTTTGGTGAGGAAAAGGAGGAGAAATGAAGAAACAAGGTGGCTGGTCACAAGGCTTCAGCAAGGTTCACGTAGGAGGCACAATAATGACCTAGGATCATGTGCCACTAGGTATATATAGTCACTTAACCAATAAACACTCAGTATTAACTTTAATTGCTACGCTTAGCATCTTAATCCCAACTTAGGATTCTTAACCTACTCAATTTTACAAGAATTATCATATTTTTCTTATATATTTCGGAGCACCTTTTCGGTATGCGCTTTTCAAAGCCAGTACCAGTTTCTGGCACCAGTTCTTATTATTTTGACTTGAAACTCGTTTTACAAGTCCTACATATTATTCTAGTAATTATCATGCACTTATTATAATTTTTCGAAATATTTTTTCGGTACGCATTTATACTGACTAGCAGAACCAGTATCTGCACTTTTCTTCCGAAAAGCAACTTTCATCATTCTTAATCACTTACTAAATTATTAGAGCCTCATAATAATTATTAGGGTCAATTATAGAATTATTTCCTAATTTCACATAATTAATTAATTAACTTCCTTAATTAACGGTGCGGGTTCTTACAAAAAGCCTTTAAAAAAGAATACTAATTTGGATGTAACCCGTCTTAATGTAATCTTTGTAACCACCAGGAAACAAGGAGATCCAAGTTAAAAGAGACTAACAACAACCGTTCAACAACCAATACTTAAAAATATTCAAAATAACGTTCAACAACATATACCTAGTCCAAGGGGTATCCCAAACAAATCGGGAAAAATCAACCTTAGAGAGATCATGAACGAGAATTCTCAAGAGATAGAATTGAGTGGACCTGAGTAGGTCTAGATCCTAGTATGATGCATATGATTGATTCTGTAGTAAGTGAAGGATCGATAGAATATCTTGGATTTGTTGCTGGAATTCTTCAAATCGATGATTTTGAGATACTTCCAATGATTAAATTTGTCAATTGAAGGTTAAATCCATATTTAAAAGGTCCAATTCCTTCCTGATACCTTTCAAGGAAAAGAAAATCTCGAAATTGACCGGTTAGTGTGAGCTTATCCATGCTGTTATTGTTGGTTATGATTTTGCTTATTCAATTGCATATCGTGAACATGGTAACTCAAATCTCGAAGTCTTGTTGGATTGGTCAATAGTGACGAAAGCAATTAAATTTAGTAAATGAAAGTATCAATAATCACTACAACAAAATTTCTCTTTAGCCACGGCAAAAACCGTAGCAAAATATCATTAAAACCGTGGCTAAATGAGTTGTCCACTCTTTTAAAAACCGTGGCTAAAATTGGCGTTGCATTTTTTTAACCACGGTATTTTTGCATTTAAGCACGGTCTTTATGAGTGTGGTAACATTGAGTTAGCCACGGTTTATGTTATATTAGCCACATTATAGTCGTGCCTAAACGATTTGGATCCCAATGATGAAAAGTTTTATTTAGCCATAGTCAGAACCGTGGCTAATTGTAAGGAATTTTTTTAAAAAAATAAAAAATATTACAAATTTTTCCAATCATATAAAAAGCAAATAATAAAAATTGCATTTGATATAAGAACCAAAAACCAAATTAAGGGAAATAATCAAATAAAGTGGAGTACACAATTTAACACATTACACTTTTTTTCTATTCATATAAGTAAATAATGTTTTTTACACAATTTCTCAAAATTCATATTTTTTTCCATTTCATATAAGCTGAAGGAGTTTTCTTTACCAACAAACGGAGCTAATAAAGTTTTCCACTTACATCATTTAAGAGAAATAATTGTCAAATAAAGCTAAAACTATAAGTTTGTGATTGTCACAAGACATCTATACAAAATATTAACTTCATTGTTCAACTAAACAAAATATAACAACACATTTTTTAAATCTGTCTTCCAAGAATTGTTGTTGTATACATCCTATCCTCTTAAAAGGGCTCATCACCAATTCATACCTGTATAAAAAAAATTAAATAAGATATGCTAAAATGTCACATAACTTTTCAATGTCTATCTTTTATTTTTTAGATAAAATATGAACAAACCTTAAAAGAATTAATTCTGTTAAGAGGAGAAGCATAAACCTTCAGGCCCACCTATTCAAAAGTAAACCATTAAACAATAAATTAGTAAGCAATAGAAAATAAATATAAATATAATTAATTAAAAGACAAAATGCAAAAAAAGCATGTGAAGAAGCCTTCAAGTTAATTTCAGGTCCCTGGTAACCGAGCCTTTGTAACATCACAGGTTCCACATCAATTGGATCCCTGTTGCTGACTTTGTTAGTAGAATTGCTAGGGTAACTAGTGGAATCCCCATAAGCTTCAAACCCAGGTGCAGGCACAAAATAAATACATCCAATGTAATGCCTCAATTGGAAGATTCGAGTGAGACTCTAAAACAATAGGTAATGATAAAGAAAACAATTAGAAATAACTCCAATCATTGTACTTCAAAGTAATTGCATTACAAGTATAACAAATGGGCATTGAATAACTGAAACAATCTATTGTACCTTTAAATACTATATCATTTAGTTAAATGAATAAATAAATGAAATAAAACAAAACTCACATATTGTCTGCTAATGAATTAACAATAAGATTGACACGTTGGTCACATCACGATTGTGATCTATCATCTCCTTTATCCAAATTTCGGAACCTAATGGAACTGAAGTTCGAATATATGAGCCTCCAATAATAGCAACAAAGGAGTGGGATAAAAATTAAAAATACATAACTACCAAAAAATAATAATTAAAAATACATAGGCCAACAATTATTTAGTCTTATTAAGATTTTAACCCCTTTTGCGAATGTGCACGAATCGGAGGCCATTTGTTTATTATTCAATGCCCAATAATTACATAAGAATCTTTGGCCCACTTCCTATGGCCCGATGATTAAATGCTATATCATTTATGTTCTTGCCTTCAATCCAAGTATTAGATAACTGAAACAGTAATCCATATATAGAGACACACATTTAATGAAAGATACAGACCCTTCATCCTCACCTTCCTTTTTATTTTCATTTACTTCCAACTCTTAACAGTAAAAAATAGTATGATAACAATGGATAAATTGCATTTTCATTTACATTCATTCTCCTTCACACTTTATTTTAAATTTGGAGCAAATAAACTGCTAAAGATACAGACCTTACATATGCAATCACCAATATATGCCAAGTTATCAATCAGCATTAACATTGATCCACGCTTCACCAATTTTGAAGGAGTTGGGAGCCATCTCTCATATCCTAAATAGGTTTCATCTTATTCTTATATATGTGTTGTAAATATTATAATAAAATAAGCAATTCGAAAATTCAAAGCTAATAGATAATAAAAAACAAAAAGAAGCAAGTTGGTGAGGCATGAATACCTTTAGAAGGAAGTAGAGTGGCGCGCTTGAGAAGATCGGAAACTTACTGCTCATTCTGCATATGTGGTGCAATTGAAATCAAAGAATGAGATTGTTTGTGGGTGAGAATGTTGTTCTTAAGCTTTGTGAGCAGAGGTTTCTAATCAGTATGTTGATTTTATATATATATATATATATATATATATATATATATATATATATATATTTTGAGAAGATGCCAATGTGACGAAACTCTAAAAGAGTTCAATCAGTCATCTCCGGGATCTGATGTAATAGAAAAGGGATGCCTAAAAAATACATACCAGCACAAGACAATTAAATTAACTTAATAAGAGCAATAAGAACAGGAATTTTGGAACTTAAATTAGGTGCATACCATTCATCTAAGTCTGTGGATTGCTTGCATAAGGCATCTATAAGATCTGGTTGAAGAAAATAAGAAATATATAAAAAAATATAACTATAATTAAACTTATAAAAATTATATATAGTGAAAATTAAACATAACATATGCAATAAGAGTGGAGCTAAGCATAACATACCCAGTAAGAAGAACTCTGGCGGGAATAGCTTTTACTAAAAGGAAATGAAGTCTTAGTTGATTAAGAATTTATGGTGTCCTGCAGAAGATAACCCACACATTCATGATTATTATATTCAATTTTTAAATTAGTTTTTAAGAAAAAAGAAAATTACCTACCAAGTTCCTTGAATGCCTGAATGAGCACTATAGCAATTTATTTCAACATATCTTGAGGAGCATCATTATAATCATCACGCAAGCACTTCAAAATAGAAGAAGCTAATGAAGCCGCTTCTTCGTACATGGAGCAAACAAGGTAGCTGCAACGCCCAACAACACATTATAAGCAATAGCTCCTGTAATTGTTCTACTTACATATATATATATATAGTCCAGAAATGACATTGTTCTAGAGCAACTTGCAGATGAGTACAATTATTTCAGCATCAATGCAATTGCCCTCACTTTGCTTATAACTCTTTCATGAGCATCCATGAGTCTAAAGAGCACTGATTTAGAAAGTATGGAGGCAACCAATAAGAATCAAGGCATTGATGTCAAATCCAAAAAATATCAGCTATCATATGAAAAGTAAGAGTGTAAGAGCTTGCATTTGAAAATTCACATTTTTCCATTACAAAGAACAATGATACACGAAATAGGCAGATGCACAATTATCTGCCCCCAAATATTAATTTAAAAATTCTCCCTTTATAAATTTTGCCAAAGATCACCATATAATGGAAAAAGGGGAAAAAACACTCTTACAAATATTAACCATCAGAAGAAGATAATAACAGAAGTATTGAATTATAGGAAAACAACAAACTCCCAAAATACCCAATAAAAATCAATACAAATATATTTTATTACAGGAAAAAACAAAGAACTCGAACTAAAGTAGAATGATATACCTTGTATAGAGAACCAAACTTCTTCCATATTTCACCATTACAGTTACAATACTAGTTCAATAAAAAGAACTAAGGAGTCAAAAATAACAATTAAAGAAATTCTTTTGTGAGAAAATTACACGCACCACATAGAGATTGTGCAGAAACTACCCTCCAGCTCAACATTATGTGAAGAGCCATCTCATTTCACCTGTAGCATATAAGAAAAAGCCAATATTGACATATCAAGATACACTTGCACTTGCTAGGATCTTTTGGATAGTCAGAAGTTTAAATATAAACAAATTACATGAACCAATTTACACTGACGGTATAACCAAATTCATTGCAAAGACCTAGAATTCCAATATCACTAGCAACTAGACAAAGCAAGTTGATGCCTTGCCAAATCCCTGGATTTTATGTCCAAATTCAATTCATTCACACTAACACCCAAAACATAGGCAAAAATAAATAACACACTCCAGAACAATAAAAAAAAAAAACCAAGAACTATAAAAGAAAATAAAATTAGCCTTGGGATAATGGGAACATACATTTTCAAATAATACATAATGGTCAAAATTCGCAATGTGGAATTCTGTAACATAATTATTGAAACCCTAGATCGGCACATCATGAATCTAACGAACAATTAAATAGCAATGGCACAAGATTTAACATTAGATTCTGCTTATATCAGGGATTAGCGAACCTCAAATTAGAAAACAACTAATAGAAGAGAAAATGGAGAACAGAGTACCAGGAACCGATCTTCAACGAAGGACAGAGGAGGAAAATGTACCCAAGAAAGCAACGCTGAATCACCAAAATGAAGTTCACGTGTGATTTTGCTATAAGTTGTTAAAAGTAATGCAACTCCGAATCAACAAATAAGCTTGAATTGTTAAAAGCAACGACTCATTTCTTTTTTGCTATGAGCTTTGTTGTGCGAAAAGAAATAAGAAGTCCGCGTGTGATTAATAGATGAGAGTCGTGCGTGTTGCGCTGCCGAGGATTTTTCTCAATTTCTACCGTAATCTAATAACTGTAATTAAATTGCCGTGGTTAAACACTGCATTTTTCGTAGTGAATATAACAAGAAGGAAGAGAATAACAAAAAAAATCATGAAGAATTGAGATAGATTGGGAAGAGGAGAAGGAAAGAAGTTATAGAAATTTAATAATAATTGTTATTATGCAAAACTTGATTATTTAACTAATATACATGGAGTTTAAATATTGTTAAGAAATTAAAGATAATGTAAAGTTTGACAAAATTAATGGAATCAAGCCCTAAACATTAATTTTAGCCCATAACATATTCCTTCTGACGACTAGATTGTCTGACTCTATATTTATTTTGGGTTTGTAACGGTCTTGGAAGAGTGGTGATCCAACTTCTTCGATACTTATTCATTGAACTACTTAATGGGAAAATATACAAATCTTTTAAAATTGTTACAGGGGTCTGCTGTTATTAGTTTCAACATGGATGAATTGTATTTAGTTTTGACATTGATAATCAATTACATTGGGTTTATATATTGAAAACTTGATTTTAAAAGAATTGATATTAAAAAAACTAATTTATGTTTAGAAAGAAAGTGAGTTTAGAAGAATAAATACTGTTTTTTTTAAGCTAGATAAATACTGTTTAAATGGTAAAGAAAATCACTTTTGAAGTGAAAATGTTGGTGCGTTTTACAAATTTCACGGGCTTACTCCAAGAATCAGCCCTATTTAAGGGGATTTTTTTTTAAGAAAAAAATATTTCTCAATAAATCAATTCTACTCACTACAAAATTGATTTTGAGAACCCCAAAGGTTTACCCAAAAAACCTCATTGATTGTGCCAACCAATGTACATGTGGGATCGCCGCATTTGTGTAGGAACTTCGTTTTCAGGGCCACAAGCGCGCAGTATTGCAGTAACCGCAAGAATGAATTAGTGGTGTGTAATCTGTGAGAATTTCAAACTTCAATTTTAAAATCTTCGCTTGAATGGAACAAACTAATGAGCATTCATTTTTATTTTCTACTTGGGAAGTAAAAAGAAACACAAAATATTTGCAAAATGTAAGATTATTTATCTCTTTTAGCTTCTCAAATCATAAAGTTGCTTTAAATTAAGGGGTTTAGATAACTAACAAGTTTACTTTCATGCAGAGACATATTTAGTAGTGGAGTCCATTTTTTTATATAAAAAAAAAAGATTGCACATTTTTCAATGAAAGTATGGCAGAAAATTGTTATCTGCAATTAACATAAGAGTATCACTTTGGGCTATTTGATATGAAGACTTTTTTAGAAATTCTGAGAAAGTAGGGTGGGGTAAATTTTTTCTAATGTTTGGTACGAGGAAATCGAAAATATTCTCGAGAAAATATTTTTTTCCATTATTTTAGATTTAACTATAAAATCTCATACGAAAATATCATTTGATACATGGTATTTTTATTTTTCCATAGCATCAATATAATTAATCCAACATTCTCGAAAAAAAAATTGGACCTGGCAAACGCCCTTTCGTAACTTACTCGAAAAAAAAAATTCTACCATATTCTCGAAAATCTTTTTTTCCTGGTAAAAAAATATCTCCTCTATCACACACTTCCTTAAATTAATAGCTTAAAATATCTGTAGTCAAGAAAGAAGTCAAAGGGGAACTTGCCCACTTAAAGTTGTCCTTCATTTGAACTTTTCTTCCTCAATTTTTCATTTATGTTTTTATTTTTACTTTTATTATTTTCATGTGCTCTCCTTGTTACTTGGAATCATTGTTAATAAATCTGGTCTAGCCCGATCGAGTTGACTTGAAAATTGGTAAATCGGTCATATAATTGATTCGGGTAAAACAACAGTAGATTGGGTATGCATTGGTGCGACTCGATCGATTTTTGTGAAAGTCGGTGATCCGATCGGTAACCTCGCCCAGTTTATTTAAACAAAATTCCAAAAAAAAAAATCATATTAACATATTTGAGTGAATTGTTGCTTATTGACTTACATATATTATATACCTACAATACTAATATTATCTCAGTTATATACTATGCAGGGAATTTTGATTTGATCTATAGTTAGAGATATCGTTTACTGAACCTGAAACACCAGTATCACAAACATTATATGTTTGTTTGATCTTTTATTGGACAATAATATGTAATTTCTTATTTTTATAATAAAATATTTAGAATTTATATTATTTTTTTAGCTATTTGAGTATGTTTATAATTTTTTTAATATAAATTATAAATTTATATATAATCACTGAGTCATGCGATTGAATCAGTGACCCACTGATTAAACCATTGATCCAATAATTCAGTACCTCCATTGTATCAATAAATATGCCAGTTTTAATAACATTGCTTCTATTGCTTTTTATTTTTATCGTAACTCCACCCGTGCAGGGAAGTAAGATATAGATTTGGATAATAAAAAGGGTGATAGCTAAAAGAAGAGAGAAGAAAAGCATATCAGAAAAATGTTTTGAAAATAAATGCAGATAACTTATCTGCATTTATTTTCAAAACGATGCCGTTTTAGAATTGAAAAATTAAAAAATTATAATTATAAAGACTATAATAACCTTGAAATAAATTAAAATTACAAAAACATCATAATTTTCGTCTCAAAATGACGTCATATTAAACTTACTGTAGAAGAAGCTAACCAAAACATATATGATTTTCTTTTTTAAAGGATAGTATTGAAATTTAAACCTCATGAATAGAATTTATTTCTCTTATCATTAACCTACCACTCCTGCCTGCTTAAACCACGCTAGATTAATAACACATATAAATAAACATAAATGGGCACATGATAATTCTTGAACAACTTTGCCATACAACTTTGGAATTCGTGAGAAATATGTTATACAAAAATGATAATTGTATACTGTGTTTCGTACATATTATTTTATGTCTATATTACTTATCATTCTAAAATCTCAAGAGGATAAAAAAATAATAAAGATTAATTGAAATTCTAATCTAATGGTATTGAAGACTTGAGAATAATAAATAAGATAGACATAAAAAAAAATGTAACTAGAGTAATTTATCCCTTAATATATTATCGATCTACGTGTAAATGATTAGCAATCAGTGTGTACTGTATGTAGAATATTACGGATCGATAACCACCTAATACAGACTAATTAATTATTAGTTATTTATATGTCGATTGGTATAAAAATAAAATGCACAAAATAGTATATTTTTACACACTCTTAAGTCTTAACTGAATAACCCTTCTGAATTAATGATCATATATTATTCACACGCTATTTTGTAACAATTTTTATATTAGTGAACGATATCTGTAAATAATTGATGATCAATGTATAATATACGGTAATTAGTAATATTGTACATGTAATACATGCTGATTATCAATCATTTGCGAGTCCATCGCCAATATACAAAAAAAAAGTGTACATTAAATAGTGTATTAATAGTATAACAGTTAAAAGAGAAGTCACTTAACCACCAAAAAAGATCAGAAGTCAGTGATGTCTAGGGTCTGGCCCTTCAGGACTTAGTCTTTTGGAGTCGCGGGGATTTGG
Source organism: Gastrolobium bilobum (assembly GCF_033153095.1). Classification (NCBI taxonomy): domain Eukaryota; kingdom Viridiplantae; phylum Streptophyta; class Magnoliopsida; order Fabales; family Fabaceae; genus Gastrolobium; species Gastrolobium bilobum. The sequence goes on from NW_026897530.1 coordinate 102,721, forward strand.
AAAATTAAGGACTGCTTTGTCGAAACTTGCCTTCAGGAGCTGTGATTTTTGAATCAGTTCTCGGTAACAACCCTTTGCTGGGGTCTCCTTCCTCTCCACAAATGCCTCAAGTGAACGACATTCCAACTTGGCAAATAATAGCACGAACAGAACTAGTGATGCTACTTGTTTTGTGTTTGCCATTCTTCCAATTAAAGGCATCACGTTTAGTGATTCCAAATGAAAATTCAGATATGCTTATATAGGATATAATCTCCGTATCCTTTTCTATATTTAAATCAAAGCTATAATACACTATTCATCTTCCTTTTTTGATTTCTATTTGATATAATGACGACAAGTCTTTAGAAGGATATCATATTATTTATTTACTTGTGTTATTATTCTTTTGTTTCTCATCAATATATCATGCTAAATGTAGATAAAATCAACGTTAAGATTTAGCTCTCATATATTCAAAGACATTTCTATATAGATAAAATCATCTCATACTATATATAGTGATGTTGGCCAAGTGAGTGTGTGTGTGTGTGTGTGTTTGTATAATAAACATTTGACGTTCAAACACGAAAAAGCAAAGGAATAAAATGACGTCTTGATCCAATGTAAGATTCTTAGCTATTGACTACCGATCAAATAGATGCTAAGTGAAGTCATATGGCTTCAAATTTGTTATCTAGTACTTCTGGTACGGCCATTTTGTCAATTTCTTTCTTTCAAAAATGCATATTAATATCGAGTTTGAATATATAAATTTAGATTTGAGCTGTCCACTTTCATTAATTAGTGAACTAAAACTAGGAGATCTTTCAAAGTCTAGCAGGCTATATACATTCCTATCAAACTTTTTCCTTAAGGGGTTCCAAAGGTCATTCAAAACTTTTTGTTATAGTATTTTTTTTAAATATTTATTACATGAAGGTGACAAGGATAATATTTATTACATTAATCAGGGTTGACACAATTAGTCGAACCTTCCGTCAACGCTAGTTATGTTTTATTTTCGATTCTCAGCTTTTTTTACTTGGTAGACGATATGTAATCCACCTTTAAATCCTCAATGAAGTTGATGATATTTTAGACCTTGTATAGGGACATGCTTTCCCTTAATCTAACTAAATTACACATTTATCCTCTATGAAGATGATTTGGCTTAATACTTATCACCATTAATCAGATAGCAGCATGATCAGCACTTACCCTAAAAAATACAACAAATGGCCACTACCCACTAGGGAGTTCCTTGTTTGTAATTGCATTATTATTTCTAATAGTGGTGTTTAGATCTAAATATGGGAGGGGCCATGTAAAACTCATCAAATGTGGCGAGGCGAAAAAGCATATATGTGTAGCGGGATGGAATTTTTTAATGTAATCCATTAAGCCAAAAGTAATCATACTTTGGATTATGCTAAGAGAAATTAAATTGTGTAAATAATTATATGATCGTGCTTGGTAAGGCAAAATAGAAAATAATAAATGAAAACTAGATGATGCACTATTTATTTCTTTTCTTTTTTTGACAACAAATAAAATAAAATTATAGTCATTATTGAAAATGAAATGGAAAGGACAAGAATACGGACTAATACTCAAACCATTTGCAACAGGCGTGGCTTCAGCACACTTTCTACCCAAAAAAATGTGATGTGCAGGTAGGGTTTTAAATGGATCAGCTGGTCTAATAGGAATTTACGGCTCGATTTACATTAAGCTAGTCTCGGTCTATTACATATAATCAAATAAAATATGTTCATCCCTAGAATAAAGCCTATTTATAAAGCAGATATATGTTTTCTTTTACATGTCGGACCTAAAAGTCTATAAGTCAGTATATATGATATTATTTATTTTAAATAAAATAAATAAATTATTATTTTAATAATTTTAAATAAAAATAATAATTATTTTAATTATTTTCTTAATTATTGAATACCTAATAAGTTTAAGAGGCTAGCATGCCTCCAAGTCTAAGGCTTTTGTTTTTTAAATATAAATTAGGTCAGACTTATAATTTAAAGTTACACAGGTTAAGAGACCAGACCAGACCAGACCAGACCTAAAGTATTTTATACAAGTCTGACCTACTTAAGCTAAAATGTAGTTCGACCCAACTTATTTACACACGTTTGTGCACGTAACCGACAATATACAAATTTTTCTATAGGTGTTCGCAGTTTGGATTGAATCGATTTTGGAAGCAAAAATCTTCTGATCCAATCCCTTCGGTTTAATTATGTAACAATCCATTCGGTTTGGATTTTTTTTCAAATCCAATTTGATCCAATCCAATTTTAATCGGTTTGTATTGGATCGCTTTTCGGTTTTTTGAAAAGCCTAAGATTTTTATGATGATTATTGTACAAATAACATATCTTTTGTATGTATCAAATTTGTAAAGTTTGTAGGATGATTACTGTGCAATCTAGAAGCACTATACAACAGAAAGTTGAATTACCATCTTTTACCTCCAACAAAAAATTTATAATATGATTGTCTGATATACGAAGTAATCCAAATTTTTATCCTTTTAGAGGAGTTGGTGTACAACAATAACCCATGTAATAAAAATATATTATGTATTTTACCAAAAAAGAAAATAGCATAACATAGATTAAGCACAACTCACTTTTTCTAACATGATGAGTTAATGGGTCTTGGATTTAGAATTTTTCTATATGATTTTTGGGCTTTGTTTGGGGAAAGGCCCAAGTAAGTAAATGGTAAAGTTGAGAAATTATTGGATTGATTTGGATTGGATCGATTTTCACCAACCAATCCAAAAATCAATCTAATCCAAATAAATTTTGCAATTTTTTTTTGGTTTTTGATTTTTTGATATTCAATTATTTTGATTTTCTGTTCAGTCACTATGTTTTGAATCGATTTGAATAAGTTGATCAACACTCCTAAATTTTTCTTCTCAGACCAAGGCACAAACTCGTTGGATTTGACTATTGCATTTAATAAAACGTAAGTTTTTGTATTGAGGTCACATCATTGTGAAATCTGAATTAATCGACAAAAGGCCGTCGTGATGTCAAATTTAGCTTAATGGATATATGATCATTGACAAATTTATATTTCGCTGAGTTTTGTTATGATAGTGGAAACTAATTGTGTACCTATGTCAGCAACATCATAATGGATTAATTTATAGGAAACACAATGATGAAGAAAGATGGCAAAAGCTAAAAGTTTGCATCACTAACAGTCTAACACACACATGTACGGCTACATTAGGAAAGCTACCCCCATTAATGTAATATAAAGGCATGGCCGACTTAATAACTCCCACTTATCCATGCAAACATTTGATAACGGATAATGAATATGTTGGAAAATTGAATCCCATTGAAAATCCTCAAACAAGTCAAGGAAAAAAAGGAAAAATTAGGTAAAAGAACTCCTCGCAAAACTTACTTAAAAAGATATATAAGAGAAAAAAAAGAATTTTTTATGTACTTTAGATGGATGGAGGGGGCTTTTGTTTATAGGATAGGATCTATTTACAAAAATTTTATAGAAATTATACTAAGTATGACCAGTGATACACTCTTGATTGAAGTATGATTAGTCATACTTTGTAAACAAAAAGTTTGTAAATATAATCTTCCCCTTTATTTATTTATAGCCCTCACCATTTTCTTTTTAAAATCCCACCAATTGTGGGTGTTTGGTACGCAGTATTCTTCAGGATTCACGGGAAACTGAATTTTTCTAAATTTTTAATTTTCGGATAGTATCGTAAACTGAATGTAAAAATTATATTTTTGAAAATCGAGATTTCCGGATAAAAAAAAATTTCTCCTCTCCCAAACATCCCAAATACCCTTTAGTGCTGACTTATATAGTTTGTTTTCTTTGTTCTTTGCATACCATAGAGCCATGAATCAATACCCAAAACTGGACCTTGGTAAAAGGAAATAAATGTGGTTAATCTTTATCTGATGTTGCAGAACTGTTAACCTGATACTCTTATCTCTCCTATAGTCCTTGTGTTTACTGCAGCAATTAATGGCTGTCCAGTTAATCGGAAGCATAACTAGTTCAAGTTCAGTGAGAACTATATAGGAGATAATTCCCTCAATATTATTTTCTTTATTGTCAGAACTCAAACTCAAACTCAAACATATAATAAGGAGAATGAACTATTGGGGAGAATCGGGCTATGGCCCATAGGGTGGCCCAGAACAGAGAATAAGCTCTTTATCAATTGAACAATAATTGTTGGTGTTCTCTGTTTTCTATGTTAGCACTTTTCATCAAAGGCAACTTTGATTCAGAGCAATTATTCTTGAGTGCCATAAGCATTAAGGTAAAATGCTATCTGATGTTAAGCATCTGCACCTATCAATTTGAATCTTTAGCATTTGGAATCTATGCGTATCTGCCCTCAATTATAGATTATAGCTAATATATTACGTAAGTTGGGAGAGATTCATGAAGCCAACGCATACGTTCACGCCAGGGATTCAGATCATCATCTTACAAATTAAAGTGGAAATATTAGCTAAGTGTCGACATTTTGCACCCAAGTGGTTTTTATGTCTTCATTTCATTTGGATTGTGAATAGAGAAGCATTATGATTTTAAAATCTTTTGAAATCCAACCAGTGAATCTTTTTGCTTCCACTTGAGACAGCTTCCGGGTCAAACAAATATTTTATTTGCTTTAGTGGTATGGAACTTAGTTATAGTTTGATTAATTATCGACCCTAACCAGCTTAGAGTTGTCGGCAGCATTTCACACTTCAAATCATATTCTCCTCTTCTTCTTGGATGGGAATCGGATAACTCGAGAAATCAACACGAGACCAAGAGAGCAATTCGGGAAATTTTTGCTTTAGTTTTTCGGTGTATTTTTTGGTTGCAAACAAGTTGGACAAAGTAGCAGATGTTAAGATATAAATAAAACTAGGGATAGGATATTGTCCATACATTTCATGTCTACTTTATCTACTCATTTCCAATATCGTTACATCAAAATCTTAATTAACATTCATCCTTTCTCTATATTCTTAAGATTTTGATCAACGGTGTTGAAAAAGAATTGATAGAATATACATGAAAAAAATAGGCATAATATCATATCCCATAAACTATTACCATGTTACTCATGCTAAAGCTCACAGTGACATACCACCAATTATGTAAGTTAACTTGTATAATTGTTACAGTTTAATCAGTGGTCACGAATTCGAGTTTTGGATATGCAATTGTGTTAAAGATTTGATACAGAGTGTTTTGCCACCCTTCACTACAAGAAAAAATCTTATCAGTGACAAAATTTTATGAAATTTCGTCACTAATTCTTACGTCACAAGTAAATTTCGTCACAAATTCCTGTGTCGCAAATGTATTTGTGACGAAATTTGATTATTTGTGTCGAAAATTATCATTTGTGACAATATTTGTGACGAAAAAATTTCGTCACAAATAAACTTTTTTCTTGTAGTGCTTGTAGTCATGCCCAATGTGACCAAATTACTCGATTAATTGATGAAACGGTAAAAAAATATGTATGGGAGATGATACCACTAGCTCCAATAACATAATGAGAATAAACTATTCCAAAATCTATGAATAGTCTTATATATTTATATAAATAATTGGATTTTGTTGGTGTTTTCGCCTTATTAATTACGTTTAATTTTCTCCTTTCTTTTCATCAATCCTTTTTCTGCATTACAAGGTCACGCTTTAGAGTAACATCTGAGTATCTCAAAGAAACTAATTTAAGAGCAATATGCATATAAAATGCCTAACTTTTTGAAATAAAAGCAGAATAATATGTACCGAATTTGCAATTATCTATTTTTTATAGTGCGTCTATACCAGTTACAAATACTTAGAATCCACTGGCATGTGTTGCGGGCCAGCCCACAAGACGTACACATAAAAGGTCCAATTATCTACATGACTACCTAACTAAATAATAGCCCAATTGCTAATCAAGTTGATCCACTTCCTCCTTAATTTCTTTCTTTTTTTTGGATAGAATAAGGAAAGAAAAAACAACAAAACAAAGCCCCTAACTACCTAACAATCAAGGGTACAAAGACCCCTTCTATCGTTATCCAACAGAAGCCTACATCCACTAGGGGAGTATGAAAAAGTTGGATGTTCCAATTATCAGCAACAAAATGGGAAGCAAGCCAATCTGCAACTGAATTAGCTTCTCTATAGGCATAAGAAAATTTCACGATCCAATTCCTGTTGTAGAGCACCTAGATCTTGACAACAATACTAGCAAAGGCATGGTAATCTTCAGAGCCCTTCTTGATCACATCTAAAGCTGACCTGAAATCAGATTCAAGCCAGACACACTTAAACCCTCTATCCCAAGCTAGGCTCATCCCCAACAAAACTCCCCAAAGCTCAGCCATGAAGGAGTCATATAACCTGGCATTCTTATTAAAACCCACCAGTCAGACCCCAGAACTATTTCTAATAACACCTCCACACCCAGACTTCCTACCATAATCACTACAGGCTCTATCCGTATTAACCTTCACCCAATTAGGTTCCAGGAGAATCCACCTAATGAGCACTTTGTTTGTTGTTCTAGCAAAAATTTTTGAAGAGACAAGTGTCTCAGTGGCTTGATTAACATTCAGAGCAAATTGATAAGCGCTACTGCTAACTCTGAGAGGGTTAGACGTCTGCCCATTAAAAATCACATTATTCCTCTCCTTCCATATGAACCAACAAAACACTCCAAAAAGAAGATTACATTTAATCTGGTAAGCTCCAAGATTCGTTTTTCTGAGGTTAACATCCACCCAATCCTGGAGAGATCCATGCAAGAAACCCAGATGATCCGGGTCTGGAATAAGATGAAACCAAACCTCCCTGGTCCGAAGGCAATCTCTAAAGAGGTGCAAAGAGTCCTCTACTTGAGAGTTGCATCTTGGGCATAAGGTAGAAGCACACAAGTTTCTCTTGGGCCTTATGTCATTAGTTATGAGTTTATTCCCCAAAAGAAGCCAAAGGAAAAAATTTAATTCTATGAGGACCCTCCCATTACCAAGCTAATCCCTAGTCGATTGAACTAGGAGGAAGATTCTGGGAGTTTAACTTGTTGTAGGATGCTTTAATAGAGAACTTGCCATCATTAAACATGTGCCAAGCAACTTTGTCTTCTCCCCTATGATGGACCGGAGGATGAATACCAGCTATGAAGTTTAACGCCACATCTGACAGAAAATGTTGAAATAACTCCTCGTTCCAGTTACCGTCACTTGTGACATAGTCAGCCACCTTTCCCTCCACCATATGAGTTAGCATTTGATTAATCACAAAGGCTAAAAGATTATCAGCAAGGGGAATCCATCTGTCAGACCAAAACTTAGTAGCCTTCCCATCCCCTAACACAATTCTAGACTCCTCTTCAATCATCCTCCAATGTTTCATTATTCATTTCCAAAGATTCGAACCTGAGGTAAATCTGCTGATTGAAGGAACAACATCGTTTCCCACTTTGTATTTATTTCTTAGGACCCTAGCCCACAAATTGTCCTTGTTAGATAACATGCCATGACCCACCTTCATAACCATAGCACTGTTGAACATTCTCAGGTCCTTCAACTCCATCCCTCCATCTTTGGGCGATCTGCACATAGTGTCCCAGTTGACCAGGTGTATTTTCCTCTGATTAGTAGAAGAACCCCACACAAAACTCGTGGTGCACTTCTGAATATCGTCGCATATGGTTAGAGGGATAACACCTATCTACATAGAATACATTGGAATCGCATTCAACACTGCTTTGGCCAAGGTGACATGACCTGCAAAAGAGAAAGAAGCTTGGTTCCAGTTAGTAATCCTCGACTTCACATGTTGGAGCACATGAATGAAGGAATTTCTAGTGATTCTTTTGTTATGGAGAGGTATCCTTAGGTATTTTCCAAGATCACCAATAATAGCGAAACCCAAACAATTGCTAATCTCCTGAGCTCTGGGGAAGCTGGTATTTTTTAAAAAATAAACCTTGGTCTTCTTCAAACTAGCCACTTGGCCAGAAGCTTTTCTTTCTCCCCTTAATTTCCCAATTATAGGAATTTATTAGTTTTGCAAGGATTATATGGTTGGAATTCAAGGCGTGCTCTGAAGGTTTTTGAGAGTAATTTTTCCTTAGGTAATGAGCATCTAATTGTTAAATTCATCAGTTGAATTCAATTTCTCCACTTTTGTACTCAGCTTGAATATTTTATCTTTTATTTTTTTTCGGTAAACTAATTTATTTTTTATCTTTTCTTCCTAAATGTTAAATCCCTTTTTTTTGTTATAACAATAACAAAGGAGTTTATGGTAAATAAACTGAGAAAGGCTGATAAGTTGATTCATAACCATTTCTCACTCTGCATAGTTGGAAAAAAAATGAGGCAATTTAGTCTATGTAAAGTTTGTTGTCTGGTGCAATTAGCAATGTGAAATTGGTTCCTTTCATCAAAAGAAACCAAATTTAATAAATTGACTGATTAGATTAGGAATAAGGGTGACAAAACGGATAATTTGTCCTGCTTTTGAAAGTGAATTGAAAATTTGAATTCATCCAAACCCGTCTCCAACCCGCCCCACCCCTTCAACATATTACAAAAGTGAATTTTCAAAAATTATACTCCCAATAAATATAAAAAGTATCAAATAAAGATAAAAAGTGAAAAAAGGTCATTAATTAATTTAAAAAAAGTAAAAAATTAACCCAACGAGTCAACCCGTTCCGCAACAGATTGAGTTTTTTTTTTAACCAACCATTATGTGAGAAAATTTGATTACGAGATAATAGGAAAAAAAATTAAGTTTATAATTGGGTTAATATTTCTTATATTGTAGAAGATAAAATTATCCCCAACACAGATATAAAAGTGTATAGGGTCCATATGAGGCTATGTGAAAAAAAGAAAGAGAAAAAGAAAATATAAGCTCTACACACTTTTATATGTGTGTAGGAGATAAAATTATCTCCTATAGCATGAAAAATACTTGATAAGTGTCAAAGACACTATGTTTTTAATATCAAAAGTAGTTTAAATAATGATTAATATGATTAAGAATATAGTGTTAATTAACAAATCTCAAAGATATTAAGATTCCAACAACTGGATAAGATTCTGATCTCTTTTCATACTGTTTCAGGCTTAAAGTAACAAATCACCAATTCTGAAGGATAAAGGCAATTGCAAAGGATATGTATCAAGAAAAATAAAGAATTAATCGTCAGCGAGCCTGGTCCAAATTAAAAGGCCCATTTTTATTTCTATAAAAACGCATGTTAGGGCTCATTCCAGGAATTTGGGGACGCGACAGAGAAAGGCTAAGAGGCGGTCAGAGATGACCTAGGAGGCAGAGGAGCTTCGTTCAGGATCTGATGAGTGGAGAAACGGTCAAAGCTACACCGTGGAGACCGGGTTTTATGTTTCTTTTATGAATTATAGTTTCCTTTCATCCTTTTATTCTGATTTATGAATATGCTAAGCTAGATTTATTTATGTAGTTAGGGCGAGACGGAACCAATGGATATTTGAACGATGTTTATCCTTTCTTGCAATTTATATTCATGATTTGAGTTATGCAATTAATCTGTTTTAAATTCCTAGTCTCGTTTATGATCTGGTCAATCTTGAATGGGCATTAGAATCTTATATGACAATAGGGATGTTGGTGTTTTGATTTCGATTGATTAATTGCTAGAGTTTGTATGATCTAGGGATAGGCTTACAAATTCTATAACTTTATGGTTCTTGCGTTAATGCTTGTTTTAGGAAAATGTTCTAAGAGATTAGGCTTTTGAATAAAGTAAAGGATCAAATTACCAAGGGATTGTGATTTAATCAATTTTAGAAAGAATCGTTAATAACTTAATCTTGAATGTTGATTGTAAGAAGGGGTAGACTTGTTAAGAAAATATTGGGAAAGTCGAGTTCCTAGCTACGTCTTTTAGTAAAAGTTAAAAACCAAATTCTTCACCTTATTAATTCTTGAATTCAGTTCTTAATTTCTTAAATATTAAAAAAAATTAAAAACAAGTTCTTTAAAAATTTTGTTTTTACAATTAAATTAATTCTCTCTACAAAACCCTTTTAGAATAGATCCAACTTTAATCGCGTAGATAATTTAGCGATTGGTAATCAGTACTTGTGGGACCGACAACTCTACTTTTACCACTTTATTACTTGTACGACCGGTGCACTTGCCGAAGTCGCAACAAGTTTTTGGCGCCATTGCCGGGGACTGAGTTTAATCAACATTAACCATATCTATAAAATTATAGATTGGATCATTTTTTTTAGTTTTTTTTATTTTATTTTTGTTTCTCTTATTTTATTTATTTATTTTATTTTTTATTTGTTTAGTGGTTTCCGTTAGTCGGACCCACTTAACCTTAGTTTTTCTGGTGTATGCATCTGCGAGACAGTGCTGACAATAGTGCCTTACAGTACAAACCAGAGTTAGGAAGTGCAAAAAATTAAATAAATAAAAATTAAAAAAAGATATAAAATCAAAAAGATTTGGCTCTTTAAGAGATACTGTCAACATCATGGTTGATTAATTCGAAATTGCACCAGATTTGGAGGAAGAATTGCTCAACTTTGAAAATGAAAAAAGATTTGGGGCTAAACATGCAGAGGATCCTCACAATCTAATAGATCAGTTTCTGAATTTCTGCAATGACATAAGGATAGAAGGAGCCACTAAAGACTCTTTTAAGGTCCATTTGTTCCCATTCTTTCTGAAAGGTAGAGCTCAGACGTGGTTGAAGTCTCAACCTCAATGAAGCATCCCTACATAGGCGAACTTGAAATTCAAATTTTTGAACAATTACTTCCCATCATCTAAAGCCAAAAAGGCTAAAGAGGAGATTGATTCCTTCGCATAAAAGGAAGGAGAATATTTACATCAAGCATGTGCAAGACTTAAAGAATTAAGCAGAAAATGCCCAGATCACCTTCACTTTCTACAATCGTCTATGCCCACTTTCAAGAATAAATTTAGATCTAGCAGCTGGAAGATAACTTTATCTGAGGGAACCTGAAGAAGCTCTAGTGCTGATTGAGAAAATGATTTACGATGAATATCAGGCACTCAAGGCCCAACCAGTAGTTGAGCAAGGAGTCAAGGAGGAGTCATACATTCTAACTCGAGCAGTGTATAAAACAACATAATACACTCTCCCATTGGGAAAAAGCACTCTTACATCTGATTGAAGCGGAGACATTGTTTAAACAAGAAATGAGGACCTTGTTCAAAACCCAAGAGGCATCCTTCAGAGATCCTGAGAAACTCACTAAATATGCTGAAGGAAATTCGCACTTGAAGGATCAGGATTTGGAGAAAGCTACTGAAGAATCTAAAATCGAGGAAGAATCTGTTGCAGAAGAAGAATTCGAAGTTGAGAAATATTCTGAAGCCAGGGAAGAGCAAGTGGATGAGATTTATAATGAAGAAACGCCCCCTCCAATGAAGATTACCCTCCTGCAGTATCATGATAAAGCACTAGAAATGAAGGAATATGGAACTGAAGAGGATGCAGATTATGAGGTGCTACAGATGAAATCTTCAAATGAGCAAGATTGCGAAGAAACTAATCTTTTGATTTCAACTGAGGCATCTAATGAAAGAAGCAGTGACATTCCAACCCCTATAGAAGACATATATGTTAGCCAACTTTATATGATGTTGAGACCACTGTGACTCAGAGGCCAATGACCTTATTGGAGAAAATGGGAATAAAACATATAAGGTCCACGAAGATGACTCTGCAATTTCCTGATCGCACTATTCAAGTGACTGTTTATATTGCTGAAAATGTGCTAGTCAAAGCGGGAAACTTTGAGTACACATAGAGCTTTGCAGTCATTGATATGGATGAGGACACCATTATTCTCATTTTCTGGAAGAATCATTTTTGGTCATTACAGATGTAGTGGTAGTTGAGCTACAGTATGGGGACATTCTCGAGGTGGATGGAGGCAAGATAAGTATTCTTGATTTTACAATTAATTTTCCAACATTCTTCCCCTCAGATTTACATTCACAATTTGTTGAAGACAATGGAGGTGGAAGAACAAGACTCGAAAATCCCCATCTATTAAGAATTAAAAGCAAACCCAAGGTTAAGATAAAGAAAACAAAAAAGATGACTATGATCAAGGGAACAAAGCCAGCTTTGGTTCTTTGCTACAAGCCACCTTGATCGTCTGTCAATGTCAAGCTAATGACGTTAAATAAACGCTTGTTGGGAGGTAGCCCAAGAGATTTTCTTATTTTTGATTATTTTTATTTTTTAGTTTCATTGTTGTTCTTTTTATTTTATTTTATTTTATTTCTTTAGTTTAAATTTCTGATCTCCATGGTGATGTATTTTGACAATTTTCTGATGCTACTTATTATTTTTGTTGTTATTACGTGCTCTTTGTTTTTAAATGTGCAGTTATTGCTGAGGACAACAAAATTCTAAATCTGGGAATAGGGAGCACCACATATAATAGCAGTCAGTAGAATTATGATCCCTGTGATGAGTAGGAGCTTCAAAAAATTTCAGAAAAACAGGGAATTTTCTTTTTCTTATTTCCTTTTATTTTATTTTTTCTCCTCTTTGTCTGAATTATTTATAATAATTAGATTATGCCAATGGAGAATTAGACAGTAAAATTAATCCATTATGTGATGGCTTAGGGTATATTTTATTTTCGTGAATAAGCATTGATTGAGTTAGTCTAAGAGTCAGCAGGAATATTAAAATTACAGTATGAGTAATTGAGAAAGAGTATAATTAACTGAATTGCATACCAATAGCCGTGAGGTTTTGAGCCTAAACAGAATTTTTTTTTTCGGTGTGCACTTCATTGTTGAAAATACTTCTAGAACTTGCTTTGTTTCTGCTTAAAATGGTTGTTTACACGCATGTTTGAAATGATTGAGGCACTTTATTGTTTTAGCTACTTAGCCAAAAAGCCAACCATTTTGATATCATTTGTTTAACCTTTGAGCCTAAGCTTTTTCTTTTCTTAATAACATATGTTTTATTTAGCCACTCCACGTACACATCCACCTTAAATAAGATTGGGTTATAAAAATTTCATGGTAAGGTGTAAACATGAGTACTTTATCATGTAATTCTAAGTGATGAAAAAGGAGGTTAGGTGAGTTGAGCAAAAACAAAGGTTAAAAAATGGTGAAAAATAAAAATATTTATTTTTGATTCTATGCAAATAAAAGTGTTGAGAAATATAGAAAATGAAAATGAAAAAGAAAAGTAAAAGGGGTTGAAAAAGAAAAGCACAGAAAAAAATGAAAGTGCTGAAAAAGAACAAGGAGAAAATAGGGAGAAAAAGGATTGTATGTTTAAAGTGTTTGCACTTTACCATGATCTTTCTGTGTTCCAATGTTTTATCTAGTTTTCTCTTATTTATCCTTCTTTTAGCCAAGCCCCATTACAACCCGAATAAAGACCTCTTGATCTTTTGTGCATGTTAATTAACTATGGAGAGTGAGAATATGATCAAGCTTATGAAAGTATTGATACAGTGAGAGTTTGAGTTAAACACTTACCCCTTAGACAGATGAGTGATGAGTGACTTGATATATCTAGTGAGGGGTGTGTTGAAATTCAGTTATTATGTTCAATTGATAGATCTCATGCTTTGATTTTATAACTTGCTTGCTTTCAATACTGCTTTGTCAATGTTTATTCTTAAACTCTGTTATTTTCTATCTAAGTCTAATCATTTTTAGATTGATGTATTGTCTGAATCTTACATTAAGTATAGTTTCTAAAGTAATTCATTGTTGAGGACAACAATGAGTAAATCTGGGAATGATTTGATAAGTGTCAAAGACACTTTGTTTTTAATATCAAAAGTAGTTTAAATAATGATTAATATGATTAAGAATATAGTGTTAATTAATAAATCCCAAAGATTTTAAGATTCTAACAACTAGATAAGATTCTGATCTATTTTCATATTATTTCAGACTTAAAGTAACAAATCACCAATTCTGAAGAATAAAGGCAGTTGCAAAGGATAAGGATCAAGAAAAATAAAGAATTAATCAAAATTAATCCTGAGCGAGCCTGGTCCAAATAAAAGGCCCATTTTTATTTCTATAAAAACGCATGTTATGGTTCATTCTAGGAATTCGAGGACACGACAGAGAAAGGCTAGGAGGTGGCCAGAGATGACCTGGAGGCAGAAAAGCTCCGTTCCGGACCTGAGGAGTGGAGAAACGATCAAAGCTTCACCGTGGAGATCAGGTTTTATTTTTTATGAATTATAGTTTCCTTTCATCTTTTTATTCTGATTTTATGAATATGTTAGGCTAGATTTATTTATGTAGTTAGGGCGAGACGGAACCAATGGGTTCTTGAACGCTGTTTATCCTTTCTTGCAATTTATATTCGTGATTTGAGTTATTCAATTAATTTGTTATAAATTCCTAGTCTCATTTATGATCTAGCCAATCTTGAATGTGCATTAGAATCTTGCATGACAATAGGGATGTTGGTGTTTTGATTCCGATTGATTAATTGCTAGAGTTTGTATAATCTAGGGATAGGCTTACAAATTCTATAACTTTATGGTTCTTGCGTTAATGCTTGCTTTAGGAAAAGGTTCTAAAGGATTAGGCTTTTGAATAAAGTAAAAGATCAAATTACCAAGGAATTGAAATTTAATCAATTTTAGAAAGAATTGTTAATAACTTAATCTTAAATGTTGATTGTAAGAGGGGATATATTTGTTAGAAAAATATTGGGAAAGTCGAATTCCTAGCTACGTTTTTTAGTAAAAGTTAAAAACCAAATTTTTCACGTTATTAATTCTTGAATTTAGTTCTTAATTTCTTAAATTAATTCTCTCAACAAAACCATTTTAGGATAGATCCAACTTTAATCGCGTAGATAAGTTAGTGATTGATAATCAGTCCTCGTGGGATTGACAACTCTACTTTTTCCATTTTATTACTTGTACGACCGGTGCACTTGCCGAAGTCGCAACAATCCTAATCCTTTTATAATTACCATGTAATTCAAAGTTTTAGAATCAACTTACCAAAAAAAAAAGTTTTAGAACCATATAGAATAATTACATTATTTGATTCTTAAAAATAAGAAATTCAATTCGTATATATCAGTTTTAAATTTCTGGAGCATTGAGTGCTTAATTTCTAGGTTAAGCTTTAAACAATTCTAGCAATTGTCACAAATATTACATGATTCTACATATTAAGGGCTGTACTTGTTATGAACTTATTTTAATGCAACTTATTGAATCAAACACTCTTGTATTAAATCAAAAGTTGTATTATAACAGTAAAAATAAAATTTTATTTCATTACCAAAAAACAAAAAACACTTTATTTCAAAGTTCTCATATTCGCATCGAGGATTAAGAAATACAAGCATTATTTGCAAAGATGTTAAACCCAGAAACGATTGAGATGAATATTTACCAAATAAAGCCAACATAATTATCCACACCACAAAAAAAGCCAACATAATTACGCAACATAGTAACATAATTTTATTCTTTGCCTTTGGTAATAATTTCATCCAGTTTAAAACTAATTTTTCAGGTCACAAACAACACAAGGCCGTATACTACAAAAATAATCAGACTCATTTTCCGTTCCTCTATCTAACTAAAAATAACATTAATTAAAAAACTGACAAATAAAAAAAAAAAGTATTGCTATGTTGCATGAAAATAAAAAACTGACAAGTAAAAGAGAAAACCTTTTTTTTATTGAAGTATTAATTTTCAATAATCCTACACTGTTAAGAGAACAATCAGATGGGAATTGTCTTTACTCTTTTCATTCTACTTCTTTTGAACATTGTATTTCATTTTAATTAACCCTATTGCTGATATAAACTATGTAACAGAACAAGAACAAAAATTGAAGCCTAAGAATGTGCAAATAACTATCTGAATCCCATCCTCAATGTTTTAGAACCATGAACCACCGTTAGTGTCCCCCTCCGAGAATTTGAATGAAGCAGAACAGATGCATAAGGCAGAGCAGAAACTCCATTTTCTTCTTCTTGTGTCATTGTTAACGTTGCAGAGTTGTTGTTGAAGACATTGGTGATATCAGCAAGAGGGATCCTCTTCATCTTCCTCTTACCATTCTTCTTGAAGGATTGGGACATTAAAGGAATTGGGTTCTTCTTCTTTTCCCACTTAGTACAAAGTGGAGGGGTGTTCTCTTTGTTACTCTCATTGGGCATGGCAGTGGCCTCCATTGTAACACTATGCAGTAATAGAAGTGAGAAAGAGAAGCACTTTGCAGGTGTTGGTTGTGGTGGTTATGATGGTGAAATGAGGTATATAAAAGCACTGTTGGTGGGAATGTTTGAAATTAGAATGGAGGAGGGAGAATGAAAGAGATGGAGGGTAGGACAAAAAATTGAGAATTTTCAACTGTGGAGGGTTGTTTTTATTCTTTCCTTATTTTTACTTTTGGTTTTCTTGTTCTCAAATTGGACATGGAACTTAGAAAATGGAGGGTGTTCTTTTGTAGGGTGGAGGGAAAGGAAAACTTGAAAACAAAACATGGAGGGGACAGGACAAGAGGGAGATCTTTGAAATTTTTTTAATGTTAGGAAAACGAGGTTGGAGGGAGTCAAAGAAAATATTTAAAAGTTGGCAGTAAAATTGACTGAAAATATTCACATAATTAAAGTGGGAAGTTGGGAACTGTGAAACTTTGGTGCCAAAAATGATTGGCCATAACTTGGGCTTAGCGCCATTTTTAATTTTTTTTTTTGACATGCCTTGGAGTTATGATCCTTATTTAAGAATTAACTCAATTCATTAATGTTTGTAACTTTCTCTAATAAGATTAAAAAAAAACTTTTCTTTAACTATCATTAATAAGGTTTTGTTCGATTTTAGTATAGAAAAAAATTTCTGCCTTATCGACGCCTAGTTTTGTTTAATTCGCTATTTTCTTTTGGCAGTTACTCATGTCTTCTTTGATTGTACTCTCTTTTTTTTAAATTTTACTTATGCATATTTGATTATGATTATTTTTAAAAATAATTTTATTTAAAAAAAACTTCACAAAATATTTACTTATTAATAGTTGGTTATATGAACCAATTAAAGCCAATGTATATGAAAAAATCAATGAGTAAAATTAAAAATATATATATATAAGAAAGGATTCTAAAGAATTAAAAAAATTAAAATATTTATAAATTATTAATAGGGAAAAGTGTTTGTTATTTTAAATCACATAAAATTATGTCATTTTAAGAAAGAAATAGACACATAATAATATTTTTTATTTAAAATTTAAATTAAAAAAAATACCACTTTCTCTCCCATGATTTTCATTCTTTGTGTCTATCTTTCTCTTAAAATAACTTAACTTATGTAATTTAAAATGAAAAACATCAAACCCTTATTAATATAATATTTATAAATATATTACTTTTATATTAAAATTACGTACTATACATGTATAGTGAAAATTCTTTCTATAATAGTTGGGAAAGAAAAATTAAGGTATTGATAAATATTGTCATTATTAAAATTAGTTCATTTTCCCCATGGTTTAGAAAAAATATTACAACTAGTTGCAGATATTTTTTTCTAAGAAATATCTTTGTATAACTCTTATTTGATTTTTAAACTATTTTTTAAAGGTAAAAATCTATCTTAAAAAATTGTTTTTAGTACTTCATCTTTCTACTTATTTTTTTATGCGAGATGTTAATAAATGAGTAAATATCATTTTCGGTCCTCAACAAATTTTACGATGCCTGCTTTAGTTCCTAGCAAATAAAAAGGCTATTCGTGGTCCCTAAGAAATTCAAAGTGGATCCATTTTAGTTAGGGGTGTTCATCAACCGATCCAAACCGATTCAAACCGCAATAACCGAACCGAAAAACCGATAACCGAATAAACCGAAAACCGAAAAATTAAAAATCGAGAAAAACCGCAAATTTTAATTGGATTGGATCGGTTTTTGGATGGGTTGATGAAAACCGATCCAATCCAAACCGATCCAATATATTAATTCCCCTCTACCTACTTGGGTTTTTTTTCCAATCATAGCCCAAAAATTTCTAAACCTAAGACTCATTAACCTATCAACTAAACTCAAGAAAAAATCTAGTCACGTCTCATCAATTTTTTTTTTATCTTTGTAGAGCTTCATATCTCATTACCAAAAAAAAATTATATTATAGTTTACTAATGCTTTTGTATTTCAAAAAAAATAATAATTGCAAAGCCAATATATACAAAAGATGCTATTTGCAAAATAATCATGAAATAAATTTTAGGATTTTCAAAAAACCGAAAACCGATCCAATCCAAACCGAAAAAAATTGGATTGGATCGGATCGGATTTGAAAAAAAATTCAAACCCAATGGATGATGATATGATCAAACTGAAGGGATTGGATCAGATGATTTTTGCTTCCAAAACCGATCAAATCCAGACCGCGAACACCCCTAATTTTAGTCCTTTTGAGGGACTAATATGGGTCTTTTTTGAATTTGTGAGGGACCACAATTTCAACTAAATGGGTCCATTTTGAATTTTTTAGGGACCATGAATAACCTTTTTTTTTTTTTTTTTTTTTGATAACAATGAATAACCTTTTTATTTGCTAGGGACTAAAGCGAGAATCGTGAAATTTGTTGAGGACCAAAAATGATATTTACTCTTAATAAATTGTAAAAGGTACCTTAAAGAAATTTTTAATGAAAAAAAAGCTCAAACTCAAATAATGTTTAGAATGGTCAAATAAAAAATAAGTTACCCTAATGGAGACACAAATTCAGTTTGAGAGAGCAAGCTGAACAAGTTTAAAAGTTAGTTTGGCAATTTTTCCTCAAATAAATTACACTACAAGATCTTAGTTGAGCGACAAGGGTGACGAAGAGTTGGTAAGATGGGTCAATCTGCCCAAACTCAACTCAACTTGCCATTAATTAATCAAATGTAAAAATGATACGAGAATCAATTGATCTGCATTTGTAAATGGATTAAAAATACTATTTTTTTGGAATAAAAGAAAAGCAAAACAATCTAGTCATGGATCAGTCTAGGAGTAGTAACCCCATAGCTATCCTTTCTTACAGCCTCCATACAGGTAGGAGGAATACTGGTTAGAACATAAAGCTTCCAGTCGAAAGGTGGCGCTGAGGAGGCCAAGATGTCAACTACTGTATTCTCCTCTCTAAACACATGGGAAACCTTGACCTCCCAAATTCTCTTAAGGCAATCTTGGATACATTTAACCAAAGGGAAGATGTTGTGATGATCCTGACACCCATCCTCAACTAGCTGGATAGCAGTAGAAGAGTCCCCCTCCAACCAAATCTTACGATAGCCATGATCCCATGCTACTTGCAGACCCCAAAGCATGCCCCAAAGTTCAGCCATGAGGGAGTTCCCTGCACCCATAGACTTGTAGAATCCTATGAGCCATATCCCAGAGCAATTCCTGATAACTCCACCACACGCTGATTGCCTCCCATCTGCAGTAGTCGAGCCGTCTGTGTTGAGCTTCAACCAATCATCAGGAAGAGGGGTCCAGGAGATAAGAATTTCCTTTCTAACACCACATGAGAGCCCAACTCTACCAAAGGAGTCACGAGCTTGGAAGAAGCTGGCAATAAACCCTTTAGCTCGGTGGCTCACATTAACAGGATTTGAGCTCTTGTTGTTGAACATGAGGTTATTCTGTTCTTTCCAAATCATCCAACAAACGACCCCAAACAAGGTAGACCACCCTTCCACCTCCTCACGGAGGGTCTTATCCTGGAGATTGGCTTTGAGCCAGTCTTGGAACTGAGAAGAAAAGAAGATCCTGGCCTGGTCGGTGTAGATGAGATTCTCCTAAATTAATATCACCCATGGACAGTTCCTGAAAAACATGGTTGCAGTCCTCAATAGGGTGACTGCACCGTGGGCAACTTTGATGAGAATCCAAGTGTCTTCTAGCACGTTCTTGATTTGTTAGGAGTTTGTTACTGAGGAGAAGCCAATTAAAGGATTGAATCTTGTAGGGTCCCTTCCATTTCCAAGGAATGTTCCACCCAGAGGTTAAAATGGTTGAGGGATTATATATAAGGTGGTAGGCTGAAGAAACAGAGAACTTACCATCATTGGACAGATCCCAGGAAACACGAGTAGGTTCGTCTCCAGGGTAAGGTAGGAGGACTCCTGCGATGGAATTGAGAATTTCCTAAGGGAGAAGGTGTTGGAACATCAGCCAATTCCAATCCTTTCCCTGCACCAAACAATCAACAACAGACCAGTTTAGCATGTCATCATCAACCAGATGAGTAGCCACATCCAGCAGGTTGTCCACTTGAGGTAGCCATTTTTCTATCCAGAACAATGTGCATCTGCTATTGCCAACGAGGATTCTTGAACCCTTTCTAATATCAGGCCAAGCTTAATAGATCCTCTTCCAGAGGTTCGAGCTATCCCTGCGCATGTTGAGATTGGGGATAAGGGTATCATCAACTTTATATTTAGCTTTTAAAACCTTGCACCATAAGACATCCTTTTCAATTAGCAACCGATGCCCAATTTCATGACTGAGGAAGTATTAACAAGTCTAGAACTCTTGAAGCCCAACCCTCTAGATTCCTTCGTGGAGCAAACTTTCTCCCAACCAACCAGATGAACCTTTCTCTTGATAGCTGAGGAACCCCAAATAAAGTCCCTAGTGGTTCTATCGATCTCGTCATAAATGGAAAGAGGGAGAGTAGGGGTCTGCATGCTGTAGGTTGGCACGGCTCCTAGGACAGATTTGGCAAGAATAATTCTCCCTGCAAACGAGAGAGCATTCTGAATCCAAGAATTTAGCTTGTCTTTATGCAGGATATGAGCATAAGTGGACTTAGAGACACGTTTATGCAGCAGAGGCATACCCAGATATTTTCCCAAGTCCTTGGTAATACCGAAGCCCATGCATTCGCTAATCTACCTTGCTCTAGCGAAACAGACATTATTTGAGAAACACACCTTTGATTTTTCTTCACTAACTTTTTAGCCTGAGGCACCACAAAAGGTCTTCAAAACCTGGTTAATCAAGTGAGCTTGTTCCAACTTCTAAGGATGCTTCAGCAAAGAGAAAAATGTCATCTGTGAATAGTAGGTAGGATATAGGGGGCCCTTTCTACTAAAGGAGATAAGTTTCCAAGCCTTAACTTGGGTGGCAACATGGATTAAGTGAGCAAGCTATTCCACACACATGACAAACAAATAAGGGGAAATGGGATCCCCTTGTCTGAGAGCATGCTTTGGTTTGAAGCTGCGTGTAGCACTACCATTCCAAATTAGGTTCATAGTTGGGGTTTGCACATATTCATCAATTAGGTGGATTAGGTTAGCAGGTAACCCTATATCAACCATAGTATCATGGATAAAGTGCCAGTACAATCGGTCGTAAGCTTTATCAAGATCGAGTTTTATAGCCATCTAACCAAACACTCATTTTATCCTCCTCATTGAATGAAGGTCTTTTAGGCTATCACGACATTGGTTGGGAGCAATAAGGTTAGGCAGAAACTTCTTCAACCGGTTGGCTAAGATCTTCGTAATGATTTTGTAGGACACGTTACAAAGGCTAATGGGTCTAAACTGCTTGAAGGTTTCCGGGTTATCAATCTTAAGAATGAGGCAGATGGAGGTGTGGTTAACATGTTGCACCATATGGGGAGTTCTAAATATGTTTAGAACCAGGTTACAAAAGGAAGGACCAATCACATTCCACTGAGCCTACAAGAAAAGAGCACTTAGACTATTTGGACCTGGGGATTTGAATTTCCCCATACAACCTTTCAGAAAAAGACACTAAACTATCCATCATTAGTTGAGGATCACCCATCCATAGACCATTGTCATCTTTGATGGTGATGATTTTGTTCCTTCTTCGTTTAGCAACGACAGTTGAATGGAAGAACCTGGTGTTCCTATCTCCAAACTCCGGCCAATTACACTTAGCTCTTTGGAACCATGACAACTTCTCTCTGATGAGAATTGTTTCAAGCTCCCTCCATAGAGTCCTCTAGAGGAGTTTCAGATTGGAATCCAGTTGAGAAGCAAGCTTCAAGTCAAGACCTTTAAGTCTGGCCTGAAGCTGGTTTTTTTTACGTTGGGTGGCTCGAAAAGACTGCTCATGCCAAAGGGTAACGTCTTCCTAGAACTTTTGGGAGCTAAGGAATCAATTGGGTTCATTAGTCCAACAATTGCTAACAATGTCATTGAAGTTCTCATTTGTAAGCCATGTCGCTAGAAACTTGAACAATATGCTACCATAGAACGAATTTATGAGATTGTCATCATCTAAGAGGATAGGCCTGTGATCTGAACAGTAGAAGGGGAGGTGGACAATGGAGTGGTTTGGCCATTGAGTGTTCCAAGCTTCTAATACACAGGCACGATCCAAGCGCTCTTGGATTCTATTCCCCTTCCAAGTAAATTGAGGACCTTTGGATCGCATCTCATGAAGGTTACAATTATTGAGACAATCGCAAAATTCTTGAGCTGCACCCCAACAAAAGGAATCTCCTCCAATTTTTTCTTTGGGGGTCAAGAAGGGCATTGAAGTCCCCCATGACTATCCACGAGGAGGAGTTATCCATGCCTAGGTCATCTAGTTCTTGCCACAAAATCCTTCTCTAACCTCTCTTTGGGCTACCATATACGAAGGTAAGGAAGTCAACTCTGGAACAATTTCTATGAAAAATCCTAGTATGGATAAACTGATGGTGGGTCTTCAAAACTTGGAAGGTGAAGTCCGCCTCATCCCAGCAAAGCCAAATTCCGTCTGACAAGCCCACAGGGTCCTGTCTGAAGAAATTAGAGAAACTAAACTTGGGGATAAGCTTCTCAGCCTTGTCCCTACTAATCTTAGTTTCTAATAAAGCCAAAAGATTAATGTTAAATCTAGATTTAAGATCTCTAATGAGGGCCAAGAAACCCTTCTTGGCTGCACCTCTGCAATTCCAGCTAGGGGTGTTAACGGACCGAGCCGAGCTTTGCTCTTAAAATACTAAGCCTGTGTTTAGACGTGTTAGCCTGACCAAGCCTGTTACCTGTTATAAATATAATTATTGGCATGTGGCTGGCTTGTTTACAAAAAATAAAAGCCTGGTTTAGCTTGTTTTAAAAAAATAAGACAATAAAAGTTGATCCAAACAAAATATATAATCAACAACACTAACAATTTCATAAATATTCATAAATTCAAGGTATATCCAAACAACATAACATAGAACAAAATCATTCAAAAATTCTGTTTAACCAATAAAATAGGATGAAATGGATTGAGGAGAAAGATAGGGCTATTACAAGTAGTATAAAATATATATATAAAAAAATATACTAGGCCGGCCTGAAAGGCTCTAATGTCGAGCTTTTGAATTGGAGCCTGAGGCCTTTTTATTAAACGAGCTTTTATACAAGTTCAAGCCTGGTGCCAACAACCAATTTTAGACATGTAAGCTCAGGCCTTCACGAGCCGAGTCAAAGGCCCCTGAAAGGCCTCTGGCTCGTTTAGCACCCCTAATTCCAGCTACTAATAATCATAAAACCAATCAAAAGGAGATGGCCAATGACCCAACAATCATTAAGATCTTACTACAGGAGGACCATTGTCAGCTGCCATAGCAGCTAAGGTTTGATCTAGAAGTATGCTATCGTGTGACTTAGACATTGTTTTCATTAGGTACAGAACTTCCTTTTCCTTCCTCTCTTTATCAGCCTGCCTCTGCGCATCATCTGACGTAAGGGTAGTGTCCCTCTCACCTATAAAAAAAAATGAACTTCAATATCAATTAATGATTCAACCTCGGGGACAATAATTTTCTTAATCAATGTCATATAAACCAGCATAGTTTAGAGAAAATAAATCTTCAAAACACAAAAAAAATGAAAGTACTCAAATATCAACTTTGTACTTAATATAATAAAATAATTGTTTATGTGTAGATTGATTGAACTTATTTTAGGGAAAATTTTTTATAAAAAAATAAAAAAATTTATGTAATCCAACAAGTTAATCCACATTAACCTGTTTTAACTCATACTTATACAGTACATGTTGAGATGGATTGAAGGATTAATAATTACAACATGTTTCAAGTCGTTTGTCCAAGTAAAGCAAAGTTGGAACTTGGAAGTAGGCAAAGTAAAGAAAAATTGCACACCAAAGTTTTTAACGTGAAAGACTCCCTCAATGTGAGGAGTAATAACTGCGTGACCAAGTCTAAAAAATCATTCACAGTACAAAGTAGTACTACAAGATGATGTTCATCTCTAGTTCAATGCAAGAGGTATACTCTCATTTTCTCACCCATGCTTAGAATGAATTGCAAATGTTTATCTCTGACAAGGAGGAATGTTCTCTCTTCTTAGGAAGAATATTTCTAATTTTACTCACTAGAGTTGTTTCATAATTATGATTTCTCCTCCATTTATAGATCGTCTAAGATCCATTCTTCTATGCTTTAGATTTTTCTACAATTGTTAGGAAATTTTACTAAGCATGTATATTTGCACTATTCAACATTGCTGTTATATTGGAATGTGTAACCCACCAATATTAATTAAGGAAATTCCAACACAACCCAATCCAGGAGTATTTTTTGGTGCTTCAAGAGCATCATGCTCCCTTTCAAAAAATAGAAAAAATGAGGGATTATGAAGAAAAAGAGAACTTTAAATGGAACCACATTTTTTCATTTCGGATAAAGGACCACTGAATCAATAATTGGCCGGGAGTACTAAAACTTTTTCCCAATTCAGATTGAATGAATTGACATGTCAAATCAAATCTATTCTACAACTCAGAGGTGACACGATTCTTTAAAACTAAACCCAAATACGAGATGTTATATTTATGGGAAATGTAAGTCTTATTTTGCATTAAAAAGTTATTTGATGTAATACACTTATAAAATTTTGTGTCAATTTTTTCCTTTTCTTTTTATAATTTTTTAAATTGTGAAACCTATATATTTATCTCACTCACATGAAAATATTATCTTTAATAACATAAGATTAATAACTCCGGTACAACAACTATAATGCCATTTTTGGCACAAATTTTACCCATGTACCATGGCATGGAACTAGTTTTTGAAATGCCACGTTTGAATTTCGTTACCGGGCCCAACGGAATTCGATAGTCTAGGTGGTAGGACCAGTCCCGCTGACCAACATAGCGGGACTTACTATTATAGATTATACATACAGTACAAATATATCAACATTCTATAGAAAAATCCTACTATTATTTTTGTGTTAGGCGAGCACTATCTGATTTCGTTAAAATCAAGGATTTATGAACTCAACTTCCCTCTGATTATCCTTTGACAAAATTCTATAGCATATTAGTTTATTGGTTTGCTTTTTCTTCAGTTATTGCAGATAAGTTATCTGTCGTAAGCTTAATACGACATTATTTTGGAACGAAATTATGATATTTTTGTAATTTTAATTTATTCCAAAATTATTATAATCTTTATAATTATAACTATAATTATTTAATATTTCAATTCCAAAACGACATTATTTTGAAAATAAATACAAATGACTTATTTACATTAACTGCATAAATATTATCCTGTTAGTTTATTTTACAATAATGTATCTGATGTGTTTTCCATGATATGCTCGTAAATCATGATTAAGTCCGTCTTGTTGTGTAGGTTAATGGGACTGGTGGCATGTGGCCGAATTTAATTTCGTTAGGCCCAGTAGTAGAATTCTAACG
This sequence comes from Gastrolobium bilobum, assembly GCF_033153095.1. Lineage (NCBI taxonomy): Eukaryota > Viridiplantae > Streptophyta > Magnoliopsida > Fabales > Fabaceae > Gastrolobium > Gastrolobium bilobum. Next base: position 128,478 of record NW_026897530.1, read on the forward strand.
CTGCATTTTAAAAATTACGATAATTTTTTTTTTTTATATACCAAAACACGACATTATGGTTGTTGTCCTGATCTATTGTAAACATATAAAATTAAACTTTCTTCGGGCATTTTTTGTTGCTGTTTATTTTATATAAAAAATACTTTTTAATTAAAATATGCTTAAAATATTTAAGATATTGAGGTAATTTTTTTAAAAAAATCATAACTTCAAAAAAACAAAAATAGTACTTTATTTATAATATATAAATTTTTGTTTTGTTTTTTTTGAAAAAATATAAAAAAAATTATATCATAAGAGTAATTATTTTTTTAAACTTATCCAATTGTATTCATTATTTAGTATAACACCAAATAAGTAGATGTGGATTAATTAAGCACGTGCTGTGCTTCAAATGTTAGTTGTAATAAGGCCCAATCTAAGTTAGTTTTTGCCTAAGATTTTTAACATTTCTTGTAGAAAAGAAATGACCCGGTTGATAGCCCATAGACGAGGACCTAGTTGGGTCTTAAAGGACCTGTCTGCCTACAATGGCAATACACTGTTGGACCTATTGCACGGACTTTAAGTTGTGTAGGCAATACACTGTTGGACCTATTGCACGGACTTTAAGTTGGATGGATCAAGCACAATAGCCAATAGGGAAGCTATTGGTATAAAAAAGTTCGCATGACAATAGTTTTTTTATGTGAGGGTCGAAATAGGGAGGGAAGAAAATAGGATTTTTTGTATAAAAAAAAGGATTTTTTAAGGGTTTATTTTTCTTATATTGTAGGAGACTATATATATATATATATATATATATATATATATATATATATATATATATATATATATATATATATATAAAAGTGTGTGTGACTAATATTTTTATTTCTGTTTTTTCTCACATAGTCTCATATGAGCTCATATATATATATATATATATATATATATATATATATATATATATATAGAGATAAATTTATCTTCTACAATATGTAATGTGCATTATGTGACTGTGTACTGATAATTATCACTGCAATATTAATTTGTTTTCTTTTATTTATTTTTTCGAGTTATCCGCATGGTTATTTACAAATTTGAAACAAGAGGTCCCTTTTAGTTTTTGTCTATGTTTAGCATGGGATAGGTTGCAATGCCGGCCTTTTTCATCATAAAATAGTCATTTCTTTTTCTCTAAATAATAATAATTAAAAAGAGAGAAAAAAAAAGGAATGGAAAATGTGCAAACACAAACTATGTTTTGTTCGTATATATCTTGCCTTGAAGAAATTTTTTGTAATATAGCTTCGAAGTTAAATTTTATTTGGTATGAACAAAATGATTATTCTTTGTTTAGTTGCTTTGAATTTTTTTTTTTTTTTGTGAAACAAGTTAATTAGGACTAAAGCTAAAGCATAAGGGAGATATGGGTTCAAAGTGAGTATTAAGAATCTAGTATTAATTGTTAATTGAAAAAATTGAATACAAATCCATTGACATTATTTGATTTTATTCTTAATAGTCCATTGTTATATTTTTGTTAAAATTTATTTTTTTAAAAAAAATATTAAATCACATCTTTTCAATTAATCTATCTTCAGTGACAATATTTATGAACATGAGTCAGGTGACTTCTATTTTTATTTTTTTTGGTGGACAGGCATTGCCAGACTTACTTTGTTGCCCCTGTCTGTATCTGCAGACATGAACTTTCAAGTAATTATTTTTTTACAAAAAGAATAATTAGGTAAGAGTAAAGCTTCTTTTGGGTCGTTAATAAAAAATACGGTCCCCACATTCGTCCCTTACAAAAAAAAATAGTCTTGAGGTCCTTAAGAAATTCAAAGTTTAGTTAAAATTGTGGGCCTTCACAAATTCAAAAAAGACTCAAATTAGTCACTCAAAAGGACTAAAATGGATCCACTTTGAATTTTATAAGGACCACGATACTAATTTTTTTTATTAGGGACTAAAGTGGAGACCGTGTTTTTTTGTTAGGGATCCAAAATAGTCTTTACTCATTAGGTAAGGTGAAATAAAGATGAAAAAATTTCTTCTCCAGTTCTCGTACTTCTCCTCGCATCATCGACCGACCATGTTTTTTGTGGTTTGCTTTCGGCTTCTGTGCCTTATTCTAGCTTAAAAAAAGAGGATTGATGTCAGGTTTGACATTCTCAAATGAGTTAATCTCTAGAGATGAGGACCTTCACTGTGATTTTGCTTGCCTTCTGTACAGGTAGTGTTGACTTTTTTATTCACCGTTATAAACTAAACGATGATTTATGGATGTACATGAGTATATTCTCGTATTTGTTTTGGAGAATTGGTAAGATTTTTTTAGGAAGGAGGGGAGGGGCAAATAATTAGTCAAACTATTGCCTGCAGCTTGTTATAGAAATAATTAGATTCTCAGCGATTCATAACCTTGTATATGAAGGTTGATTTAAACTTTCTTTAAAAAAATAAAAATAAAATGAAAGTAGAAAGTAGTAGAAGCATAGATGGACGTACATCAGAGGAAGAAAGAGAGAGGCATCTTAACTTTTTTGCTTGCTTCTTCAGTAGCCAAACTTTTTTCGTGGTCCTTGAAGTATAGCATCCTTTATCAACTATTTGCAAGTCGTAGTACTTAAAGGCTGTTGTTCATTTGGCGGTAAAGGATAACCAAACAAGACCTAAACCAATTAGAACTCCCATTTAGTACCATGTCGCTTTCCCACAATAATGCAATATTCCAATATCTACTTTCATACCAGCAATGCTATACATAATTTTATTATTTTTATTATGAGTTTATATTTCATTTTCATTAGTAAATTTATTTTGTATTATTAACATGTTTTGAATTGATCAATATGCCAATTCAATTACTCTACATTTAGCTTTATAACTCTAAACGTGTATACATAGTAAGGTTTTAATTTCAGCTGAACTTACAAATTAAAATTTTAGCAGTATGTCTTAAATTTTTCTCACTTTTCACATCATACATACAAAACAAAATTTCTTATTCAATAATATAGCCTTCTTTTTCTGTCTTTAATTTAAGAAAAAAAAAAACATTTTCAAGTATATAGAATTATAAACTTTTCTGTGATGCCCCACCATATTTCACTCAAGAAAATAGAGGGCCTTGCTGTAAAATGTTCGTAGTAAAGTTTTATATCAATTAATAAAAGGAATATTGGACTTAGTGAATATAATTGACCTTAGTTAATTTGGGCTAGTATGTATTCGAGTTAGATTTTTGCCTCATCCCATTGTTATTCTACATACAGCTCCACGGATGTTGACAGATAGAGATGGAATGATGGGTGGGGATCCATTTTCATTTATATCACATAACTCTCACAATCCCCACGGAAATAAAAATCAGAGTAATGCCTTGATGGTCTAAGCAGTGACCTCACTCAAAGATGGGACAAAACAATCAAATATATACACACCTGGAATTCCAAAATTGACATGCCTAGCTCACTCAAAAGGAGTGTAGTTAATAAATTATCATGTGTAACAATCTAGCAAACAAAAGTTGAGGCAAATCCCAATTGACACATAATTATCAGCTACATATTCTTTCCATCCTTGACTTGTGTTAGAAGGGAAAAAAGAGAGAAGAATCATGTAAAATTGATTATGTTAAAATGGATAAATAGAGAATATAAAGGAGCGGGATTATAACAACTCTCACTACTAGAAAAGTCAATTTTTTTGACAAAATTTTTCCGTCAAAAATGCTGAAAATTCCGTCGAAAATAGATTTTTTGACGAATTTTTCAACGGAATTCAAGTCGTCGAATTTTTCTTCGTGGCTAACAAATTTTTCGACGGAAAAACAATGGAATTCTGTCGAAAATTGTTGTGTTGATTTTCGACGGAAAAAAATTTCGTGGAAAATTTTCGACGAAAAATCTATGAAATTCCGTCGAAAATTGTTGTAATGGTTTTTGACGGAAAAAGGATTCCGTGGAAAATTTTCGGCAAAAAATCTATGGAATTCCGTCGAAAATTATTGTAATGGTTTTCGACGAAAAATCAATGGAATTCCGTCGAAAATTGTTGTAATGGATTTCGACGAAAAATGAATTTCGTCAAAAATTTTCGACCGAAAATCAATGAATTTCCGTCGAAAATTGTTGAAATGATTTTCGACGAAAAATGAATTCCGTAAAAAAAAAATAGATTTTTTTTTTAACAAATTACTCTCTACATAATCAATAACAATTTTCTGTACTACACCTGATAAAAAATTTAATCAAAGTAAATAACATATCAAAATAAATATCATTAATCAATACATTAAATGCACAAAAGTCCATATCATATATTAGGCAAGTATTAAAAAAGACTTATACAATTAGCTAGCGGTGTACAATAAGTATATATTGTAACCTTAAAAATTAACAAATAAAATTTAACGTATCAATACACAATACGAAGCTGACTTCATAATTCAACGAAACAATAACCGCTCAGTCTATTTTGTACACAATCCTTCTATTCCAACACATACAATATTCAACTTCACCAAGTACTCAAACCTAAGAGTGGTAAGTTTTGCAGACTTAGGATCAAAAGCCTCCTTGGTCAAGGCTTTCCTTGACTTAAACCCTCCTTGGCCTTTTTATCCGTCTCTGACCATCTTCTTCATTAAGAGCATCATCTTCCAATTTGGAACTGTCCACGGTGGGGGAAATGCCTGATTAATAAAACCACATCATAATGAATCCTTAAATATTCTATTTTTGATGAAAATAACATAGATGTTTGAATATATTGAAATATTCAAATGTTAAAGCAATTCCAAAGTCATGTGAGGTACATGCATAGAAAGATTGCAAATATTCAATCATCCATTTAATTAATCTAAGGACACATAAACTGAAGACCATTAATAAACATGGCACTCGTGGCATGGGAGTACTATTCTAATACTGAGACGAGAGATACCTAGCTGCACTATAGACGAGGGACCAACTTAAGTTCTTAAAAGCATCCACTCAATTTATTTTTTTGAAATTATTTTTGACGGAATTTCTTTTCCGTCGAAAATCTTCGACGGAATATGATTTCCGTCGAAAAATTCATGAATATAATTTCTTTTTCATTTATATTTTTGAAATGATTTTCGACGGAATTTCTTTTCCGTCGAAAATCTTCGACGGAATCTGATTTCCGTCGAAAAATTGTTAACCCTCCCATCGAGGCTCTGGCAATGACACTAAAGGCCCAAATAACAATTTTAGTTTTTACAAGTGACTTGCCCATCGTAAGCCTTGTTAAGAAAACTGAAGGATTGTTAACAATAAATATGAGAAGTTACGAGAATCTACTTGCACTTCGTTTGTTTATTGCATTATTTGTTTGTAATTGTGTGCATTGTATGTTTTTCAAAAAATATCTTAGAAATGATTTTGAGTCAAAAATCTCTAGATGGTACAACTATGAATAAGTGAAAAAGAAATTTTTGATATTGTTCTAAAACATGGAAGCTAAAATTTATCCTGACAATGCGAGGGCTATAGCAACCTTCAGAGGATGCATCTAAGGAAACAAAGTCGCAATACTCAGATTGGAAAAGGACAAATATGGTAGTTCGCTATTATGTTATTGTCGGTCTTTCCAGATACTTGCATAAGCAAGTGTACATGGTTAAGAGTGGAGTGGAGAGGCTTCAGACTCTTAATGACATGTTTACTGCGTCTAGCAGATCTGTTAGACAGAATGCAGTCAACGCAGGTTTTGCTAAAAGTCTTGTTAAATCCAAGGAAAAACCCAAGGGTGGTAACAAGAACAAAATAACTTTGTTATTAGTTGTCAAACCAGTTGCTATGAAGAAGCCGCAAGGCAAGTGTTTCAAGTGCAGACTGAAGGAACACTAAAAGAAAAATTGCCCAGAGGTGATGAAAAGAACAAGAGATGGGTATATTAAGGCCTGATTAGTGAATGAATAATTGATTCAGGAACCACTGATTATGTTTGTTACTCTTTGTAGTAGTTCAAACATGGCATGCCTGTCTATAAGCTTGGATTGGAAACTTGTGTTTGCATTTGCAGTAGGACAAGTTATTTAAAAGACTATGGTTTTGGGTGACTGTTTATTTGTTCTGGATTTCAAGAGGAATTTAATTATTGTTAGTTATTTTTGGTTAAAACATGATTTGACAATGCAATTGATTCCTCAGTTACATTTCGAAGTTCATCTTCATCTTGTTTGTTCTGGTACATTGTTTAAATAGTCTTTATTACCTATGTCCTATATCCATTGTATTTATTATGTTAAATTAAAAGGATGATGAATAAGAATATTCACCAAAGAAATTAAAGTTTCAAATGAAACATATTTTTGCTTTTATGATTGAGTCAGATTACTTCAAATAAGAAACATGGTTTAATTAAAAGAGGGAAAGAAAGTTCAAGAATCTTTTAACTAAAAGCTACATGTTGGTCCTATTTGGAAGGTAAAATGGCCAATCAATCCTACAATGGGCCAAAAATATTTGCGTAACTATTCAACTGGAACCGGTACATACTAATGTATGTGGACCAATTAGCGTTCAAACCAGAAGAGGTGATGAGTACTTCATTATATGAATGTTTACTCTGGATTTGGACAGATGAACCAAGTGTGCCATAAGTCTAAAGCTTTTGGAAATTTCCAAGAGGTTTAAGTCTGAGGCAAGAAAGCATGTAGATGTTCAAATCAAAACACTTTGGTCTGACTAAAGTGTTGGGTACCTGTCTGTTAAGTTCAGGTCTTACCTGATTTAAGAGGGGATAGTTTTCGTAACTGTCAACTCTAAGAACTCGTTAGTTGAATGAAGTTGCCGTATGCAAAAATCAAACATTTTTAGACTTAGTGAAGATCATGTTCAGTTATTCATCTTTGCCAATGTTGTTCAAGGGAGATGCCTAGGAGAAGGAAATGTACCTTCTTAACTTGGTTCCATCAAAGTTTGTTGTAAAGACACCTAAAGAATTATGGAAAGGGTGCAAGCCCAGATCAAACCATATTCGGATTTAGGATTCTACGGCACAAGTCCTACAACAACAGTCAAATAAGATAAAATCTTGTATGGAAGAGTGCATATCTTTTGGCTACCCGAAGAGAACCATGGATGATTTCTTATTTAGTCTTAAGGACAAGATAATCTAAGTGAGCACTCACATGATTTTCTTAAAGGAGGACTAGACGAGAAATTATAAGCTCTTAAGTAAGGTTATTCTTAATGAGATTTATCTCAGATCAAGAATTTTCAGAATCTCTAAAAGCTTTATCCACTATTCCTTTGATTGTTCAAGAGGGGATAGATATATCTCTAGGTAAACAAACAAGAGAACCGTAATTAGAAATTCAAAATGATAATATATAAGTGAAACTAGTAGAAATGTTAGTATCATATGTGGAGGAACAATATCAAGAATAAGTGGATCCTCAAGAAATTGAAGATCCACCATTTGACCCATTCTTTGTTTTACCTATAAATACACAAGGTCTAGTGCAGTACATTCGTAGTGGGAGAGAACTTTGTTAACTCTCAAGTTGTCTCTTGTTGAGTGACATTGATCCTACTAGTTACGATAATGCACTAGAAGATGTTGTTGATCAAGTGTTGCTCAAGCTATGAACAATGAGATAGAATACTTGTATTTCAACTCCGTTAGGTACCTAGTAAAGGCATCAAGAGGGATAAGACCCACTAGATGCATGTGGACTTATAAATGCAAAGAGAGGATGGACAGGAAGGTGAAAACCTTCAAAGCTAGCTTGGAGGTAATTTTTGCCAGACGTTATGCTTCATCCTATCCAGATTCTCTTAGTTGCTATCATAAGTCTCAATTATAAGATTTCATTTTGGGAGTTGGATGTCAGGATATCTACATACAATAACCAAAAGGGTTCATAGACTTAAGAATCCAGGTCTGGGAACATCAGTTTTGATCAGGTTATCAAAAATGATGATTTTGAGTAGGGGTGTCAATATAGGTTATGACACGTGGGTCGACCCGCAACACGACACGAAAATTCGTGTTCGGGTTGACCCGTAAAAAAATTCGTGTCGTGTTCGTGTAGAGGTATTCGTGTTCGTGTCGACCCATATTTTTTTTAATTATTTAATTTTTATTTTTTATTATTATTTTTTAATTTTTTTTAATTTTGAACCTTTTTTTTTATTTTGCTATCAATTACCGTTTTGACCCCTATTTTGCGTGTTATTCGTGTCGTGTAGTGTCAACACGCAAAAAATCCGTGTCGTGTCAGTGTTGAAGATTTTGACAAGAACAAAAATTCGTGTCGTGTTCGTATTGATGTATTTGTGTCGTGTCAACCTGTTTTGACACCCCTAATTTTGAGAGAACCTTGATGAATGATGTGTATTTGTATGTAAAGGATCTAACAGAAGACAATAGATTTTTTGGTACTTTATGTAGATGATATGCTCCTTGTTGGAAACAATGTGGAGGTAATATCAAGCATAAAGAATTGGCTAAGTTAGTGTTTTGATATGGAAGTATTGGGGAAGCCAATTATATTCTTGGTATAAAACTCTTATGAGACCAAAAGAATAAGTTGTTGGCATTATCTTAGGCTACTTACATTGACAAAACTCTTGCCAAAATTCAACATGAGAATTCTAAGAGAAGAATTATAACTCTTAAATATGGAATTCATCTTCCTAAAGAGTAACCAAAGACTCCTGAGAAGGAAGAATGCATGAGTTGGATACCTTATGCTTTGGCAAAAGGTAGTCTCATGCATACCATGTTGGGCCTTAAACCAGACATCTACCATGCAGTGGGAGTAGTGAGACAGTACTATTTTGGACCTTGAGGAACACTAGATTATTGTTAAGCATGTACTCAAGTACCTTTGGAGAACGAGAGATTATATGCTGGTATATTCTAGTGGGAGGGTTGAAAAGCTGAGTTTTCACAAATTCAGTTATTTCAAGTGGATATTGACTCAAGAAATCAATCTTGAGCTATGAGTTTTTCACTAAACTCATATAACATTAGAGGTGGATCTTGCAGACCCAGTTACTAAGAGTTTGCTTGAACTTGTGTTCGAGAGGTATGTTACTTCTTTGGTTCTTAGGAGGATCCCAGACTTGCATTAAGCGAGTGGGAGATATTGGGTTTATTGTGCTGTTGGAGTAAGACAATGAAATAATGTAATCATTTTCTTAATTTTACAAATATGGTATTATTTATTTTGCGCACTATTTACAAACATCAAGGTCTGGACCAATTGTGGAGTATATGATCATATGGATACGTTCATGGAGGACATGATCATAGGTTCTCACAATTGGTGAATAGATTCACAGCTGTTAAATAAAGTTGGGCACTTTATTTAGGCTGCAATATTTTATGAAATGGTTTTGTCCGAATCATTGTAAAATATTGGTGTGAATTAACATTCACATTGAAAGGATCAAGGAGAGATTTGATTAAGGTTGTTTTTATGTTAAAAGGTATCAAATCTCCAGTTAACTATAGTTATTTGATTGCTCTTAATCCCGAGTTTATTATAAGTAGGTAATCAAATAGTTTTCATTCTTTGATTTACCAATGGGTGAGGTTCGATCTATTGACGACCAATAACTTGGTATTTTGGGAGTAAGATTATTTGATTATCGGTATTTATGAGATAAATAACATGGAATTTGTAGGATATGTCCCCTTGATATGTTTCGATACTTGGATATTAAAGACACTGGCCAGTGCATGTAATCCATTAGAGAAACTATCATAGTCAAGGGAATAAATAATTGATTGAGTTACAGAAAACTTGTCAATCAATTATAGACATTCTACAAAGGGGCGACGCATATTCGCGTTATTAGTCTTATTAATCTTGGAGTTCAAGTTCGGGCTTTTAGTGGAGTAACATCGAATTATATAATCATTCGTTGATTATCAAGAGCCTTGATTAATAACAGATGGTAGATCCCCAGGCTAGCTCAAGAAAAGGGATGAGACAATTTCAGTTGATGACGACTAGTGGGATACATAGACTTGGACTTTGGGCTCAAGTTTGTTGGCTTTTTCTCTTTCACTAAAGCCCAATAGGGTCTAGTGTGTAGGAAGAGCCCAAGAAACCTAAAGCCCATTCTGCTTAGGGCTAGGATTTCTTGGAACCCATATATATTCTCCACTTATAGTCTTCAGCCCCTCTAGTCTTCACTTGGCAAGTTGTAGAGGCTGAGGTAATGTCATCTTCCTGAAAGTGAGAGAGTGCCCACACACTTCCCATTTCTCTTGAGATATAGTCTGGAAGATCTGCCACAGTCCAGCTTCAAGGAGGTTGTTTATGCTGCGGCACTGAGGTAAGCTGTTCGTGAAGAGGAATCATACAAGGAAAGATTCTACACGAGACCTGCGCACCAAGAGGTAATTGTGAAATGAGGATGATTCGGTAATCATACCAATGTACTAGGTCCTAAATCGCTTCCGCATAAATCCAATAGTTCCTACAGGAATGAAATCAAATTGGCCAAATACAAGCCAAAAAAAGTCAAGATCAAAAGGTAGAAACCACACATCCAAATAACTTCAATGGAGACTTTTGTCAAACACGTGGTAGATTAAAGGAATTGGTGAGAGGAACACAAAAACACGAAGAATGAAATAAAAAGGAAAAAGAAAGCAGATCACCATATGAGAAAAGACACAGATGAGGAGCAGATCTGGAAGAAGAAAATAAATTGAGAAAAGGGAGAAAGTGAAAAGCCTCTCTGCATTTGCGACATCAGGAGTTGCAACGGAGACTCAAAAACCAAGAGGAGGTTGCTCTAGTGGCATAAAAAATGCCGGAGACAATGACCGGCAATAGATGAAAATGCTTTGGGGACTAAAAACACATATCTAGAATATACTATGGGAGAGAGAAGGTTGTTGGGAAGATCACCAGAGAAGAAAACCTGCAACCAAAAAGGAATAAAAATACCAAGGCGTCGGAAAAGGTAGCAGGAGAAGATGATACGAGAAAGGAAAACAACCAGAGGGAAGAAAAATGATGGCAGCTAATGAGTGTCAAAGAAACTATGTTTTTAAAATCAAAATTAGTTTAAATAATGATTAATATGATTAAGAATATAGTGTTAATTAATAAATGAAAAAGATATTAAGATTTTAACAATTGGATATGATTCCGATCTCTTTTAATATTGTTTCAGGTTTAAGTAACTAATTACGAATTTGATGGACAAAGGCAGTTGATAGAGATAAGGATCAAGAAAATAGTATAATTAATCAAGATTATTGGGCTCCTCAGCGAGCAAGCTCAACAGGGATGCTCTTCTAATTCATTTTTCCCTCACTTTGCAGCTCGCTTCAGCGAGCAATTAAGTGAGAAGTTGAAATTTGCTCCCTGAGCAGCTCGCTTCAGTGAGCCTCATCCAAATTAAAAAGCTCAATTTTTATTTCTTTAAAAAAGATTAGGCTAGGGCTGTGACATTCATTCTGGGACGTGATAGAGAAAGGCTTAGAGGCGGCCAGAGATGCCTTAGGAGGCAGAGAAGCTCTGTTTTGGACCTGAGGAGCGGAGAAACTGTCAAAGCTTCACCGTGGAGACCGGATTTTATGTTTCTTTTATGAATTTTAGTTTTTTTTCATCTATTATTCTTGTTTTCTTGAACATGTTAGGCTAGTCCTTTATGTAGTTAGGGCGAGACGGAACCAATGGGTTCTTGAACGCCGTTTAATTTGTGATGCAATTACTATCCGTATTTCAATTATGCAATTAATCGGTATTAAATTCGTAGTCTTATTTATTATCTGATCAATTGTGAATGAGCAGTAGATTTTTGCATGCTAAAAGGGATATTGTATGCTTTAATCCGATTGGTTAATTGCTTGAATTTTTATGTTGTAGGAATAATCTTATGAATTTCATGACACATAATTCTTGACCTTAAAGCTTACTTTAGAAGAAGGAAGAGAATCAGAGTAAGAGCCAGGTGAACCAAGGACTTTGTGATGGGGGCACGTGGACAATAGGTGGCATCATCTCATGGAGTTGGTCTTAAACTCTTAGTAAGCTTGAGTTACGGCTAGCCCATTTGTCCGTTGTTAGTTTCTTTCTGTTGTAATGGGTCTGAACTATTATCAGCCCATAATGTTGCTTTGTCATTTAGCTTTGCCTTAAGTAGTTGAGAGGAACTGTGGTAGAGATAGCTTAGTACTGATAACAGAATTCTCTCCTTCCTTTTACCATTTCTGGAGTTGCTGGAAACCTCGAATTGCCGTTGGTTAATTGATAAATAAATTGTCTTTTGAAGTTTTCGTAATTCTTGAGTTGTAGCTATCAGATTCCAATACCAAGTTCCCTGAGAAGGAAAATTCAAAAGTCATAAAGTTAGACCTATATTATTTCAGTTTTATCTAGTAGAGATATAAATAATATTTTATTTTATTTTATTTTAGTATGTTTGTTATTTTACTTTAGGTTGAGTTGTAGAGTTATTACAACTCTCACTCTTTTATATTCTCTATTATATCCATTTTAACCTAATCGATTTTACACCATTCTTCTCTCTCTTTTCCCTTCTAACAACTTGCAATTAGTTTAGTTTGTTATTGGTGCCTATTTGATCCCGTTGGATCGAAGTTGTTATAAGATTTATGAATTAAGTCTGTCTGTGGAGGAGAAAGTCGCATGCAGTGACAGATTATTTTGCACATAAGCAGAGGGTCAAAAGGAGTGTGTGGGATTAGGGTTCAATAGAGTATATTTATGAGACTTAATTCTTTATTTATAAAAGAATTTACCTTCAGATGAATAAGATTCATTTCTCAAAACTAAAGAGGCACGTTATATAATTCCAGAATAGTGTCCTTTTTCGAAAGTTTTGCTACCTTGCAAAAAAAGAAAGGTATCAAGAGGCATACACAAAAAAGTGGATAGAACTCTTTTTTTTTTCCTCTTTTCTTTTTAGTAGGTTTTGTTCTGGATGGCCCAAACACTGAAGTGGCCTAGCTGTTCAGGCCCAGTCCTTAGCTCCAACCCGCGTCAGCCCTAAGTGGACCCTCTCATCCCCCAACGTTGCAGCACGTCCAAGGGATACACCGAAGTGTCCCATCTTGGGACGCTAACCCCCAAAGGCGACCTCCATAGTCACCTTAAAGGGAAACCACCCCTTTGCTCAGTGTTGACATCGCCAGACGCAGAGGGCGCAGCGCTGCCACAATGGCAGCGCCAGCACGCCTAACACTGCCATCATGGGAGTAAACCCCAAAGAGGGTTGACCCCCTCGTCACCAACCCACACCATTTTCCCTATAAATAGCCCCCAAGGGCACACCTTAAAGGTATCTGATGTATCGTTATATTGTCCATTTACTTAGAGACATATTGTCATCTTTACTTATCCCTTGTTGATTAACTGCTATTACTTGGCACAATACTCCTTAGCTTGGTCTGTACCTGTGCTAAGAGTATCATCCATACAGTGACTCATCTCCAAAAGAAACATAATGGACTTATAGATCCCAACGGTACAGGTTTCATCCATTTTTGTGTTGGTAGATTAGATAAAAAAATTTCATGTAATATAATAAATATATATTTTTCTTAAATTTTGAAAAAGAATGTTGAAAAAGTAAACTCCCCCAGAGAGATAAAGTACTAAACCAATTTCATGGTTGAGATTCTTGACAGTGACACCCTCTTTTAATCAACTTGTTAAAGATGTAATCATTAAAGGAAAAGATGTTACTGGACCCACCCTTAGAATGATTGGGAGCTTCAGGAAAAAAGAAGCACCACCTTACGGCTTACACAAATAAACCAAAATTCTGTGGTTGAATGTGATGAAAAGAATAACCATCTTTTAGGGTTTCATAGTTTCAACAATACAAGTACATTTGACTGTAACTTTATATTTGGTTTAAGTTTTTTCTTTCTCTTGTGATTCTTTGCCTCTTACAGTGTAATTTCTGCAACAAACGGATTTGTACAAATTTTTAGAATCTCAAAATCCACTTACGTATCATAGTATAAATAAAGGGTATTTATTTCATCATGTTACATGAAGTCATGCAACACTAAAAGACAAAAAAAAAATAATAAAAAAATATGACAACACTTTTGTTTTGTCTTATCTTATCTTAACATAGTCAAATTATTTTTCCTACAACATAACTCTTATTTATCCCATAAATAAATTACCGATGAAGTGAACTTCAGAACTACACTAGTACTAAAATTCTCTCGTTTTCTGCCCATGGCCTATATATATAGAGTACTACCATAGTCAGATCTGCAAGACCTTTCTTACTCAACTACTGATGTACTTTTGCCCAGGAAAATCCAAGAGCGTTTTTGCACCATATAATTTTAAAGGAAAGGGTGGACCAATTTAATTGTACAATTTTAAGCTTGATTATAGGTCAGCTTTCAAAGAACATATAAATTGCTTTCACATGCAGCTATGGATAGTATGCTGAAAATGGCCAATGATGGAATATATGAATGAATGTTGGGCTGAACTGAATGTTAAGTTGCAATCTTGCTTCCCATTCCAAGATTGGAACTTTTTGAATTTCAATGGATTTTATGTGTATCTAGCTCAACACTGCTAATTTACATGTTGTGAATTTGTAACAAAAAGCACAATTTTGACCAATTTTTGGGAACATGGTCACATTTACAAGTGGGGCACCATTTGATTGTCCTGTGAACCATGCGCAATCAATTTCCATTAGGGTACAACACATTGGTGTTGGGATGCAGATCGTTAGTACATGTGCAGATGTTCCTTACATTGGTAAATATCTTAGAGTACAAGGATTATTTCGTTGAATTTTCGTTCTTCCCTTGTTGGATTTTTCTTTGTGCTCTACTTCATTTTCATGTGATGGTGATAAAAAGTAACAATTCTGGAACATACCAAGTGTCAACCATGGATTTCCTACCAGAAAGTTTCGAATTTTTTTAAAAGGGGGATGCTTTAAAAACATGGGAGGAAACAGAACCCAAAACCCTAATTTGGTAAAAATGTAAAAACAAGAGAGATTCTGTCCCAGAATATTATATTACTATACACAGACCAGGACGTACTGAATTTTATTTTTACCTTTGAGGCCTCACAATATAGGGCAAAGAATTACCTATGAGAAGTGCAATTAATTAATTAACCACACAAGACAAGGGTACTTTGTGTGTCATGAATTCCATAGATAGATACAAGTCATAATTTTGTGAGTGTATTTGATACTTGATAGATACACGTCAGTTTGAGCAATAGATATACCTCAATGTGTAATTCAAAGTTTATATAACCAACAAATACTTGACCCGTGCTGTGAGGAATGGCCTCATCATAAATTGCGTTCAAACATTGTTTCTTTTCTCACTCTATTTGTCTCTATCTCTGCGTGATGAGAGGCATACACAAGTTGTTGTGCAAAGTAGAATATCAGCTGTAGCGGGACATTAAATCTTATCTTGGATCACGCGCCTGTTTGGTGGATATCATCATTGTTTTTCACGCACAAGATTATTGTTATTTTATTTAGAGTCACATAAGATGGTGATGTTCATGGCTCAGACTCTGCCTCTATCTATCACACTGCCAATCGGCCATTGTCCTTTTCTAGGACTGCACCATTGTGCTGTACTATTGTCTCTAACAGCATGCATGCAGCATGCTAATAGCTTTCACATGCCTAATAAAACAAATTCCTTCGACCCTGAAGTTGTAACTTAATTAGTTGAGGAAATTGATTCCTGCATGTGAGTGAGTTACTTCCATCAGGAGTAAACAGCAAGCCTATAATAATAATAATAATAATAATAATAAACACATCAAATTTTTATAATAAGGATTAACTTAAAATAGAATTATATTTACAAATTTTTTGTTTACAAATTACACTATGTACTATGGGTAGTACATATTATTTAAGCATGTATTACCTATAGTACATAGTGTAGTTTGTAAGAGTTTGTAAATAAATTTTTTTATAAATATAACTCAACCCTTAACTTAATATATTTGATAAGATTCTATTTTAGTTTATAATAATAATAATAATCTTCATAGCAGTAATATTTTTGTTAAGCCAAACATGTCTAACGTCTCAAAAGTGCCGTATCCGTCATGCAAGTTGAGAACTTGGTTTTAGACTTGTGTATCGCATGCGTGAGTGTGACTTGGCTTTTAGAAAGATAGAAGAAGGAGGAGGAACACCTGTTAGACGCAAACAAGACATTTACAATATTTAATTTAAGGGTTTAAGTTTTCTCATGTTGTAGGATAGTAGGAGAGAAAAAAAGTAGAGAGGAGTTAAATATGGGTCCCATCTTTTATATTAAAAAAGAAAAGAAAAATTAATTGGCACGAAAAACGAATTTGTGTAGGAAAAAATATTACTCTCATGTAGCATGAGAGTATTATTTCCCTTAATTTAATTGCAGCCTTTTAGAATGATCACCACCTATGGCCGTGCTATATATAGTCCAAATGTTAAAATGGCCCTTCTGTCAATATTAATGAGCATTCAAAGCAAAAGTTAGCAGCATTAGACTGAGAATGAAAGATGCTAATTTTGCTTATGCATCTGTCCTTTTTATTATCTCATTTTTTCTACAGAAAAGTTTGGGGTGTTGGATACTTTTTCTAATTGAAGGCCACATCAAAATTTTGGGTTGAAATTTCAGATTCTTTAATTACTATCGAATGCAAACCATGGGTGTTCTCATAATTACTAAATTAAAATTTCATAATTTTTTTAAAGTTGTATTTTAAAGGATTGACTTATTAACATTTATACTAACAGTATATATAATCACTTATTTGGATGCTCTAAATATTTTGAAATAAAAATTCAATTTCAAATTGTTGCATACTTAATGTCAGAATTTGAGAATGATCGAATGATTACTTTGATGTATTTATAATTAGGAACAAACTGATTGTTGAGTAGTACAAACTCAAGATCGCTTCATAACGAGTACTGTCGCATTATAGAGTTAATGCACATTGGTTTTTAGTTCTTATCTTATATTACCTACAAAATTACGGTTCAGTTAAAACTGGTGAAATAGAGTGTTTACGTAGTTGGTACTTCAATTTTGGTCAATAGATTTGAGTAACGTGTAAGTGAGGGTAACTTTTTTAAGTATCGGTACTAACCGACCAGAAAAGATGGATCTTATGATCATGCAATAATAATAGAAGGGGGCCGAATTAATAGTGCCAATTCCAAGCATGGCTGTATCGAAAATATCTAATATCCTATGGTAGTATGTACAATCTAAAACACAGGAAAGATTATATTTATAATTTTTCTTTTATAAATTATATTATGTTTGATCGATAATATATTATTAAATAAAATATTACTAGTCAGATATAATATAATTTGTAAAATTTGTAAAAAAAATTTATAACGAATCTTTCCCCATAATCACAATTCATCATATGACATGTTTCTTGAAGATAAGGAAAATAAAAAAAATTTAATATTATAATACATAATTTATAATTTTATTTTAAACTACTATCTATCGGTGTTGATCAGTACAATGATAGTACCGAAGATGCTGTCCACATATATGATGTACGCTGGTCATCCCCGCCCCTTTGTACTGCAAGAATAGCTTATAAGGGATTATGGTGTTATAGTTAGCGTTTTCACGACCAAGGACCAACATATATAACATGTTTTTTTTTTTTTTTTTTTCATTATTTTTTTAGGTGGTGGGGCCCATATATTTATTTCTATATATGAGATAACTTATCTCCTTTAACATGAGATTAATAACACTCAATATATATATATATATATATATATATATATATATATATATATATATATGGACTTATCGTCTCTCAAGTTGCTTGAAATAATTTTATCTCGGGCTACTAAATCATAACTATACAAAAATAGATCAATGGTGATAAAAGAAGAGAATTAATGAAATTATGTTTGGAAAAATATATATATTGGAAAAATTGTAGCTGGAGATTTTAAAAATATCTATATTGGAAAAATTGTTTCTCCTACCACATAAGATAAAATTATCTCCAATAATTTTAAAATTATGTCCTTTTGGAAATGGAGAGAATTAATGAAATATATTTTAGAAAATTTATATTTCTTTATTATATGTATTTTATTAAAACACTTTTCATTAATTCTCTCAACTCTCAAAACGACATAGTTTTGGAGTTGCTGGAGATAACTTTATTTTCTAATAACATGATAAACGATAAATCCATATTTTTTTATAAGGGTAGGATATTGTAATAACCAATTATGGTTATTACCAATGTTACTACCAATAAATTTTACTGTTAGATCGATTATGTTGATCCAACGATTATATTTATTTCCATCTTTGTATGATTATGATTCTTATATTTAATGTGAAAGCAATAAATATGAGAAATCATAATTATACAAAGAAGGAAATAAATATAAAGTATTAAATATGAGGAATCATAATCATACAAAGATGAAAATAAATATAACCGTTGGATTCACATAATCAATCTAACAGTGAAATTGATTAGTAGTAACATTAGTAGTAACCCTAATTGGTTGTTACAATATCTTCCCCTTTTATATATATAAAAGTTTAGATTAGGTTACAGAAAACTTCCAACTTCGTTCAAGATTTAAAATGAGATTATATATATATATATATATAAAACTAAGAATTGTTATTACCTAGTTTTAAAACTTGGGAGGTAAATCTTCACTTTTTAATATTGAAAATTGATAAATCACCCCAATAGAATACGCTAAATGTGGAACCAGAATTAGTTTAAACAATTGCTTTCATTAGCACTTTCTGTTGCACGTAATAATGATGGTGTAGTCCAATTTGCTTCATAGATTTTGCTTATCAATTTGGATAAGTCTATCCGTTAAAATAGAATTACTCTTTTATTTTATATTACTAATGAGTATTGCCTGTATACGGGTATTTTTATAATTTAAGTAAAACATAAAAATAAAAATTAAAGGAGAAAAATTAAAAATGAGATATGCACAATTAATTCAAGTAGAATTTAAAATCGGATTAAAATTATTTTAAATTATAAATAAGATATGAATAATTGTTTAAAAAAATTAATTTAAAATTTAAAAGTAGATAAATTAAAAATAACCTATTCAAATTTTTAAATAGGAATACAAAAAAAATGAATTCTAATTTAATATATAGCGATGAATTGTTTAGATCAAAATATCAACAAGAGTTAGTTATTTTTTATACAAAAGAATAAGGAGAAAAGAATAATCAAATCTAAAGTACTAATTAGTATATGATAGATATTTTTGTAGTAACTTAAAGATCACCTACCATAATTAGTTATTAATGATTCCCTTCATTTGTATATACTTCAAACGCAAAATTAATGAATTTGTTTTGAAATCTAAAAATGTAAATTTGTAAGTTGAGTTTGTATATTAAAAGTTCACATCTGACCATCAAATAAAGAGAAGAAGAATAATTAAAGCAAAAAAAGTAAAGTGTTGATATCATCCATGGCCTCCAATCGCTTGTAAAAGAAGTTGAAACACGTTGTATGTTGCTTTCATGATTCTAGTACAAGATGCCTTACTCATCCTTTTGTTTTATTTTTTTATGATGCTTGTTTCACTTTAGTACAAGATGCATGATTCTAGTCATATCCTTGATGTACATTTCTAATTAACAGATTTAGTCTAATAAACAGGCATTTATTTCAAGTAATTTTGATTAAAAAAATAGGGGAATGAATCATCTCATGTATTATTTAACATGAGGTCATCATGAGATGATTTTAACCGTTCATGGATAAATCAACGATAATAAGAGATTAAAAAGAAAAAAATGAGATAAGAAGTGACAAAAATATAACCGTTAATTTGTCTATGAATAATTAAAATTGTCTCACATAATATAATTATATTAAATAATACATAAGAGAATCATTCCAAGACAAAGAGCGATTGCCATACACAACATAATGATATCCCAGTACCCACATGTAAACCTGAAAAAGTTCCGATAATAGAAGTAAATAATCCTTAATAAAGCAGTATTTGTGTGTTGACTCATAAAAAATAAACTTATACGTGTCATTTCTGAAAGACTTGGGCGGCTATGGTTACTAGCTTTAGAGGTAGATAATCAAACTTGCACAATTGGTTTATGATACTTGAAAAGGATTTGAGAGCATATTATTGCGATCGCATCAAGAATAAGTATATCGGTCATACAAATAACAAAGTGAAGTGAGTAGAGTTATTGTTTTCATGAGGATTGATGTATCAAACAATAACGTATCTATACTGTTATGGACCCGCATAAGGGGCCCATTGAATGGCAGGTCCAATAATGAGCAATCCAAGATCTGAATCAATTATAATTACGGATAATATCCATCATGGATACTAATCTTAACACGACAGCATAGTGAACAGGCTTGGGTCCTTATCAGAGGCACCAAAGGCCTACACCATACTATGCATAAGTAACCTCTACAAATACAAGGTAAATCTTATCTGACTGTTATGTTATCACTGTTCACACACCTCATTGGCTAACGTCGTTAGTAGTCTATTGTGCACAGGGATCTGCTTGACTCAAGGGTATCTTTTCCATAGATATCTTGGAGAGGGCATTAGATCCAAGATCAACATACCAGCTCATTGGGCTGGACATCTCTGTCTCTAGGATAGAACATATATGATCAAAGTTGGATTGATCGTAAAAGGTTTTGAGAATATGACTTTAAATTAATCAAAACTAAATTTTAAAACTAAATTAACAAGATAAAGAACAATAATCAAGAACGCAAGAACACAATCAAGAAAGATTTAAAATCAATTAAAATCAATCGTAGCTAGGGATTCAATTTCTCCAATGTATTCCTAACAAGTTTACCTTTTCCCATAATTAACAGTCAAGAACATGTTATTGACAATTCTCTCTTGAGTGATTAAACCCCAATCCCTTGGTAATCTAACCTTTTGTTTTATTTAAAATCTTAATCCCTTAGTGATTTCTCCTAAAACAAGCATTAAGAACGAGAATTTACAAGTCATAGATTTGTAAGTCTATTCCTAGATTATACAAAATCTAACAATTAATCAATCATAATCTTACACCAACATCTCTATTGTCATGCAAGATTCAAGAGTTCGTTTGCAATTAGCCAGATCATAAACAAACTAGGAGTAAAAAGCGGATTAATTGCAAAACATAAAGCTTAAATATCAATTACAAGAAATAGTAAAACAATGTTTTCCAAAAATAAAATAAAAAAAGGAAAAAGAAAAAGAAAAACAGTGCTAGGAACTCATTGGTTCCATCTCACCCTATCTACATAAAGAAACTAGCCTGACATGTTCATGGAAACAAAAACAATTGATGAATAGAAACTAGAATCCAAAAAAAAGAAACTTAATACCCGGTCTCCACGATGAAGCTTTGATCGTTTCCTCTTCCTCTTCCTCTAAAGAGATGCTTTTCTGCTAGTCCCAAGGTCTCTGGCCGTATAATAATCATTAGAAAAGCCCTAGAGTATGTCTTTTGTAAGAAGAAATTCCATAGTCTTTTTTTTCCGACGCTGCTCGCTGGTTTGCTCGCTTAAATTCGACAACAAAAATATGATTTCGTATTTTGGGCATAACTTGAGCTATACTCATCCAATTGATGTAATCTTGGTCTCGTTGGAAAGATAAAAGAGAGATTTATAACTTCTATGAAGAACACAAGATCTGAATCCATAATCTTAAATATGAAAAATTGATCTTAAATACGAAAAATTGGCCAAAAGACAGTTTCAAGAAGTTTTTTGCTAAATGGTGTTCCTTATGTATCGCTTTAATTCCATCTAGTTTAGCCATTGTTCCAATGCTCCAATTCAATAATTTAAACCTGAAACCAATATATTTTTAAGTTAGTAACATGCCTAATCATGAAAACTCTAAAGTCTTTTGCATTTTACAATAATTACCATCTCTTTGACCATGTTTATCATTATTTAGTATACTTTGGGTTCTAAAGGCATAATATATTTGACACCTAACCCATACCCACTACATTTAAGTAATATCATAAACTCTTGCATGCAGCCCTTTTGTCTCTAATTATCTTATCTAACTTAATGTTAACTGGAAACTCGATAAGTATATCGCTCGTATAAGAAATAGAGTAATGAGTAGGATATCGTTCCTACAAGGATTGATCTATCAAACATTAATTTCACTATGCAATTAAAGTTGGATTGATCGTTAAAGTTGTTGTAAATATATAATTGAATTATAAAATAAGATATTAAACTACATAACAACTATAAAGTTCAAGAACCAAGAACTCAAAATAAAAATTGGAATAAAACTAATAATGCAAAAGCATAGCTAGAGTTTCAATTTGCCCAATTTCATCTTAATGAATCTACCTTTCACTCAAATAATATACAACTCATGTTATTGACAATCCTTCGAAGATTAATTAAAACTCAATCTCTTGGTGTTTCAATTCTTTACCTTATTAAAAATCTTAATTCCTTAGTGATCTCGCTTAGGGCAAGCATTAAGAGCGAAGAATAAAAGTAGTTAAATGTTTCATTAGTCTATTCCTAGATCAAACAAAACCTAGCAATCAACTAAGTTAGAGTTCAACACCAACATCCCTATTATGATGCAAAAATCATGTGTTCATCAAAGATTGGCCAAATTATAAACGAAACTAGGAGTAAGGAATAGATCATTTGCATAACATAAAGATTGAATGTCAAATTATAAGAAAGGAGTAAATAACATTAGGAATCCATTGGTTCCATCTAACCCTAACTACATGAAAATCTATCCTAACATAGTAAAAGAAACTAAGACAAAAGATGAATAAAGGCAAGAATCCATAGATAGAACTTGGTAATCGGTCTCCACGGTGAAGCTTTGACCCTTCTTACATCTCCTTAGTCACAAATGGTGCTTTCTCTGTCCCCAAGTCGTGCAAGAACTCAATACTTTGCCTTCTTTCGTCTTTCTTTAAATAAAAGATCAATGGGCCTTCTTTATGAGCTGCTCGCTGCGATTGCTCGCTATAGCAAGCAAACCAGCTAGGAGAGTGCTGAAAATATGTCACTGACAGCTCATATGATTGTTGTCTTGAGCATTTTTGTTGTAGCGAAGAGGCTTTAGAATTTTCTTTTTTCATGTTTTGCTTGTTGAGTTTGCTCGTTGTAGCGAGCAACTCAGCAAGATGTACATTCCTTAGCTTCCGCTTGGATTGAATCTTGTCTTCCTACAACTTCCTTGATCCAACAATGCTCTGATTTAACAATTTTAACTTGAAAGCAATATATTTTTCAGTTAGTATTTTACCAAGTACGAAAATTAGAAAAGTCTTCTGCATCTAACAATATTTACTATGTTTTTTTATCATATTAAACATTATTTAGCATATTTTTGGTCCTAAAGACATAATATAATTGACACTTAACATTAACCAGCTGGAATGGAAGAGAGGCGCAAGTTGCTTCTGTATAGAGGAAGATGGAAATTGAAAAATTCAATTTGTGCCCTTTAAAGCGCATGCACGCTTATTATGCATGATCCAACAAAAAGGTATTACTTATTAATTAAAACTTGATCATACTTTAGATGGTATGGAATTTGTAGAACTAAAGAAAGGATCGGATATGAAAGGTGATAATATCACGTGTTACAAATAAAGTAAAGGATAAAATTCTCATCACATAACCACAACCTCCTAATAAAAACCAAGAGAAATACTAAATGATCCTCACAAATGTATTTCTCATTGATTTTTAGGCCTAAGAGGACCTCCTAATTAAATATCAACGAGTGAAGTAGTAATTTGTTGAGCATTATGATGATAAAATGTGTTATAAGTTTTGCTAGGCCATTATGCGTTGATTTTTTTTTTTTTAATCAAGAATTGTCCAAATATAAAGTGAGGATGGGCATGAAGAGCACTGGGGAAGAGAATTTAATCAAGTCAATGGAGGCCACATTGTTGCATCCACATGTAATAAAAAATGATGAGCATACTAATTGAGCATCCACACGTAAGAAAAAATGATGAGCATACTAATTGAAAGTAATTTTAAAACTTTCTATACGAAGAATTCAAAAAACTAAATTTAAATTTTTTTTCCTGAATTTGTATAATAATACACATATAATATATCATTAGAAAGGTTTCAAAACATGCAATAAAAGCCTTAATTTCCATCCAATTAAGCAAAACAATAGCACGAAATAATAACAGTAAGATTATGTTCTTAGGGATCTTATTGTCATTTATGATGCTCTGATATTATGTAAAGAATCATTTACTCAAAAACTTAAGATTTTTGGTGGAGGAGATATTATCCATTTCATATTATATTTTTCTAATATGCCCAAACAAGAGTTCAATAGGCTTAAAGGGTGGACAATACACAAATCTATATCTATGTTAAAAAACTCCATAATGTCTAATTATTTGTTAATAGATTAAGGGCGGTAAGAATCGAACTCGTGATCACTTAGTCATATAGACTCTGATATCAGTATTGGGTAATGGAGGAGTCTGTGGTAGGGCATAACTACTATAATGATGGGCTAAGTGACAATCCACCAGAATCAATGCGCTCGATATCACATCTCAACCCAAATCATTAAAGCGTTAGGTTTATGGGTCCTTCTAGTTATATGTTTCTCACTTAGCCTATTTTTTTAACTGTGTGAAATTTTACTACTCACACTTAGATTCCCAACATCTAAGGATCTGTTTGATTGCATTCTGATTTTTTTGTTCTTAAAATTATTTTGTAGAATAGTTATGGAAACAAGTGTTTTCTATGTTATTTTTTGTTTTGAAAGTTAAAAGTCAAAACACAAAACAAAAACAACTCAAACATGTTCTCTAAAACAAAAAAACAGTTACATTTTTTATTTTTATTTTTACAAATCAGTCCTTATCAAACGATTTTTTTTATTCTGAACACCAAAAAACTATTTTTAGAAACAGTATTCACACAAGTCTCTCACTTTTAAGCCAACTTGACTGCATTTGACTCTAATTTTACATGGAATATGGATTATTAGGTGTGGGATGATCCTATATGGTCTAGTTCACAAATTTAATAACATTGATCCAAAAATTTGAAGAGAAATTTCAACCTTAGCTTTATATGAATTTTTTTTAAGCTTGAAAAATGATGACTATAAATTGAAATTTTCTTTCAATTTGATTGTGTGTGTACATATACCCAACTAATTTGGGATAAAGGTGTTTATCCGGTCCAAGAGGATCATGATTAACATGGCATCGATCTAAGAATCAGGAGTATCTACGGAGGAGATAACCACATATGATGGCAGATTATTGTGTAAAAAAAAAAGGTTTGAAGCCAATGAGAGTTGTGTGTGTGTATACAGACAATAAAGAGGCTCGAGTTTCAGAATTGTGTACCATTGATATTTAACCCTTTATTTATAGAGAAAATTTATTTTTTTGGAGATTAAACCCAATATCTCCTAAAACCTGTAGGTCCAATACAATATTGTTGATTATAGATATATTTATTTATACATAAGTACAAGTATATGCATAGCTAGCAATAATTTGAAATTATCATAAACTTAAGTGGGGTAAGAAAAATATGAAAAATAGTTTTTTTTTTTTTTTAATATATGTCCTTTCAAGTTTTCGTGAAATTATTTAAGCTTACATTAAAGTTAAACTTCTTGTTATCAAAAAAAAAAAAAAAAAAGTTAAACTTCTTACTCTTTCACCGAATATTTTCACCAACTTCTCAATCATATTTGAGCACTATTTTGATTAGTTACTGATCTGATAAAATATAGGCACAATAGTTAGAGGCTCAAGAGGACCCAGAGGTTGTGGGCACAACATCCTCATCGCGCGGACCATCACGCTAAGCTGCAGGGTAAAACTTAAAGACTAAGGAAGGACGTAGAGATTTGATAAGGTCCATTGTGCATAAGAGCCAGTAAATTAAAGATGGGATAGCTTCAGCTTGCCACTACTCTAAGAAGATAGACTAACATCTAGACTTATTCATAAATGAATAGCTTGAAGGGCACCAATTATGACAGAAGAGCAGCAACCCTAAATCACCAATAAAAAGAGATGCCGCCTACGAAGGATGACACCTAGCACACGATAAATACAGAGGGTCAAATCCAGGTACATCATCTCTCAGTTAAACAAGATACACCTCGCATTGATACTGACTTGAGTATCGAAGTGTCTTGCAGGTACCCACTCCAGTCACTTCCATTTAGGTCCATAATCTTCAACCTTCAACCGTGTGTGATTTGACCCATCCTATCTTGGACTGGTCAGATCAGTTACCAATCAGGGCGCTCTCCTAACAATTGCTTCTTTTGGGTTCGAACCTTGATCCTCGTGGAAGAGCGACTCACTTACCATCATGCTTCACTTTTGTTGGTAGCTAGTAAATGAAAATAAATTTTGTTCATAATTGACAGCAATAAAGATGAGAATAAATCCTTTCCTCGAGTATTAATTCATACATCAACTGTCACAATTTTAATGATACAGCTAGTAAAATAAAAAAGAGAAAACAATTATTTTGACTGTGATCATTAATTTGTTAATGAATGACATAAACATATTAAATTAAGACATGAGATGATAATTTCCAATAAAAATTGAGTGTAGGGATAAGTAAGCTGCACACACAAAACTCCAAAAAGATAATTATTGGAATACTTATTAGTGGCAACTGTACTCTCCTTAATTTCACAACAATTTTTGTGTAACGATGGCCTAATTAAAAAAATAAAAATAATAAATGGATAAAAAAGTAAGGAAGGGTATTTTTCATTTTAAGAGAATATCCTTTTTAATTGAATATCTTATAAATTAAGAAGAATAAAATAAGAAATTATCATGTAATAGTTTTGAACCAGAGGGTTCAAAAATGTGCCCATGGAGAGTGTAGTATATTGATCTATAGGTACACCCAGCAGCCATGATATAGATCAGCTGTTAAAGCTTCTTATGCATGTGAATCAAGGGGGAGTGTGTAAGAGTAGCTCAGGTGATTCTCCATTTGTGCAGAGTAACTGCATATGAAGTTAGTAGAGAAGAAGATTGTCCTTCCATGTGTGAGGGGTATTTAGAGAGGAGATATCCCTTTCAACCATGGAAAAAAGAGTCCAAAGAGCTGTCATCTAGCCATCCTAACCTTTTCAAGTTAGGCATGCTAAACCCACTAGGGGCAGCAATGCACGGGGAAGAGTAAGAATCCTTTGTGACAAGGGTGTCCTCTAGAACTTTCTAGGTGGGAGCATTTGATATTGGGCCCAATGGACTGGGCCTAAAAGGGACTATCAGTACAATTTTTTCTAATAAAATCTTATATTTTGATTCTCCTCAATTTAATTTGAAATTAAAAATATATAGTATTTTCCTATACAATCTCATCCATCTAAACGTAACAAAAACTGATTGTTATAATAAATAAATTGAAGATAAGTTTTGTATTGAGGATAAATGAAAAATATGAAGAAGATCGACTTTCTTTTGTTAAATGTATTTTGAGTGTAAACACAAATCGGAGAGGAAGATCAATTAAAAACTGAGTGGTGGCCATAGTCATCAAACCAAAAAGCAGATAAAATGAATGTATTCCTTCTCCCCAATGTTAATTTGTAATGAATGCCCACATCCCCCACCCGCACCTCTACCCTTTCTTTTTCTTCTTAACTAATTGCTTTTTATCTTTGACATAATTCTAACTCATATGGTGTTTGGGCTTTCGTATGGGGATTTGAGATTCACACCTTGATCAATATCTATAATAATAAATTTGAAGAAAATCACATGTCTACTTTAGCTTATTAAAAGTTAGTATACGCTATTATAATATATATATAAGCACCTCCAACTCCAAGATAATTTAATTTATGCTCGAGGTTCTCGTTTACCCAAAAACTGTACAAGGAAAAAATATCTCGTAAGTTATTGAAGGCGATATATGCAAGTAGCCCGCATCACCATGGTACAGTTTTGCATTAAATTTTAAAAACAAAAATTGCATTAAATTGCTGGTTAATTATTTCATAGAACAAGTTACCATAATTTGCTAATGGTTCAGAGGCAACAGGCTCGTTAATGCATGCTGCTCCTCTTCTTCTAGTTGAGCAAATTTCCTCACTTTTCGGTGTTTGAGGAAGCATGATTTTTTTTAGTTGGTAAAAAAAGTGTAGCAGTGTAATGAGAAACCACAGTAGGTGAGAGGGTTGATGTTGTTCCTTTTAGCTAAATCACACATTTCTTAATAGTGAAACCTCAAAGTACATAGAGGAAAGAAACCAAAAAAGCTGTTAGATGTCATTGTCAAAGCCCTTCAAAAAGTTGTGGGTAGAATAGATGGCTATTGAGAGTTACCTCTCTATCATCCATGACCTTAATCATAGCTCATCACTAGCAACTAGGGTTATTAAACAACTTCAAGAGTATATATTAGAGAGGAGAAAGTTAAGGGGTTGGTTGAACTCTCAAGACATGACTCAAAGAGTTGGAGTTCGTGACAAAGTCCTACGTTTGCTTTTGTGGGGCTAAAAAACGACCAAAAGATCTTTAATCTCTACTCTGAGCACACCCTCCCACGCTTTGCAGAAGCATCAAAGAGCTCTCATAGGCCAAAGGTACCATTTTTTTCTCCCTCACTTTGTTTCCACAGTTTCTTTTTTGCAAGCCTTCTGAACCCCATGTGACATCTCTTCAGCTCAATCAATAAGTTATATCACAGAGTTCAATGTCCTATAGTAGTTTACGTTTTTTACCCTCCCACTACTATCAATTCAAGTTGAAAGTTGAAATTCTACATATTCTTCAAAAAAATAAATTTTTTGGGATGCCCACATAGAGAAACTAAAAATCTACAAATTTACTATGTACTTTTACTCTCTTTGTAGATAAAGGCCAGACAATTGAGTCAGTCATAAATCCCATAAAGAAAGCATTGAGTAATTAACTTATGTTTGTTTATATTCTTTCATATGGTTTTACTAGTGTTATTGGATATGGAATCTTGAGGGATTTCAATTGCAGGTTTTTGGTTTTTTGGGATCAGCAGCAGTGGCAGAATTCAGTGCCCCGAGCAGCTACAGATGAAGCTCAACAAGCAACAACATGAACAAAACATATAAGAAATCCAAATCCCATTACAAGAGCAAAAGAGGCCAAACAAAAGCACAAGAATCACAATAGAAGAGCAAAATTTGAGCATACACATTCACTATTAGTGTCCTCATCAACTAGTCCAAACCCAACAACAGTTTCATCATATGCAGAAGGCACAACAGAACCACCACCTCAGGAACCTAATTTCAAGGCACAAAATATAAAGTGAGGAATGGGAATGAAGAGCACTGGGGGAGAGATTGTTCAAGTACAAGGAGGCCACATTGTTAGAGCCACAGGTAGAAAAGATCGTCATAGTAAGGTTTACACTGCAAAAGGTCCTCGTGATAGAAGGGTTAGGCTATCAGCACACACAGCCATTCAATTCTATGATGTTCAAGATCGTTTAGGCTATGACAGACCAAGCAAAGCTGTGGATTGGCTCATCAAGAAGGCCAAGTCTGCCATTGACAAGCTTGATGAGCTTCCTCCATGGAACCCAACTCCTAATAACACCACAGAAGCCACACAAGAGGGAGATCAAAATGCAGGGTCAAGTGAAATGGTAATTGCAGAACAATCTGAGTCTTCTGGTTACAATTTTCAGCTCCAAAGGCAATTAGATGAGCACCAAGATAACCATCACTCAGCATTCCTTCCATCACAAATTGACACTGATGCCATAGCTTTCTTTCCCACAACATCTGCCACTTCCTCCATCAATTTTCAAAGCTACCCACCTGACATAATCTCTAGAACAAACAACTCCTCAGAGGATCTTGGTCTATCTCTTCATTCCTTCCATGACCCTGGTTTGATTCATGGGCAATCCCAAGCAGGTGCAAATCAAACACCTTCAAATAACCAAACCCTTTTTGCTAGCTCAACTCCCATTGGTTTTGATCCTAATTACCACAGGATTGTGACTTGGAACAATGATGCAACCATAGATATGAACAGAACCGGGTTCATGGTCAATTCAACTGCATTTCTAGGCCAAGGTTCTGCATATTCCCAAAGGGGGACCCTTCAGTCCAGTTTTTCACCATCACTTCGTCCTTGGAATGACATTCCAATGGCTTCCTCAGAACATCACAAGTCCCAACCAATTCACCAAGCTTCCATCTTTGGAAGCAGGTTTCTATCCGATGCATTGCCAGGGTTTTGCATTCCTGCTAGAATTCAAGGTGAGGATGAGAGCCATGGAGTTGCTTCCGATAGGCCATCCTCTTCTTCACCTCATTCTCATCACTGACCACAAACATGAACTGCACAATGCTGCAGTCTTGCTTTTCTATCAGGTACTACACTCATTGCTCATTTTTTTTTCTTTTCTTTTCTTGGACCAGTAATGGTGAAAATAATATCAAAGAAGGGAAATGGACTGCATCATGAGGTTTGCACAAAGATGTCACATTTTGTTTTTAATGGAACAAAGAATAAAAACTCATCAAGGCAATTCCCATGCAAAGTTGCAATTTAAGTAACAAAGCTAATAGCCCCCACAGACTACTTAAATTTCTCTCATGAATCTTGTTGTGCAGGAGCATTGTCTACTAGATTTGACAACGTGGGAAGATTAAGATGGACATGTTTTGATGATCTGCAAAATTTGTTTGGTTGGATTGAACTTTTTTATGGCTTTCTTTTCTCTTTTTAATGCAGCCATTATTGGTGCTTTATATGTTTTTTGTTTAACGTTAAAAATGGGTTCACTACTTCCTCGAATCAATGCTGCTTGATATGTTTTTGTATTAATCAATATGATACTTTGCTCAATTAATATATGGCTTTGAGCTGCATTCCGTGGTTATAGACCTCATTGTTTTGTTAATGTCGAGAATAGCATAGTTCATCCATATCAAGTGAACAGCAGAGGTTTCATGTCTATTCTTGGTGAACCCCACTTGAAGAAAAACATAATCTAGTATGGTTTTGATTTGTTCAGTTATTCTCTTCTATAACAGAAAGTGATTTCGTGTTCCTTTTTCCTTGTCCCCCAAGTACATTTAAAGGAGCACTTTTAAAGTCAAACACTCTCTTAAACCATTTGGCAGCGTATTTCTGTGTCTAATTCAATTTCAAGAAACAATGTGAATGAGGAGGCTTGAAATTTCTAATCTAATAGAGTGAGTTATCCCCATTTTCATCCCTCAAAATTCATGTGTCATTACTTTTAGTCTTTTAAAGATTTTTGTTATTTTAGCTTCTCAATCATTGGAAATATTGCCTCATTAAACTTGAAAAGTCAAACCACCCTTCATTCGTACGCATGAAGAATCAAACCAAGAAAACCACTCAAACCCATACACCCCTATAACAAAATGACCCAATTTCTAAAACATTAGGACCCATGAGCCACTCTTAACAGCACCCAAAGACCACAACCACCATGTGATTTTGATTTCTCAAAGATTCATGTGTCAATCAATGTGTCATTACTTTAGCTTTCAAAAATTCATGTGTCATTGCATCAATCTCTCAGATTTATGTATGTCATTAGATTTGTCTTTATACAACCATATGTGTGGGCGTTAGGTGACATTACCATGTGGATGCTTGCTTATGTAGCTTTAAACGGGCCACATAAGCATTCAACGTGCTATACTCCTTTAAAAGAACTTAAATGGTGGCACAAAGCGTAAATATTTGATGGACAAAATGGGAGTGAACTACTGACATTCCATTGCATTTAGCATGTTAGCTAGCTATGTGGGGGTGGTTTCAGGAAATTAATTTATTTCCTTTTGCTCATTTATGCAATCGTACATATAATTATTGAGGCAGCACAATGAATAGTTAAACTATGTCCGTTTCAAGAGCATCTATCGTAATCAAATTGTCAAAATATGTAAAATTTAATAAGAAATGTTAAAACAGTGTAAAAGCAAAATAAATTAAAAGACTAGGTATTTCATACTCGAATAGCTATGCTTCCGGTGCGGCAATGCAGTTCATCCACAAAGCTGAAAGGGATTTTGGTATTGTTTGAGATATATAATATAAAAGTTATTAAAGGGTATTTATTAGCTTAAACTTTTAGGTGAGATGATTGTTTATTATGGTATCATATACTTCATAACTATAGGATCACGAGTTTCATCTACTTTTTTGTGCAATTAAATTAGTTCTTACATGAGAGGCGTGTTAGCTAAATATAATATAAAAATCATTAAAGACATGTCACTTTACATATGATTTAGAAAAAACAAAACAAAATAAAAATCCTAAAATACTAATAAATAGAAAACCATAAGGTATAAGGTATCAATTGTGATACCTCCGAAGAAGCTTCATGTATTTAGTTATCAAAATGATATTGGATATATCATTCAGAATGACCAATATTTGCAGATCTACTAATGTTGGTCTATTTGTCGGACTTCTAAACAATACGATGTTCATGGTTATTGGGCTCCTGTTAATCAAGGAAGAACGACGTTCTATCTTCTGTCATGTTCAGGCGATTAATTATTTCTTTCACGAAGAAACTCTGGGACTTTCCTTAATACACGTATGATTTATAAAAATTTCATTTTCATATGAACTTGATTTAAGTCGTAGATGTTCATAATTTATATATACAGAGTCAGTGATCATTACGTGTTTTATGAAAGAATATTAATTATAGTTTGACTTGCGATTGGAAATATAAATTAAAATAACTGGAATTGCTATATATGAGAAATATAGAGATGGAAAAATATAACTGACTTTTCAAGATGAAGTCCATACAACAATATCTCAATTTTTTAATGGGTTACCTTTTTTGATTAAATATTTAACGGCTTGTCTTCTTACGAGTGATTGGTTAATTTTGTATATTGTTGATAACTCATGTTTTGTTGTTGTGTTGTATCTGATGTATTCAAGTAGCACACTTCTTAATTAATTTCTCCGTATGTGACGACATGTGGGCCAGGTGAATTGTGGGATTACTTTTTGACTTTTTGCAATTCTTTTAATTTTAATAATAATAATAATAATAAAAGAAAAAGTATTTCTCCAGTTAATGGAGACAAAGTTTATCTCCAGTGAGCTCAAAACGATATTATTTTTTGTTATAAAATTAAAAAAATTATAATGACAAAGACTAATATAACCCTGCAATATATTATAATTACAAAAACACTTTAATTTTTGCTTCAAAACGACGTCATTTTGAGTTCACTAAAAATAACTTTATCTCCGATAAGCGGAGAAATCTTTTATCCTGATATAAACTCGTTATATGCGAGTTCACGAGTGAATTATTTAGTAGACTTGGTTTGTTCAATAAAGAGGGGTTTTTTAATAATGGAATTGTTTTTTTCATTTAACACAAGAGAAAAACAATTTCCTATAAACACAAATGAAAGAGAGAAAAAAATTAAAATAAGTCACATATTCAATTTGTATCAAGTGTTTAAAATAATAATATAAAGCAACATAAGATTATTATTTTTCTTTTAAAAAATTTAAAATTTCCTCATATATGTCTAGTTTTTTTTGTTTGGAGTTACCCAACCCTAATTATCTCTTTGAGACGAGTTGGCTCCTTCTGATATCCCCACGAGCTTCGACTCTTTGAGCCTATGGGACTAATCCGGAGTGCGGGAGAACAATGATGGCTAAAGATTCAACCTCCTCCCCAAGAATACATTCAGCGGGAATATGTCTTAGTTTTTTTTCCCCTAGTCTGATGGTTTATTGAACTATCCACAGTAAGGCCAGAGCCAAAACACTCGATATGAGCATTGA
Source organism: Gastrolobium bilobum (assembly GCF_033153095.1). Lineage (NCBI taxonomy): Eukaryota > Viridiplantae > Streptophyta > Magnoliopsida > Fabales > Fabaceae > Gastrolobium > Gastrolobium bilobum. The sequence goes on from NW_026897530.1 coordinate 162,342, forward strand.
ACATATATATGTAGGACTTTTTCCAAAAGCAGAAAAATGAGCTTATAATAACTCTACATCCGTGACTTATCTTTCTGTTATGTTCATATGTTCACGAAGCATGATTATTCAACAACAACATATTACCTTAGTATTACAGGAATATATACTCATTTAATAAAAATAGGAAAAAAATGAAATTTAAATGACAATAGTTATAAAAAATTGAAAAAAATATTAAAGATGGGGTCCACTATCTTATTAAAAATATTAAAAAATGACAATATATATTATTTATCTTGTGTTGCATAAGATAAATATCTTATGCAATAGAGATAAGATAGTGGATCCACTATCTTTTCTTTCTTTTCTTTTTGGGTTTACTTTTTCTGTAGTTATTGCAGATAAATTATCTGCAGTAAGCCCAATATGACGTCGTTTTGGGATAGAAATCATGGTTTTTTGTAATTTTAATTTATTTCAGGGTTATAATAGTCTTTGTATTTATAATTTTTTAAGATTTCAATACCAAAACGAGGTCGTTTTGGAAATAAATGCAGATAGCTTATCTGCAGTAACTGCAGAAATATTTTTCTCTTTCTTTAAAAAAAATAATAATGAACCTTACTATTTTGTCTCTATTGCATAAGATAATTATCTTATGCAACATAAGATAATTATTTCCCTTAAACTTTATACTATATGGTCCATGAATTGGTTTTACATTTTATACTAGTATATTACTCGTGCATTGCACGGAGAAAAAAATAAATTGGTTTGTCTGTCTCGTAAAAGTGAACACAAATTTAAAAGTATATTGCTGAATTTTATTTAAATCAATACTATGAGGTACCTAACTCTAGCTTTTTGTACATAAAAAAATGACAAATATTTGAGTTAGTACGTTCAATATTCTAACAAATACTTCAAAGTTGAAAGTGAATATGATAATTCAAAAGATCATTCATTAGCTTAATTGCATAAGTATAAATAATTATTCACAAAATATATATATATATATATATATATATATATATATATATATATATATATATACATAAGCATATATTTAATGCATCGTATTTAATCTCAATAATACTTCAACTCTACCAACAATAATTTGATGAAAAGTCAACTACTCACTGAATTGGAAATAACTAATAATAAATAACATTAAAATAATGATATATTGCAAAACATTGAAGGACCATTCCTCTTAATAAAGTAATTAATAAGAATAAATAATTATTTTTTTAATTCAAACGAAACTCTACTTCATGTATAAAGTTCTGTACTTGTGGGCTTAGTGATTACTTGACTGTCCACCAAACTTTGCAAATGCATCTTGTTTGATCCTTTAATATAAAATGCATATGCTATTGTATTAGCTTGTCCTATAGTCATTCAAAAATTACGTAATTTGACTCAGCTTCTTTTAGTATTTCTCGGAGATGGACTTTCATTTATCATAATATGATTGTTCATTTTGTTTAGATGCTTGTTTCTGAAATACTTACAGCAGTAAATCCAATTCTCTTAGTCATACAAAAACGGGTTTGTTAGACAATAAATATAAGAAAAAAAAAGTGTTAGCAGGCGGGGTGGAGGGCCGTGCCCATTTTGCCATCTCTAACGGTCAACATTTTATATAAGCATGTAATAGATTTTATAATTAACCACAAAAAAGGTTCTTATAGTTGCGTCTAGATTACTATCTATCTATGTTTTCTATAGGTGCCTGTAAATTGACTTTTTGAGGTGTGTATATTTGTGACATATATATTAGATGAATGGTTAGCAAATATTTGAGTTAGCACATTTAATATTCTAACAAACACTTCATATTTGAAGTTGAATGTGATAATATCAAAAGACTATTTATTAGCTTAATTGCTTAAGTATAAATAAATACTCACAAAATTATTATAAGCACATATTTAATGCATTGTATTTAATCTCAATAATACTTCAACTCTACCAAAAATAATTTGGTGAAAAATATGAAAAGTCAACTACTCACTGGGTTGGAAACAACTTATCATAAATAACATTAAAATAATGATATACTATAAAATATTGAATGATCATTCCTCTTAATAGAGTAATTAAAAAGAATACATAATTATTTTTTAATTAAAACGAGACTCTACTACACGTATAATGTTCAGTACATGTGGGTTTAGTGATTACATTCTGTCCACCAAACTTTGCAAATGCATCTTGTTTGATCCTTTAATATAAAATGCAGATGTCATTGTATTAGATTGTCCTGTAGTCATTCAAAAATTACATAGTTGGACTCAACTTCTTTTAGTATTTCTCGGAGATGGACTTTCATTTAACACAATATGATTGTTCATTTTGTTTAATTGCTTGTTTCTGAAATATTTACCGCAGTAAATTCAATGATCTTAGCCATACAAAGACGGGTTTGTTAGACAATAAATATAAGAAAAAAAATGTGTTGGCCGGCGCGGTGGGCTAGCCCTCCGGGCCGAGCCCATTTTGCCACATCTAACTGTCAACATTTTATATCAGCATGTAATAGGATTTTATATTTATACACCAAAAGAAAAAGGTTATTATAGTTACATCTAGATTATTATCTATCTATGTTTTCTATAGTTGTCTCTAAATCGACTCTTTAAGGTGTGTGTATTTGTGAAATCTATATTAGATGAAGAGTTGACAAATTTTTGAGTTGGTACATTTAATATTCTAACAAACACTGCATACATTGGTATCGAGTTGTTTTCATGTTGTTATTAACACTTTTCTATTTTCTTAGATTATTTTAAGATTAATTTCCTTATCTTCTTATATATTATAATTTGTTTTCTTATTTTAACATCTTATTTATAAACTGATGCACTCGAGCTGACTCGCTTGGATTGGGCTTTTCCATTATTTATTTCTTTATTTAGGGAATTTTAATAATTGCTAGTTATTTCTTTTTTGTTATTTAGATTATGTTTGAGTATGCGTTGATTGTGCGTTATCTCCTTTGATTGCGCATGATTTTAGTTATTTATTTTTTTTGTTATTTTATTTTTGCCTATTTAAAGCTTAGAGAATCCTATTGTTAGCAGATTGTTTTTGGTTAAAGAAAATTAAGAAAAGAGAAATAGTATTTTCTCACAATCCTTCTGTTCGTTCTTATTTCTGTTTAGCCAATAGGTTACTGTTTCGGCATTATTTGGTAATCAGAGCTCTGGTTATCACTTAAATGGCTGAACAGAACAATGGCGGTCGAGGTCGAGGTCGTGGACAACGGGGTTGAGGTGACGGCAGCAGTAGAGGGCGTGGTAACACCCTTTATGGCAACGGCAAACAACCACACATCGACGCGTGAGACGCCACAATGGTAGCAATGGCTACTACAATGGTAGAACATGGTAGACGAATTCAGGAGCTCGAACAACTGTTTATCCAAACATAGTTGGCCGAGTCAGATGAAGGATGAGAATCTGAAAGATCATCTCATGAGGAGGAAATGAGATTCTGGAACTGGAACCAGGAGTGACGAGGACGAAGTCAACCTGGAAATCAATCATTTTTTGCTAATATTGAGGTGAAGATTGAGATCCCGGAATTCGAGGGCACCACTCATCCAGATGAGTTTATCGACGAGTCACACACCGTCGGAAAGGTCTTTGACATCATAGATTTGACAGAAGACCAGAAGGTCCCGATCTATGATGAATATGATGAAGAGAAAGATGATGAGAATCCTGTTATAGATGCTCCAATTTATGACGAGTTCCCTATCTATGATAAGTATGATTGGGAGCAAGATGACGAGAATCCAGAGGTGGAAGAAATCTCTCGTAGTCCGATGGGAAGTCAACTATTAGAAATTCTAATATTTGTGACAAAGATGAAGTTCTACCCAAAGATATCATGCAGAATGATCCTTCATCCAAGAAGTCTTTAGTTTGCTAGCAGTATTATGAATTTGGGGACAACGAGCATAACAACTTTATGCTCCATGGAGATAAAGATTTAGCTTTTGGTAAAAGTTTAATTGGAGATCGTCAAGGGCAATGGGACTTGCTGGTACATCAGACAAAGTTTTCCTATGACGGATCATAGATGCGATCATTGAACCAAACCACAGATGAATATACCAAGCATATCAAAGAATTGCATTTCCAAGTCCTAATCTTAATTAGGAAATTTAGTGATATTGTACAAGAAGGGTTACCACCTGAAGAAGTTCATATCAATGAAGACGAAGTAGATTCGAGGGCGAAATTTTTTCAAGTGGAAGAGAATGATGCACCCGAGCTGACTCGCTTGGATTGGGCTTTTTCATTATTTATTTCTTTATTTAGGGAATTTTAATAATTGCTAGTTATTTCCTTTTTGTTTTTTTAGATTATGTTTGAGTATGCGTTGATTGTGCGTTATCTTCTTTGATTACGCATGATTATAGTTATTTACTTTTTTTGTTATTTTATTTTTGCCTATTTAAAGTTTGGAGAACCCTATTGTTAGCAGGTTGTTTTTGGTTAAAGAAAATTAAGAAAAGAGAAATAGTATTTTCTCACACTCCTTTTGTTCGTTCTTATTTCTGTTTAGCCAATAGGTTACTGTTTCGGCATTATATACTATACTATGTTGTCTTTTAAAGCTTCTCACAAAATAATGTTTCGATTTTTTTTGCATCAACGAAATTAATTAATCTTAATTGGTATAATAACTAAGCCCAATAGACACAATAAATTTTTTATTAATATGCCTAACACGTTTCCATGCAAAAAGTAGAGAAAAACATTAAATGCTGAACTCTTTTCCCGTTTATTAAGTTCAAAATTCAAATTTAAAAAGTTAAAAGTTTAAATATTAAATATTTTCCCACCCAATAGACATAATAATATATATTATTAATAGGATTAAAAATTTCCCATATAAAAAATAGTGGGAAACATGCACTGAAGGTTGTGCACATTCTCCAAGTAATAGTTTCTAGTTATTCATTTATGACATAGGAAATTGTGTGAATTACATTCTTACATCAAAAGAATGAAAGTTTAATTTCTTTCTTATATATTAAATTATAATTTACATTTTTATAGTGATTAAATTTTTATAATTTGTTTTTTTTATGGAATAATAGATGTCATTTTAAATTTATTATTTAAATTTAAAATTTAAAAATTTGTTATGTATTAAAAATACATATTTTTATAAAAAAAATTTATTCTTTTAATTGTAAATTTAATACATTTTTTAAAATTTGTTATACATATATATTTAAAATATTTACGTTAAATATTTATTTAAAAATTACTTGTGCGAAATTGTTTTCTCTTTTTGTATTATTTTTTTGAAGTTCTGTCTTTAGTTTATTTTCTTTTAAAGTATAAATATGTCATTTCTTATTTTTTCAATTAAGTTTCAAATTTAAATTATTTTTTATCAACTATACATATATTTTTATAATTTTAAATATTTTTTTGTTTGATCTATAATTTTATACTTAATTTAAATTTATTATATATATATATATATATATATATATATATATATATATATATATCTTTTCTTCAATTTTATAATTCAACCTAATAGGTATAATAATTAACTCAAACAGACATAATAATAAATATTATTAATATGCTTAATAATTTTCCATGCAAAAAGTAGTGAAAAATATTAAAAGCTGAACTCTTTCTTACCTATCAAGTTTAAAATTCAAATTTAAAAGTTTAAATTTCTAATATTAAATATTTTCTCAACAAATAAACATAATAATAGATATTATTAATAGAGTTAACAATTTTTTATATAGAAAGTAGTGGGAGACATGCATACAAGGCTGTGCACATTCTCCAAATAATAGTTTTTAGTTATTCAGTTGCGACATAGGAAATTGTGTTTTCTTACATCAAAAGAATGAAAATTTATTTTCTTTCCTATATAATAAATTAAAATTTACATTTTTATAGTGATTAAATTATTATAATCTGTTTTTTTACAGAATGACATGTGTCATTTTTAAATTTTTTATTTGAAAGTTTAAATTTTAAATACTTTTATATTGATTATACATTTTTAAAAAAAATAATTTTGTTCTCTTTTAATTCATAGTTTATATATATATATAATATATTGGATTTTATTAGTCTTCTTTTGCATAAGATAATTATCTTATGTTGTAGAGAGAAAATAGATAGGTCCCACCATTACTAGAAAAAAATAATGTGGGGTACGAAAATCGAAGTAAAGGAATATAAGAGGAGATATCTTATGTGAAAGGAGAGTAATATTTCTCATATATATTTTAAATTAGTTTTTTTTTTGTAATCATATTTTAAATTAGTTATACGTATATATTTTAAACGTTTATGCTAAATATTTATTTAAAACAATAATTGTACGGAAATTTTTTCTCTTTTTATTTTATTTTTTTAAGTTAATCTTATAATTTATTTTCTTTAAAAATATATCATTTCTTATTTTTTCAATTTAATTTCAAATTTAAATTATTTTTTATCAACTATACATTTATTTTTTTATAATTTTAAATATTTTTTCATTTAATGTATAATGCCATATTAAATTTAAATTTATTATATATACTTTTTTCCAGTTTAATAATTAATCCTAATACGTATAATAATTAAGTCCAATAGATATAATAATAAATATTATTACTATGCTTAACAATTTCTCGCACAGAAAATAGTGGGAAACATTAAATGCTGAACTATTTTCTCACTTATCAAGTTCAAAATTCAAATCTAAAATGTTTAAATATTAATTATTAAATATTTTTACTCCCAATAGACATAATAATAGATATTATGAATAGGCGGGGTTGGCAAAACGAGTCAACTCGACTTGACTCGGCCCACCCCGCGTGTATCCTGAAAAAATAAGTCAGGTTAAGATTGGCTCGAAAAAAAAAGCGAGGCAGAAAACTCGACTCGTTTAGAAGACAACAACAGTAGCAGAGTTGTTCTTAACTATGAAGCCCTTTGAGTTTAAAAAAAAAAATCTAAAAAAGAAAAAAGAAAACGAAGAAGAATACTAGTTTACTTTGATGATGTGAAAGAAAAATCAAAGAACAAAGTTGGGAAATTAAAGAACAGAGCTAGGCAAACTTCCTAAAAAAAAAATACAAACTTGTTGTGTGGGTGCTCCAAAAAACCGAGAATACAAAAAGCTTTCAATGCAAGAATTGAGGCCAAGACTGAGCAGCTAAGGTGATGAAGCCAGGGGATGATGGAGCGCAATCAATGGTGGTTGGCGGCTGCGTCTCAATTTATGAGGGAGAGATCGAACAAAAAGAGCAACAATGTGAGAAGATTGGGGATTTAGGATTAGAGAAAGAAGAAAGACGATGGCATCGTGTGTGAGTTTTGTCGTTTTTTATATTATATTTTTATTTTATTTTAAAAAAAAACTCAACTCGCAAGTTGGCTCATTTGACCCGTGGGTTGTCTCGTTTGTTTCCCGAGTTGGCTCTGGTTGGCAACTCATTTTTGCCAACTCAACCGGACTCATTTTTGGCGGGTCGAGTTGGCTCATTTTCGCCAACCCTATGGATATGCTTAACAATTTCCCATGCAAAAAGTAGTGAAAACATGCATAGAAGGTTGCACACATTCTCCAAGTAATAACTTCTAGTTATTCATTCACGTCATAGGAAATTGTGTTAATTACACTCTTACATGAAAAGAATACAATTTTCTTTCTTATATATCAAATTAAAATTTACATTTTTATAGTCATTCATTTTTTACAATTTGTTTTCTTACAAAATGATAGATGTTATTTTTAAATTTTTTGTTTGAATTTAAAATTTAAAATTTAAATTATTTTGTATTAATTATACATATTTTTTAAAAAAAAATAATTTTTCCTCTTTTAATTTATAATATATATATATATATATATTAAAAATTGGTTATACCTATATATTTAAAATGTTTATGTTAAATATTTATTTAAAAAAATACTTGTATAAATTTTTTTCCTCTTTTTATAGTATATTTTTAAGTTAAGTTTTTAATTTATTTTCTTTTAAAGTATAAATATGTCATTTCTTCTTTTTTTGAATTAAATTTCAAATTTAAATTAGTTTTTTATCATCTACACATTTTATTTATAATTTTAAATTTTTTTCGTTTAATCTATACTTTTATATTAAATTTAAATTTATTATATATATCTTTTTTCTAGTTTTATAATTAATCTTAATAGGTATAATAATTAACCCCAATAGACATAGTAATAAATATTATTAATATACTTAACAATTTCACATGCAGAAAGTAGTGGAAAATGTTAAATGCTGAACTCTTTTTCTACCTTTTAAGTTCAAAATTTAAATTTAAATAGTTTAAATTTTAAATATTAAATATTTTCCACCAATAGACATAATAATAGATATTATTGATAGGCTTAATAATTTTCCATACAGAAAGTAGTGGAATACATGCATAGAAAGTTATGCACATTCTCCAAGTAATAGTTTGTAGTTATTCATTTACGACGTATGAAATTGTTTTAATTACACTCTTACATGAAAAGAATGAAAGTTTAATTTCTTTCTTATGTATTAAATTAAAACTTACTTTTTATAGTGATTAAATTTTTATAATTTATCTTTTGTAGAATGATAGATGTCATTTTTAAATTTATTATTTAAATTGAAAGTTTAAAATTTAAATTGTTTTGTTTTAGTTATACATATTTTTTTTGAAATAATGTTTTTCTCTTTTTATTTATAATTTTATTTTATTTTCTAATTGGTTATATATATATATATATATATATATTTAAAATGTTTATGTTGAATATTTATTTAAAAAAAATACTTGGAAATTTTTTCTCTGTTTGTATTATTTTTTTAAAGTTTAGATTTTGATTTATTTTCTTTTAAAGTATTAATATGTCATTTTTCAAATAAATTTAAAATTTAATTTAATTTTTTTATCTATTATACGGATTTTTTATAATTTTTTAAAAAATTCATCTATAGTTTTATATTAAATTTGAATTTATTTTATGTATCATCTTTTTCAATTTTATAATTAAACGTAATAGGTATAATAATTAAGCCCAATAGTCATTTTTTTATTTTTTTATTTGATTTTGAATTTAATTTTTTTATCAACTATTCATATATTTTTATAATTTTATAAATAGTTATTTGTTACAAAGATTTGTAGCTTTTTTCAACAATCTAAATGATTTATGTTTTTTAAATTTAAGCCCAATAGACATTGATGGGAAAGAATTGAAGAATTGATAGGAAATATAATAACAAAAAGGAGATGTTCTTTTCAACCGGGAAGTCAAATTAATTAAAATAAGATTGTCTCATTCTTAGAAGTTGAGATTATAGTGTGGGATACATTAGAAAATTGTGAAAAAAATCTTGAATAGAAGTGATACTAATCAAATATCGGAGTAACATTAGACATTCTAATGTTTTTGGGCGCCAAGTGGTTGTTTAGAAATCAGGATGAATAAGCTCTTTTTGGTATTTGACAAATAAAGCTAGAAATATAGAATGAGACAAAAAAAATACACCTGGCATAAGGATGATAAGATACTCATATCGCACTGAGGATAAAACAATTGTCTAGGCAAAAAAAAAAAGCCCCTCAAACATAGCAATACTTAGATTCTTTGCATGCAAAACATCATTTTAAAAGGGTTCTTGTCAGATGTTCTCTAGTTGTAGCCCATGCTTAAGTTAGTGTCTGCAATATAAAAAACTCATTGTCAGATTGAAAATCAAAGTAATATGTTATTCTTATCATAAAAACTGGTCTATCAGACATCAAATTGATTTATACATAACAAAATTAATCTTGCGAAAATATGAGTTACATAATAACTATTTATGGTCCTCTAATGTAACATAAGTTTGAGGAATAATCTAGCATACAGTAAGGTGTGAAAATACATCACTACAGGAACTAACCAGAAAGAGTGTTGCATTACCTGCTCCGACAATGGGGAGCTAGCATCCATGCTATGGGAGGTCACTTTTTTAGCAATAAGTGGTCCATTTGTTTCAAGTATCATCCTTCAAGGGAGGAAATATTTCAAAAATAAATTAAACATTTATGCAAATAACAAACTCTGGCTAAAGACAGATGCATACCCTCCAACAACAATCTCGTCAAGGCATAAAAGAATCAGATCCAAGTTCTCAAGTGTGTCTCTTTTGTCAACATTATTCCTGCAAATGACACAAAAAATAATATACATGACATGATGAGTAAAAATGCAACAATATTTTAAATTCTAATAGCAAAATACGGTCTACAATACCTCAAAAGGAGGGTGACTGCATCAAAGAAGAATTTATCTTCAACATAAGACTATGTAGCTCCTCGAGCAGATCTTTCTAGATGCATGGCTTTAAAAGTTGCAGGATTCCACCACCAAAATGTAAAGAAAACTATTTGGATATTGAAAATGAGTGTGCTTTCTTCCTGGATTGGATAATGTAGAAGAATAGATTGAAAAGTCAGAAGAACCTTGATTTACTGAGAGAAACAGAAGAACACATCCTATTTATACACGTACTAAATTTTTTTTTATATTAAAACATTTTTTAAAATAACAATTAATAGCCTTAACAATTACTTATGCAGAATAGCCTTAATAATTACCAATGTTGAAAGCAGTGGGATATTAATACAGTTGTCTGTCACTAATAAATTTTGAATAATTTTCCCACCTATGAATTTTAAAAGTTACTAAAAGAAGAAACATTTTAAAGTGGTATCAAGTGTAAACACAAAGTGAAGATTTAAGAAAAGAGCGACACGTGAGTAAACTTGGAAACATTGATTTTAAGATCTATATATTAAGATTTACTCATAAACAGAACAAAATATCTTTTTATGTAGGATTTGTGAATCATTAAAGGCAACAAGTCATTATATATAAAAAAGGCAACAAATAATAATAAACTACAACAGTTAAGTGGATAGAAATAAACAATTGAGATGGAGAGTAAAATTTTTTAATTTTATATGGGAGTCAAAAAATTCTCTCTCTCTCTCTATATGTGTGTGTGTTATTTTATGATTTATTATAAATTTATGGTGTATTAGATTTTTATTTTTTTTTTATTTTAAGAAAATAGATTAAGGACAGTATAAAAAATAATGTTGAAATAAAATAATTGATTGTTAAAGATATCCGAATGCTCAATTTTAATAAGAAACCGAATAAAGTACAACAAATTTGTCAGCCCAAAAATAAAATAATAATATTAATAATTAATAGAAATTCAATAACATGATGAGAGGATCCCCGGAGTTTGCTGTGACTGGTTTCCATCCTTCGTAGGCATTATATCAAGCGGGCCTCTGAACGGAGGCTCTGACATTTTTAATGTTCCAAAAATTCAAAACAAAATCACATTAAATTTTGAGAAATATTTTTCTTATATTGTAGGAAAATAATTATCTCAAGTTATAAAAATAAAATTATAAGTGAGACCCACAAGTAAGAGGAGAGAGAAAAAAAGAGGTGTGACCCAACCCTTTTTTGTGTGTGTAGAAAAGTTGTTTATCTCATGTAAAATTAGATAAACATAACCCTTAAATTTTACACTAGTGGATTGAATTCGTTGTTAATTTCAAAAATTATATTCACTTGCATACATTCTGTCCGTTTGGGTTTCCCTTGTTAAGTAGGGGTGTTCAGAATGTCCAAAAGAATCAAATCAATCAATAACCAAACTACTCCAAAATTAAAAAGCCGGATTTTTAAAAAAAATGGTTTCATATGAAATTGTATTTTATTTTATAATAAACTGGTCATTTATCAAACCATAAAAAAATTGATTATTCATAACCAAACTGCTCTACTTTCTCCCTGACATCTTTTGTGGGAAAATGAAGGATTTTTTCTCCCACAGAAGCCGCCACATCCATGCCACTCTTTGCGATGCCATACGCAACTCCCATACCTTCCTCCATCAATTCAAATGAAACTCTTAGTAACATAAATCTTGAAAGAACGAAGAGCAATTTTTTTATAATTTAAAATAATTTAACTGTTCTTCTACCAATCACTTTTAAAACAACGTGAAGCAATTTCTATAAGAATCATTTTGTTCGAAGAGTTCCAAAACAATGAAGATTCTTGCAATAAATAGTTGGCCAACTACCTATAACTGGGAGAAACAAATGACTACTTATAAAAATAACACAACTCATTAAAAATCGATTTTGAATTTGTTATAAAACCGATTTTGAACTTGATAACTGTTTTATGGTTTATAACCGATTTTGAATTAAAACCTGTTTAAAACTGATTTTAAATCAAAACCAGTTATGAACCATAAACCAGCTTTGAAACTGATTTCAAACCGGTTTGGAAAATTAAAAACCGATTTTAAAAAAAAAAATGATTCAGTTTGAAAACCAAACCGTTTAAAATCAGTTCAGTTCTATTTTACTCAAAATCAGTTATGAACAGCTCCATGCACATCCTATTGTTAATAAAAGACATAAATTCAACTCTCCTTTTGCCTCTTTCTTACATTTGCAACTCAAATTTTTTTTTTTTGGAAACAGCAACTGAAATATCCATATATCATTTACTAATGTATAAAAGAAAGTTAAAAAATTACATAATTAAACATTAGCGACTATCTTAAACTTCATTTCTTCATTTTCTTTGAAAATGCTAATTGCCTGTTCTGAAGTTCTCTCCTTTCCATAGTTAAAATAAAAGTCTTGCCAATAGCATTATTACGGAAGAAATTATGAAGGAGGAAAAAAAATCATTACATTCTTATTTCTTTGGGCCTCAAAAGTGATACAATGGCAAAAAATTATGGACTGGGCTTTGAAAAAATTTCAATGATTGAAAGAGAAAATAAAAGTCACTAAAGTGACATTAATAACGGGACAACGACCAAATTGTCACTGTTGACACAAAATATTACCAGAATGCCACGCTATTGAAATTTTTTACCAAAAGCAATCTCGCTACAACACGTGGCAAGTTAGGATTGGCCACGTGGCAGCAGCTCCTTGGCCACGTAAGTCGCTGCGCAGTGCAGCGAGATTTCGTGGCAGACAACTCCTACCACAATCTGCCACGTGGCCTAAAACGCTGGGCTACGTGGCGTCTTAGGTGGCTGACAGATGTGTAATTCGCTATGTAGCATAGCTGGTTACGTGTCACTTTTTCGACACGTGTAATACTCGTTATGCAGCATTGCGGGTTACGTGTCACTTTTCTGACACGTGGACAACTCACTATGCGGCATAGCTGGTTACATGTCACCTTTTTTTACTTGTGGATCCTAACTAGCCCAGCAGTCCAGCATTTTCTGCTTAATATATACCCCCTTCCACTCTCGTTTCATCAATCTTCAGTGTGGTTCGTTCTCTTTTAGCTAATTTCGGTTGAATTTTTTTATTTTACATTAGTGTGGGTTCGTTCAAATCAATTAATTTCTATAGTTTTTTTTACTGTGTTGTTCGTTCTGTTTAGTTAATTTCTGTTCTGCTTTTCTATTTTACATCAGTGTGGATTCGTTCTCTTCAGTTAATTGTTGTTATGTGTTTTTTTCACCCAATTTTTTTAAAAATGAGTGATAACAATGATTCAATAATTGCATTAGTCTAGTACAATGGGAGAAAATATTTTTGGTTCTAATGGACAAGTTTTTGAAGGAGATACAAAAGTATTTCGTATGAGCCCGCGAGCTTTAATGAATTGAAGTAGACAATATACAAGAAATTGAGATTACAACGTCGTCAATCTCTGTCTTGCTTAACTGCTCGATGTGCCTCGGGTAAAGAAAGTTGGGATCTGGTGGAGATTGTTGAAGATGAAGATATCGCCTTAGTAGTAGATGCATTTCGACTACATCCAGATTCCACATTTATTGAGTTGTATGCAGAAATAGACTCTGGTGGACAGTGCAGCAGTCAACGTTCTGAACATTCCATTCAGTCAATCGACATGAATAGAAAGCCGTTGGTGAATCATGAAGATAGATATATGTCACCCCCACCACCGGTAGCAATGTCACTTGAATTGCATCCTACCCAAGATGAATATGATCCTTAACTAAATTATTTTAACATAATTTATTTAAAGACTCCTGTATCTTTAAATAATTTTATCTATCCTAGGGTCTAATAATCTAGACTAATAAATTAATAAATATCTAAATACATCACCTATCCTAGAATTTAATTACTATACTAATATCCAATATCATCTTATCTATTACATAAAATAACATTATTTAAAATAATAAATAAAAGTACACTGAAAAAAAATATTTATTAACCTGTGAGTATAACACCTCACATTTTTAAGTTTAAATATTAAGATGCTAATCAAAGAAAAAAATAAAAATAAAAGAAGTGAGGTGCTTGTCGTGCTTAATCCTTGTCGTGCTTAGAAAAATCCTTGTCGTGCTTAGACAAATACTTGTCGTGCATAGAAATCATTGTCATGCTTAAAGGTCCTTGTCATGCTTAAATGAATGAGTGAAATCCTTATGGTTGTAAGCAAAGTCAGTTAGGTTGGGAGATTTCTGTGGCTTTACTTCCTTAGAATATGTGAATTAAAATCAATAAAAAACTTGGAACTAGGCGGTGGGAACAAAGGAAGGCAAGTGGCTTGGCGGTGATCAAAAGAAAAAATGAAAAGAAAAAGAAAGTGAAGTCTTAATGAATTGTTTCAACAAAAAGAAGCAACTTCCAAGTCGATTTCATTGTCTTAGCAAACGGTGGAATCCTAGGAAATATTAAACAAAAAGAATCCTGATTGCTTAAGAAACATCAAGTCGATTCCAAGAAAGTAAGCTCCTTAGTGTTTAATTAAGTTGGTTCTCTCTTTGTCCAATACACCAAGTCGGTCTTTTCCTTTCCCATCCAACACATGATCGCCCTAGCTTCTTCTTTCCCTTCCTTTCATACGGCCTAGAGAAATTCAATTGGTTTTAAGACATCAATCGGTCCTCACTTGGTTCAAAGCATAGCGCATGACCATGTGATTCTAGTCGGTTGGTTCTTTTTGTTTGATGTTAAGCAGCTCAATTTCCACTTCCAACCGTGCAACCAAGGAGACATTAAGCAGCTCCATTCTTCTTCTAAAACCGTAGCAACCCAAGGGAGTTAACAGGAGCTTGTGAGCATTTTCTTGTCCCTAAAATGCTTAGTTACTTTGAGGAAAAGAATCCTTGTGCTCTTGTGGTCATAACCTTGTATTTTCTTCTTCTTGATAAGTGGTAAAAGATGAGTTTCAATCATATATCCTACGTATAAGAGGGGCTGACTTTGGGTGGAGTTTCATTTAAATATGTTTTGGCTTGATGGTTGATGGATCCCTTGGATTGAAATGCAAAAACACAGTTATATTTGAAAGAAAATTGTGTAAACAGTATGTTAATAAAATTCTAGGTGGAAGTAGATGTTGGTTTCTATAAGATAAGATGATGTTTTGACGTTTTTTTTCGTATTCTGACAGAATTGTCGTGTATTGACGATTCGTACATTGTTGTTGTAGGTTGCCGTACATTGATTTGAACCCCGAACCGTGAGCTCGGTGGATTTCCCTTGGTCCTGGATTAAGTGGGATTGAGGTGAGTAATGGGAACCATGCTTGTAGAATTAGTAACTTGCATTTGTTCATATGAACAGTAATTAATTGAGAATGTCCTCTGTGTAGGCATTTCTGTTGTATAACGAGCTCGAGAAATATATTACGTTGGAGCTACGTGGAGAGGATTATTTAGATAACCTCTTGGTACTGGGGTTTGTTCCCCTTGTGTGTTCCACCATGCCGTTGAGGGTGATGGTAGGAAAATGTATATGAGTAATGTAGAATAACATGATCATGCATTTAGTATGTATGCTGGTACGTATGTACTGAGTCTCTGTACAGTAGACAGTGTAGCCTTAGGGCAGTTTCGGACTTCCACTGGATAGGTCTCCGAGAGGGAGTTCCAGTTGACCTAGGGTCGTGGTGTGTGATCCGGATAGGAGCACACTAGGAAGTCTCGGGTGTATACGGATGGGAGGGGTACCTTGGTTGATGTTCTAGGAACACGCCTTGGATGAGACCCATAGGCTTATATGCCGAGGACGTTGCGTGGTGTTGGTAGCTACCACTCCAGCTTCGTCGTATTTTGTATCCTATGATCCCCGTTTTCACTAAATCCCTTGCTATATCCTGTTTTTAAGAAGTTATTTTATATTATTTGTATGCATCGAAGTGAGCCATTGGGCGGAGTATTCTCCAGAACCTCTGGGTTACTGAGATATATTCGTATATCTCACCCTGTCTTGGGGGCTTTATTTCAGGAGGTAGCAGTGGTGCAGGAGCGGCGGACAAGAAGCCTGCATGATGATTAGTTGGAGTATTTGCAGTATTTTGCATTTTGGTGGCCACTGAGTCTAGACTAGACTTAGGGCATAAACATTCCATATGTATGTAGGATGAGATTTATTGTTGTATTTGTTCATGTCATTTTGCCTAAGTCTAGTACATATATCATTTTGAGGTTTTCACATTATGTTGTATTTGAAGACTTTGAGTTGTAAAGTGTAATATGCATGTTGAGGTAGTAAACTGTACCTGAATACTTGATGTAATATGTAAGCATGTAATATGATGGAAGGACAATAGGCCTATTTTAGGAATATGATTATATGTATGTTCAGAAGATGCATGCAATTGGACTTTGATGATTGAAACATATTAAGTATTAATCGAGAAAGAAATGTGATATGTATTATATATGTAAGATCAACTGTGATGGGTTATAAGTGCCCCAAGGCATTGTTTGTCCTTGTGTGTGCCACCCACTGATTATTAGGAACCATTTGAGGTCATAGATCACTTGTATAAATTTGGGAACGTTGGAAAAACAAAGGAAACTCTGGCGAAATTTCTAGGAATTGACAGTTTTTAGGTGAACTTTGAGAGATCATATCTCTCTCCATAGAGGTCCGATAGGGACGTTCCATACACCATTTTAAAGGTTGAGATGTCCCCCACATTGTCTTAAAATCTGAGAATTTTATGGGTTGCACGTAAGCCTGTAGAAGACTGTGAACACGGACTGTCCAGAACCCTCCTGTGTAGGGGCTGTTTTTGGCAGTTTTTGAGAATTTTATTCCTGCTTTGTTTCTTAGTAAAATTAAGTGTATAATATATCAAATTGAAGCTTGAGGTGTCTAGTTTATGGTATAAAAGTTTTAGAGTATTTGAGTGAGTGGTGTCTCTGCAGTAATTCATTTAGTGAGGGATGTTTGGAGCTGTTTTGGGGTTGGCTGACAGCTTTGCTCGTCCAACTTCAAACGGCGATATCCGGAGCAAACGAGATCGAAATACCTCGTGTGATGGTTCATTAGAAAGGTAATTAAGTCCCGTAAAATTTACTAAAAGATGAGATGAACTCGAAGAAAAATGTGGCGATATGAATAAATATACCGAACCATGTTCGGATAGGCAGAAAACGTAAAATTGAGAAATTAACTAAGTGGGTTTATGGGAACCCCTTAGTGGCTTTTAACAAGTAAAATAAGTTAGAAGAGTAGTTTAAATAAGTATTCCGCAAAGATTTTACAGTTACAGTCACAACTTTTAATTATTACGCTTTTTATGGTTTTAAATGCTCGCGTAATAATCGGAAAAAGTTTATTCGCATTTTTATCAATGAATTGCTGTGATTGTAACTGCGCTTAATATCATAATTAATGTTAACAATACCGGTGTACAAAGGGCTGTTACATTAAAGAAATTATGATCTAGTGATCTGTATATATATACTACTAATAGTAGTATGCTTGTGAAATCATTTAGTATTTAATGTGGATTGATAGACGAAGTGGAGGCATTCTCAATGTAATAAATATTCTACAACCACCAATGGTGGAAGTGAGCAGGGAAAAGTTGATGGGTTGCTTTACAATATGTAGTATAGGTTTATGTGAGCCGTAGCAGGAAATGGATTAGAACGGTGACAGAATTTTGTGAGTTATTGTTGTACAACAATAAGGAGAGATGGTATGTTTAGTGAATGAGCTAATGTATAACTAAATGTGAAATCATGTGATTAGTGTATGAACTAAGTTGCACTAGAGTGCAAAATTAAGTGGTTAGCAAAAGAACTGATGTGTAAAATGTGTATGGAGTGTGGAATTATGTAGTTAGCGAAAGAACTAATATGTAAAGATGAAAATGATAAGAGTAGCTAATGAGTTGAGGTAATTGTCAGTGCAAGGATTGACGTGTAAATTCAGTGCAAGAAATGAGGTATAATTATCAGTGTAAGAGCCGATGAACAATTATTAGTGCAAGGACAGTTGGGTTTAGAAAACCCCTGTGTGATGAGAATTATCTGTGGAAGTATGATACATTATATTAAGAGATGTGAGAGGTGTACAGAACCTTGAGAAAAATTCTGGATTAATGGAATAGAGATTATGTTATGAACCACGTCAGGTGACTAGTCAAAGTAAAAGAGTAAACAATCTTTGAGAAGAATAATCAAGGAAGAAATAGTGCACCATACGTATATGTGATATGATTATTATACTACTACTGCTAGGATTATGGGGCTAACCCCAGGTGGATATACAAAAACACTTTTTCTGTTATATATGGGTAAGATACAGACACCAAATGGACTGGGTCCATGTGTGATCTGGAGTGTACGGGGTACTAGTTTTGCCGTTAGATACAGATATGTTATAAGTATGAATTCCCCTATGTACTGGGTACACATTTGATGTTATATACAGATATGTTATAAATATGAATTCCTCTGTGCACTGGGTGCATGTTATAAGACTTGATATTACTATCTCTGTGCTGCTTATGTGCCCGGAGTGTATGGCTATCTCCGTGCGGATGTTGTTCCCGGAGACTGTTATTATTGTATATGAGTAATATGAGACGAGGAAGTATTCCGCATTGATGGGACTGCTAGTATAGTTGAGGTGTTTTATATAAATGCACAATTAAGAAACATTAGGGGATGTGTGTACACCAGGAGTGCTGACATGAATTTTGGGTCCCACAGAAAGTGTGAAGTTACTGGGAATTCTTGCCCTATGATAAAGAACAGCAACTGGTTAATACTGATGAATTGAGTGAATGTATGTTAGAAGGAACTAATGAGGAAGAAGTATGGAGTTAAGATGGTGGCCTGTGGGCCTTTCATAAGAAGTTAGTTGTGATGGAATTAGGTGAAAATGTTAATAAGGACCAGTGACTTAAATCTAGTGATTAAAGAAAGGTTGATAACTCGATGGAGTGATTTGGAGCACGGTATGCGATACATGCTAAGTGAGAGATATATATCCTTGGGAGATACACGGTATTGAGAAATTTTTTGAAAATTGTTTAAGGATGAAAGTAGTGCCAGGTGATAAAATGATTGTGTTTGGAGATTACCAATATGAGGAAACTTATATGTGAGGATTATGATATAGTATTTTAAGTGGGACATCCAAGATAAAAATGTCAGTAATGAGGAAATGGAGGTATAAATGAATGAAAAATATGTTGAATCTATAACAGTGTTACAGAATGATGAGTAGAAAGGGTAATTGTTAAAAATATTAGGGAGTAGGCCTAAGAAACGGGAGGCATTGTATGGACGGAGATGTCATACTCCTACTTGTTGGACTGAGGTAGGTGATAAAGAAATATTTGGGCCAAATTTTGTGCAGGAAACTACAGCACATATTGAAATGATCAGAGAAAAACTTAAACAGGCACAAAATTGGCAGAAAAGTTATTATGATAATAGGCACAGACAGCTGGAATTTGAAGAAGGTGATCATGTATTTGTACGGTTATCTCCAGTTACGGGTGTTGGACATGCATTGGGCGTGAGGAAGCTGAGTCCTCGTTTTATTGGGCCGCATCAGATAACGAAAAGAGTGGAACTAGTGGCCTATCACACATGCACATAACCAACTGCTCAGTCCAGCGGGTTTACCACAATGTGACACATGTCACATATATGTTGAGTGCTTCAACAATAACCATGTAACCAGCTACTCAGTCAACAATTTTGGCCACCTAAGATGCCACGTAGCCCAGCGTTTTAGGCCACATGGCAAACTGAGGCAGGAGTTGTCTGCCACGTAATCTCGTTGCACTTTACAGCGGCTTACATGGCCAAGGAGCTGCTGCAACGTGACCAATTCTAACTTGCCACGTGTTGTAGCGAGATTGCTGACATGGCAGTTTGGTAAAAAATTTCAAGAGCGTGCGATTCTGGTAATATTTTGTGTCAACAGTGACAATTTGATCGTTGTTCCCATTAACAACCGGGTTAAAATATATGATAACATATAGCATACTTTGGTACTCGTACCCTGAAAATAATTAATTTGGTATTTTTCCTCTTTTAGGAAAAGTGCAGTTGGACTTTAGTGTATGAGAAGAGACCAAAAATCTCATAGGGTTAGGTTCTTTTATGCCCATATACATACTTTTCTTGTGGTCTTAAGCCCTCATGGTTGTTAGATTATAATATTGGAAAAAAAAAACTCTTCCCCTTAGGGTGTGTTTGGTAGGAGAGTTTTATTTTCTTGCTTGGGAAAGTTCACATGGGATTCAAAGAAGACCATGTTTGGTAGGGGTTTTCAAAAAACTTTCCTAGGGTTCTAATTTGCATGGAATGTGACATTGTGTGTAAAATTTTATCCAGATTACCAGTTGAGAATACCACCCATAGGGTGCTATTTTGATTTAGTTGGGAAACAAAAAATTGGGGAGCGAAAATTTGGACACAAATATTCCTAAAATAACGTGCCAAAATTTGTAGGCAAGGGTTACTTTGGTAATTTCAACCCATTTTCCCAGCAATAGTTTACCTTCAATCAAATATAGACCCAGGAAACTTAAACTATTTTTTTCGATAATATTTCGGTCTACCAAACAAATTTTTTTTAACTTTTCCAGGAAACTTACTTTCCCATCATATTCCCAGTATTGTGATTTTCTGGTAAAAAAAAATTTACCCGCTACCAAACACCTTTAAAGAATAATATGAAAGATACTATCATATGACCATCTTCGGAGACTTGATCGTACAGTGAAGCTGAGGAAATTAGATCGTGCAATGAGGAGCACGATATGACATAAATATCTACATAAAAGAGAAACCTCGTGGGTAGGGATGTGCATGGGTCGAACTGAACCAGATTTTGTTGAAAAATCAAACCGAATTGGTTTAAATGGTTCGGTTCGGTTCAGTTGGAAACCGGTTCGGTTCGGAACCGGTTCGGGTCGATCCTCTTTTAAAAAGAAAAAAAATTCAAAAAATAAAGTTATAAAAATTAATTTGGTTCGGTTTGAAAACGGTTCGGTTCAAAATGGTTCGATTTTTAAACTGGTTCTAAAACCGGTTCGGTTCATGAACTGGTTCTTTAAAAACCGATTCAGTTCATGAACTGGTTTTTAAAAACCGGTTATTTTAAGGGGTGGTTCGGTTCGGTTCAATTTTTTGGTTATTTTGCACACCCCTACTCGTGGGTATGCACTACAATAGTATATTTTTATAAAACCAAAAAAGTATGATGATTTATTGTATTCTAAATCATAACAATTTATGTGGGCTCTTTGACCCATTTGGGGTTTTTACTACTTTAATTTTTCAATTTGGTATTTGATTTATAGTATTTATTAGGGGGGTCATTGAGTGACACGAGGGAAGGGTCAGGCATTAAAGGGGACCCACCGGTACTGGGTGCCGCGACCCTGCCCCTGCGTCACTCAGACATTCTTTTTTTTTTCAATTGAGGGATGCCCCCTCCCCTGGGGCACTCATAGGATTGTGCCAAGTGGTACAATCTCTTTAGTCCCGTTACCGTAAAACTTCAGAAGACCTTGACTTTTAACTCAAGTATCCAAATCAGATGACTTTTTTTTTTATTTCACATAGCTTTTTGAGATCTACGCAATGACACCTCATTTGGCATATTTTATCTCTCACAAACATAGTTCGAATTTATAAAAATGTGAAACTATTGTTGCAAATTTGAACTATGTTAATGGAAGATAAAATATGTCAAATGAGGTGTCATTGCGTAGATTTTTGAAAAGTTATGTGAAATAAAAAAATCATCTGATTTGGATACCCAAGTCAAAAGTTATGACCTTCTGAAGGTTTACGGTAACAGGACTAACAAATTGTGCCACTTGGCACAATCCTACGATTGCCGCAGGGCGAAGGGGCGTCACTCAATTGAAAAAAAAAAATGTGTGAGTGACATGAGGGGAGGGTCGCGACACTCAGTGATGTTGGATCCCCTCCGCGTCACTAAACGACCACAATTGATAAATACCGTGAATTAAATATTAAATTGATACATTAAAACCTAAAAAAAAAACCAATGGGTGTAAGAGCCAATTTATACGCCTCCGCATATTCAATTGCTCCAGCAATTAAGGCATCCGGGAACTTTCCATTTACAAAAATACCGTCTTCTGGTGTAGTTATATGTCGTTGTTTTGGAGCATCAGCAATTGTAATTTGTAACCACATTGCTGAAATGGGTATGCTTCAGTCTTGATGTTGACGTCTCTACAAAAAGGTTCATAAAGTGATCCACCTAATAGAAATGTACATGAAGTGGCGTTGCTTTACTTTGCTCGCTTGCAATTTCAAAAAACGGGAAAAGATAAAAGGAAAAGATAAAAAGTAAGTGATACACAGGGATTATACAACTTGTTATTTTTTCGAATGTTATTCACTATATATATATATATATATATATATATATATATATATATATATATATATATATATATATATATATATATATATATATATCAACGGACAAGACTGAGAGTGTAACTTACACCGATGTAAAATGATCCTAATATATATATATATATATATATATATATATATATATATATATATATATATATATATATATATTTCAATTGGTTAATTAACTTCGCAACTAGTTCGATTTAAGGTTGGTATTGGGATTAAAACTTTAAACCCTTCCAAAGATAGAATTGGAGGAGAAGATCGAACACATGTTCAATTCCTTGATGTCAACTAAGCTATCATCATTTAGTTGCTATTCACTATATTTAAAATGTTTTCAATTCAATTCTACCCTAACTTGCAGTTTAACCCAACCTAGAAAAGAAGAAAAATTATGGTACAAAAAAAATGAAAATAGATTTTCTATCAAAATGATAATATTTGCGGAATTCATTTTTCTTAATAGAATGAAATTTTCCAACGTTAACGAAATGAAATTTCATGGGCATTCCAAGGGGTAAAACCATATATGATGTCGTTTCTTTGGATTGTAGAAAACTTGCAAAATTAGGAAAATATTTATTGTTTGGACTAGGAATTTGTTAACTCTACGTTCTGAACAAAAGTCATTTAAATTTATCAACTTGAAGTAACGTGGAACTCCATCATTTAATTTAATTATCAACGTGAAGCATGGAAGTCAGTGGATCGATAACGACTTAACGAGTTCCCACTTTCTTTCCGTATGCATCGATTGCAATCTGTGTGTAAATGTGTTATTCGTAGGTCGGGTCAGATTTTTGTGTCGACTCGACCCAACTTGATTTTTGTAGATTAGGTATTTTGACCCGACTTGGTTTCTGAAGTGAGTCTGACTTGGTTTTTGAAGGAGGTCAAATCTGACCTAACCCGTTTTTGACTTGGTTTCATCAAAAAAATTCGTCAAAATTTTTACATTGCAAACGAAAAAAATTTCGTCACAAAATTATTTTTTCGTCGGAATATTTTTTGTCAAAAAGTGACGGAATTTTTTCTCTAATAAAATTTTTTACAAAAATAAATTTCTATCAAAATTTAGTTTCAGTCAAAAACTTTGACGGAATGTTTTTCGTTCAAAATTTCGATAGGAATGTGTTCTGACAAAAATTTCAATGGAAATTGTTTTGAGAGAAATGTTTCATTCGAAACTTTCGACGAAATTTAGATTCTCTAAAGAATTTTTGACAGAAAATTTTTTCGTCAAAATTTTTTACGAAAATTTTGACAAAAATGTGTTCCGTTGAAAATTTTGATGGAAATATGTTTTATCAAAAAAACATGACGAAAATATTTAGTCGAAAATTTTCGATGGAAATGTGTTTTGCTAAAAAATTTGACGAAAATTTTTTTTTGTCAAAAAGTTTAACGAAAATGTTTCCGTCAAAAACTTTCGCCGAAATTTGAATTCTCTAAAGAATTTTGATGAACTTTCTTTTCCGTCAAAAAATTTCTATGGAAATGTGTTTTGTCGAAATTTTTGGTGAATATATTTTTTTGTGAAATATTTTGACGAAATTTAAATTCCGTAAAGAACTTTGACCGAAAAAAATTTCCGTCAAATTTTTTTACATAAATGTTTAGTCACAAATTTTGATGAAAATATTTTTCGTCAAAAATTTTGACGTAATTATTTTACGTTAAAACTTTTCTTTTAATGTAATTATGATTTTCTTTTTCTTTTTTTTCACATAAAGGGTTTGGGTCAAGTTTTGGGTCGTTATTAAAACAAGTCAGGTCTAAAACTGACTCAAATAAAAGTGGGTAAGTATTTAAACCAGTTCAAAAAAAATAGGTATTTATGGGTCAGGTCAAGGTCAGATCAAGGTCAGAGCAAGTGAACCAGTTTTTTTGCACACCCCTAGTTATTCGTTTGAATAATATTAAGGAACTTAAAGAAATTGAATTGATAGTAACCTTGATCCTAAAGATAATATCATGGTTCAGTGGTACATGCTTGATTCCGCTTAAGCAAGATTCTGGGTTCAGAATTTTGTGAATGCAAAAGATCCCCTTTGAAAAGCTAGCTCCATCATAATGTGAATGTTCCCAGTTTTAATAAAATTGCCTCTAGTGGAGGATACTCGTAGTTTATCCAAAATAAAAAATTAAAGATAATGGCTTGATAAATTGCAATAACGTGCAATGAAAAACCGAGCTTGATTTCCTCCATCATTTTCATAGACTTTTCTTCAAGTGACTCGTAGGGTATTGGCGTTCTGAATTTCTCTGGGTTACAAATGGAATGCCAAGAAGAGTTAGTGCAAAGGTAGCTATGTGCCCTCAATTTGACTTTCAATTAATTAATAATATATACTTGAATAATGTTAAAATCTAAGAAACTAAATTAGTTAATAAAATAATTTCAATCGGAGAATATTTTGTTTCGGGTGGTAGGCAAGGACAAAGGGTGACCTATATTTCCACGAAGAAAAGCCAAGAGCAAAAGTGAGATTTCGAGGAAGAAAAAAAAGCACCTATGTGAGTGCAAAAGAAGTTATCTAAAGAATAAAACACTTTCAAAAATCTTAAATTAATATAACGTTTTCAAAATTACTGTAAACTTCTTACGTTAAAATATAAAAAAAGAACTTGATAATTTTTTATTTATTAGAAAAAATTTACTTATTTACACGTAATAAATACAATTTTAAAAATGAATATTCTCAAAACAAAATATCGAAGTTGGACTCGATGTTTAATTTCTTTGTGTGAACTATGTTTAAAGTTCATATTTCAAAACAAAAGATATGCATGCTAGATTGTTTTCACGCTTCTATTGGTATGTCATGTTGAAATGAATATCTGATTTTCAATTTTTATTTTATGCATATGCAACTTTTTCTAAATCTGCGGCAGATTCAGTTTGCACAAGTCGGAGACCAAAAGTCTTCTCAGTTTTTCCATTATTAAATGAGATTTGCATCTATCATGTCACATGACATAATTTTTTTTCTACATATACAATATTTTGTGAGGCCCTCTATTTTTAAAGCAAAAAAAATAAAATAAAAAATTAAGGCACGCAAAACGAATCTCTATAATATTACACAATCATTTTTCTTACATCATAACTCTTATAAAATCCTTATTAAATAGGTTTAACATTTTTTTTCCCTGCATAATGTGAGTGTGGCAGTAAAAAAAATTGTGTAGTAAAAATATAAATATTTTCCCCTTATTAAATATAAGGAATTTGGTAGGGTAAAAGCAAAACCAGATTTTCTTTTATTAAAAATTAATGTCATAAAAAGTAATAAATATATTAAAATAGATTGCAATGTAAATAATCAGAAGATGCACTATGTGGCATAATCAGTTTCACATGGATTACAAGTCAACAACTACGCACCATGGATTACAAGTCAACAACTACGCACCCAATCTCTTCTGCTGAACTGGTTCTCGTACATTCCATTAACCTTTTAGGTCAATTTCTCTCACGTAGTCAAAATTTTATTTATTTTTTATTTATGACAAGTATGTAAGATTTAAACTTAAGTTTATTTGATAATTATTAAATAATTTGTAATTTAATATTTTAATTATAAATTCCCATTAAAATGTATATCATTTAAGAATTAGGCTATAATCTTGATACAAATTTTGATTCATGGAGCATCTCTATGTATTAAAAAATAAAACCATCAAAATTGTTTTTGCTTCTTATATTATTAATTTAGGGATTTATAAGTAGGGGTGTTCATCAACCGATCCAAACCGATTCAAACCGCGGTGACCGAACCGAAAAACCGGTAACCGAATAAACCGAAAATCGAAAAATCGAAAACCGAAAAAAAATCGCAAATTTTAATTGGATTGGATCGGTTTTCGGATGGTAGAGCTTCATATCTCATTACAAAATTTTATCTGTGTAGAGCTTCATATCTCATTATCCCAAAAAAATACTATATTATTGTTTACTGATGTTTTTGTATTTCAAAAAAAATAAAATTTACAAAGCCAATATATACAAAAGATATTATTTGCACAATAATCATGAAACTAATTTAGGATTTTCAAAAAACCGAAAACCGATCCAATCCAAACCGAAAAAAATTGGATTGGATCGGATCGGATTTGAAAAAAAATTCAAACCGAATGGATGATTACATGATCAAAGCGAAAGGATTGGATCAGATTATTTTTACTTCCAAAACCGATCCAATTCAAACCGGGTACACCCCTATTTATAAGTCTCCTGTTGCGCAGGAAATTTGGTATCCTTCCAATAGACTCTTCAAATTCCCATTAAGTTATTCCAAGCAATGTTTGTAGCTGTCAAACAAATAACAATCCTCTGCCTCTCTCATTCCCATTGTTTCACTAGATAGAGAGATCAGTAAAGGTCAATGTTCAACAGTCAAAACTCTTGAAAAGGAAAAAAAAATGGGAGTTTCTTGTTAGTTAACACCACAGACTTTTGCAACCACAACAGGAGAAAAATACTAAAAGAAAAAAACCCATAGACTTTGGCTATACAGAGCCAATACCACCAACCATCCAAAGTCATAAACCCATATAACCAAGGAAAACCAAAACAAAATATTTTTCTTCTTTTTCTGTTTCAAACACTCAAGACCCCAAACAACATATAACTAAACCCCCTCATTTCTTCCATAACAAAACACCCTTTCTTCTCTAACACACACACACACACACACACAAAAAGGGAAAGAAAGCCATGGGTTACTTTGATGATGATCACAACAATGACTCATTTGGTTCAGACCAGAGAGATTTTAACAGAAGGATCTTGATCATGGCTATAGTTTCCTTATCAGTAGTGTTAGTTTTGGTCTTTGCACTTCACCTCTATGCTAGGTGTATCTTTAGACGCCAAGCTCGCAGCAGAGCCATTTACCAACTAAGCCTCACCGTGGCTCATGCTCATAACCAATCAATTGAACCACCCAACACAGGGCTTGACCCTGCCCTCATCACTTCTCTTCCCATGTTCATCTTCAAACGAAAGAAACCTCAACAAGAAGAAGAACCCCATCATCATCATAATGATGCCTCTGTTATAGAATGTGCCGTGTGCTTAAGTGCTCTAGAGGATGAAGAAATGGTGAGGTTGCTTCCAAATTGTAAACACACTTTCCATGTTGGTTGCATAGATACATGGCTAGCTTCACACTCCACGTGTCCCATTTGTCGAACCAAGGCTGAACCAAGGCTTGAACCGCAGCCACGTGAGGGTCCTACTAATTTGCCTCTCATGTTTGAACCGATAGAAGGAACTTCAGATGGTACTAATAACATTGTTTCTGGGTCACCCAAAATCAATGGTTCAAATTCACGGTTGAGTTCATTCAGAAGGATTCTTAGTAGGGAAAGATCATCAAGAAGAATCCAACCTTTTAGCCATGGTGATGATGTTGATCAAGATTTAGAGACGCAGTAATGTGATTATTGATTGATGAGGTACCCCTATATGGTTTTTTACCATTATTGTTAAATTTCTCATTATACAGATTGATACACAATAGAAATTTTACCGAAAGTGATGATGTTATATTTTGAAATATTTTTTGTACAATGTTAGTCAAATATGAGATTATTTTGTATTGAATTTGATTGATCACATTACTATTATACTTTCCTGAACGGGTTTGGTGTTTGGTAACCTAAAGTTAAGGTCATAATGACCCGCTAGTTATATAATTTTAGCAGATTAGGTGATTGCTCCATGTGAACTTAGCAAATATTAACTGATCAATTTTTTTTTCTTTTATGGTTTGTCTTGTTTGATGGGGGTTTAAGAAATAAGAATCAAGATCCTGATATTTCGGATTCATGTTGACTTTGATCCTATTAAAATTAATGCATTAACAAGAAGCCGAATCTCTGATTCATGATTTAGTTTCACTGATTGTTGTCACACACAATAAAATACTACATGCTCAAATTTCCGAGATTTTACCGTTTAGTATATATATGTATATATATATATATATATATATATAGAGAGAGAGAGAGAGAGAGAGAGAGAGAGAGAGAGAGAGAGAGAGAGAGAGAGAGAGAGAGAGAGAGAGAGAGAGAGAGACATTGATGTTGTATGAACGAAACATAGACTGTCTGCGTAAATATGAAATAAATATTAGACTTAAATTAGTTTTTAGTTCACATAAACGCTATATATTTTTTTAATTTTAATTCTTATAAACTAAGAATTTTGCGCCATATATGTGATTGATCTTTGGGTGGATGTGATAAATGTTAATGTGGCAAATTGATTATTAAATCAAGTTTGCCACTTGTACTAGAAGCTTGACGTGGTAGATCAATAAAAATTGAAGAGCTTAGTTACCTCTATAACATGTGTCATCCGCTTCAAATTTTTCCTTCCTTTATTATTATTTTTAAGATATTAACAACATATTTTTTCATATTTAACACATTAGCAGATAATACTTTCATCTTAACGGCAGTAAAACAAGCAGGGATACAAAGTTAAAAATTTTAGTTTATAGAACTAAAAAGAAAAAACTGTTATATTTGTAAAATTAAAAGTACATTTAAGATTAACTCTCGTAGTTTAAAAAAATATAAAATTTTAAGTAATATAAGAAGAAACGTGATGTCATATTCAAAGCTCATACCTAAAAAGAGAAAACTAATGGAAAAATGGTTATCCCATTGTTAATCCTATAGACCATGCTCTCCTTTCATTAATTTCAAGCTTAACGATAAGCTTTGACTTATAAACCCAACAACTCTTCATAGACTATTAGATTATATCTTTAAAAAGTAAAATATTTATTTATTTATTTTTTATCAAGATTGGAGATCTCGATTTATAAGGCATGCATAATTATGCTTGACATGGTCAAATACATTCATGCATCATATATCCTGAGATTTGTTTGAAGACTAGCTGGGGACCACCTGATACACCAACTACGAAAGTACTTTTTGTCTTTCTTTGAGTTCTATTCTAATTGGATTTCTAAGATACGGCAACTTTTTTTTTTTTTTTTTTTTTTTTCAAGGTAACAAAATTAACATATTCGTTTAAACCCACAATGAAGATTAATTTTAAGAACCGCATCGAAATATTAAGGGATTTTGTATATTGATAGAATTGCTGTGTTTTCAAAATGGATAGGGAAGCTTTGTGCTGTTGCTTAGTGTTGATCCATCTCAGATTAGGGGTTAAGGATCACCTGAAATGGTGTTCTATTTTAAACATCAATTAGGGCAATATGAAATGGATTAACATCTGTATTCTTCTTTTTAAGCCAAACAAAGTAAGTCCAAATGTATCAAAAGTAAAAGCTGTTAGAAGGACATAGGGAACCTTTTGTATTGGGCTTTTTGATCCATGTAAAGCAAATATAAAAATATTTCACCATTTTAATTCTTTTAGTAAATTATTTATCAATCTAATGCCAATATAGCATTATTGTGATCACGACAAGTATACTGGTCGTACAAGTAATAAAGTGCAATGAGTAACAAATTGTTCCTATGAGGATTGACTTATCAAGCACTAATTTCGCTACGCAATTAAAGTTGGATCGACCGTAGGATTTTTCTTGAATACAATTGAATTATAAAAACATAATTAGAACTACCAAATAACAATCAAGAACATAATCAAAAACTCAGAATGACACTAACAATGCAAACGTAGTTGGGGTGTTGATTTCCCCAATTTCTTCCTAATAAATCCACCATTTCCCTTAATCAATATTCAAACTCATGTTATTGACAATTCATCACAGATTAATTAAAACTTAAAATCCTTGGTATTTCATTTCTTTGAACTATTAAAAATCTTAATCCCTACTTACCAAAAAAAAAAGAATCTTAATCCCTTAGTGATCCTGCCTAGGGCAAGCATTAAGAACCACGAACAAAAAGGTCATATGTTTCATTAGTCTACCCCTAGATCAAACAAAGCAAGAAATTATTCAGATCAGAATCATACTCCCATATCCCTATTGTCATGCATAATTCAAGTATCCTTCTATAAGTGATCTATTCACAAAAAATTAAAAAATGGAGCACAGAATAATTGCATAACATGAAAGATTGAATATTAAATTAAAGGAAAAGAGTAGATAATATCAAGATTCAAAAGGTTCCATCTAACCCTAACTACAAAGAAACATAACCTGACATAGTCAGGAAAACAAAAACAAAATATGAAAAACTAAAGAAAATCATAAAAAAAAACGTGATAACCGGTCTCCACAGTGAAGCTTTAACCCTCTCCTCGACTTCCCAGTCCAAGAAGAGAGCTCTTCCTCCACTCTGGTTGAAGTCGTCACGAACTAATTTTCCTTCTTTATGTTCTTTCTTTACATAAAGGTCCATGGGCCTTTTTTCGACATTGCTTGCTAGGTTAAGATTGCTGAAGCGAGCAACTCTGAGAGGAAATAGGATCTGCTTGCTAACTTGCTCGCTTCGCTAACGAGATACAAGATAGAACAACACAATCTTGGACAAGTTCGCTAGACTTACTCTCTCAAGCGAGCAAACCAACGAGGATGAGGTTGCTCGAATCTTGACTTCTTTGGGTTCCTTAATCCGTCAATGCTCTATAGTAGCAATTTAAACCTGAAACCAATATATTTTTATGTCAGTATCATATCAAACATGAAAAGCTCTAAAGTCTTTTGCATTTAATGATATACACAATGTCTTTGACTATATTTAACAATATTAAGCACAATTTGGCCGTAAAAACATTATATGTTTAACACTTAACAAGCATCCTAATATAACATAATTTTTGCCTGCATTTTCTTTTTCAGGTGTCAACAATCTAAGCCATTCTAAAAGTATAATTAACATACACTTTCTAATGCCGATTAGAACTGTAGTGCGAGTCATTATTACGTTAACAACATGCGCAATGGAAATTTTTGAAGTTTAGGTGTTGTGGGACTGTAGTTCTTCAGTGATGCAAAATGCATAGCTTTCTTAAGCCATCTTGTAATTTCTCTAACAAACTCTTCATATCAATTCAGAGTCACATGACTTATCAAATTCTAATTTGATTCCTGCAACAACTTTATCAATGTGTGTATCTTTCTCCTTAAATTGTATTCCTATTAGTATAGTTTTAATTATTTGGCTGTTATGTATCCCTCTAAAGTTTTTAGTGACTTAAACAACATATTATTTTTACTGTTGCTGACTCGACAAGTGCCCCAGTCGTACAAGAGATAAAATGCACTTGTTGTACAAAGTAATAAAATGTATGAGTAAGAGTAATATTCCCAAATGGATTAGATTTCAACCACTAATTTGCTATTTACACTTAAGTTGGACAATCGATCAAGAGAGTTGAATGAAAACTAACGTAGAGAATAAAGCAAGAAAGTAATGAGCGAGTAACCTATGATATATTGCAATATGTATGGAAAAGAAAAAGTTGGTTCACATATTCACTTATGTGTAATAGTCATACTTGTTAAATGATGTAGCTTCCAAAATTTTAATTAATTGTGTCACGCTTAATACCATAATGCATGTCAACAAATTGATTCTAGATGGGTTGTTACATTCTTCAAAGAAAATAAGCATTAAACTCAAGAACAACAAAGATTGCATAATCCTTATATCTATTCCTAGAGTCATATGAATTTATAATGAATTTACCAAGTCTGGTTCGTGCACCAATATCCCTATTATCATACACAAACCCTAGATCAATCTACAAAACAAAGAACTCATAGAAAGCATGAAGAAAAGATAAATTCATTCGCTACAAAAAGGAAATATGACATTAAAGATTATTCAAACATATAAAGATATGATTAGGTTCCATCTACCCCTAACTACAAAGAAAACTAGCCTAACATAGTAGAAATAGTAATGCAAGAAAACATAAAAGCTTTCCCAAACTCAATTGGTGTGATGACGCAGTGAATCTTCAAGGTTTCCAGCGTAATCTTGCTTCTAGCTTGTCTCCGGCTCTCAAATGAAAGAAGGACGCACTTCTATGATGTAAACTAGTATGTTTCTGGTGTGAAAAACTATCTAAAAATGTCAAGCCTCTAATATCAAAATATGTCAAGAACTGTCGAAGAACTATAATATCTTTGAAAGATAGCTTAGATAGGTGGAGGAATCCTTCTTTTAGGTAAAAATCATGTAATGATCTTTAACTTGGTCGCACATGGGTGTTAAAGCACCCTTTAGCGCACTAAAAATATGGCATTTAGCGCACTCGCACAAAGAGATTTTGCATGATTAGAGCTCGTTTTAGCTAACTTTTCCCAAAGCTTTTTCTCCATTTTACACATTTTGTGCGTTTTAGCGCGCTAAAGCACCCTCATCCAAGAACTTTGGCTTATTTTTTTATGCGTTTGGTTTATCCTTAGGTCTTTGTTGCGATTTCAGCATCATTTCAAGTAATAAAAGTGTAAGTAAAGTATTGTCCCACGAGGATTAAAGCACCAAGTATTATTATAACTATTCCTTTTAATTTGGACAATCCAATTTGGTTGAGAAAATAAGTTTCCAATTAAAATAAAAGTAATTGAAATTAATTGCAATAAAAACCAAGAACATTCAAGAACGCAAATAATAAATATGAGTAAAGAAACTGTAATAAAGAATTGTAGCCAGGGTGCACTTTACCTTTGATCCTTCTATATAACTCTGAATTAATTCTTATAATTAATTAACTCAACAATTCAAACAATTCATCTTCTTCAAATCAATTAGTTAAACCCTAATGTCTTAGTGTGTTTAACCTTTTAACTCAATTAGAATCCTAGTGTCCTAGTAATCCTTCTTGAATTAAGCATTAAGTTCGATGAATTAAAAAGTCTACAATTTATACAAGCCTATGTCTAGATCATGCACAAATTGTTATTTTACCCCTGTCAAGATCAAAACTCTAATATGTCTATTGTGAGCTATAACCCTCAAAACCCTATAAAATTGATCAGATCTAATGAGGGTATGGAAAATTCATTCAAGGTAAAACAAAACTAATTGAATTATAATAATTATAAAAATAATTCATACATCATAAAGGGTTCACATTGGATCTATGACCCTAACTACAAAAGAAAACTAGTCAGATATCACTAGCTTAAACACAATAAATGAGTAAAAAGAAGTAGAATTCATCAACAAGAAACAATGAGAGAAAGAAAGTCTTCAATCTTCAATTTCTCTGAGTATTGATCTCCAGCATAAATCTCCAAGAACTCTCTCAATTTCTTGATCTCTCAAAACTCTCCAGCCAAAGATGCCCAATGAGGATTGGCAGTCTCCTTTTATAACTCTATTCTGGATCTGCCCTTATCTCCATCAAATCTTTGGTGTAGAATCCTTTTCAAGATACAATTTAATTTCTTTTTAAAAACAATCCTGTGCTTGTGGCGTTGGTGGCGCCACTTCCACGCTAGAAGCGCGATGAAACAGTAGAGATTTAAAGCTCTGGCGCTGCTAGCGTGGTACCCGCGCTAGTGGCATAGTGGATTGTGTTGTCCTAGCGCTCTTGGTGTGGTATCAGCGCTAACAACGCGGTGAAACAAGGGCTTCTATAATATATTTTGCCGCACTATTAGAGAGGATGACTTGGAGTGTTCCTTCATCTTACTCTTGTGAGTTGTTCTCTTTTTCAATATAAATTCCCTACAAAACACACGATTTTTAGTGAGAGTGAGTCTGAGCATGGTTTATCAACTTTAATACTAATATAAGCTCTTTTTATTTCAATTAGATCAAATCTTTGCTCATTTAAGCCTTGAAAAAATTTTACGCTGGAGGCATATCAGTCTTTTTTTATATGCTCCATGTCCTTTGGTCCATCCTTACCTCAATTTTACCTACAACATAAGCAATGATGATTCGCATGAGTCAATTATTCAAAGTTTATGCTTTTAGCCAAATAACCCTAAGTTTTCATGCTTTTGACTAGATATAAGAGTGATTTTAATCCTTAAAACATGATAAACTATGAGTTTATCATTTACCAATAAAATATAAACAACATAATCAGTTTTTATGGGCAAAATCATGTTGTTCAATGAGGTAAATTTTGTATAGCATTTTATTTAGATTAGAGGATATTGTATCAATATCAACAACAAATTTATCTCAAACTAATTGGGGTCGATAGCAGATGAACCCAAATGAAAGATATGAAGAGATTGAAAAAGATAAAATGAAATTTAAATATATATATATATATATATATATGAGAAAAATATTTCTCAAGTCGTTTAAGATATATTTATCTCCGGTCACCCCAAAATTACGTTGTTTTGTTTGTTTATTTCCTTAGAGTAATTTATTCACCTTTAAATGATTATGATTCCCTTTTTGTCTCTCTTTTTTTATCACCATTGATCCATCTTTGTACGGTTAAAATTTAGTAGCCGGAGATAAAGTTATCTCAAGTGACTTGAAAAACGAGAAGCCCTATATATATATATATATATATATATATATATATATATATATATATATATATATATATATTTGTATTTATATATGTATGGGCAGGATCCTTTGGTACCGGTGTCAAATTTTTTAGTTTGACACCAAATCCTAACCGTTGATTTTCGCCATTTAACGGTTATAATTTATTGTGAATTATTAATTAATTAATAAGTTTGACCCAATAAATATATAAATAGGTAAACAATTAAGAGGGAAAGTATATTAAGGTAAACTAAAAATAGAAATATATAGGAAGGCAAAAAGAGAGAGTGAGAAAGTAAGATAAAAAAATTAAAAATTAAAAATTAAAATAAAATAATATAATATATATATGTATATATGGGGTTATCATTTATCAAATTGCTAGACGTCCATCTAGGAATCAAAACCATACATGAGTGGGTAAAAACATTAAATACGGGGAATAAATGAGAGTCAACGATCAGAATTACTAGCTGGACGTCCAGCAAGTTGAAAAATAATTTCACCTATATATATATATATATATATATATATATATATATATATGTATATATAAGTAAAAATAAAAATAGTATGAAAAAATAAATAAGTAAGTAAGTAAGAAAAAAAAAAGATAGGGAAAGGGAAAAAAGATAAAAGAAAAGAAGGAGAAAATAAGGAAAGGGGAAAGATGAAGAGGAAAAAATCTAAAAAAAAAAAACCATCAGAGGAGACTGCATACCAGAACAAAATGAAGAAATTTTTTTGACTCACTTTTGAATAACCTCAATATGGGGTTCGCCATTATCTTTGAGGAAACGACCCACTTGTTGTGTTCTTAAATGTTGTAGAAGGGCTGACATAGGTTCTTGTACTTAACATATGCAAGTTTTCTCGTCTGAATACTCGGCTTAAATCTTTACATTTTGTTCCCCGAAAATTAATTAGAATCCCTTGTATGAAATTGTAGGCTATGTTAAAACATTGTTTCGTTATGGAACAAATTTCATACTTAATTTAAGTAGTATTAGGAAAAAATATACATGAAAAATGATTTATTAATATTTAAGATACAATTGAAACAAATAAAAAAAAACTTTGAAGGCTAAATTAAAACTTTGCTTAAATGTTTGGAAAAAAGGGGTTTTAGCCCATAAGTTTACTTCCTGGGAAAAGATATATATCAAGCAGTGCGAAATATTCATCTTGTCTTTGTTGGGAATAGCTCACACTTCGCATGCTGATGAGGGCCCTTGTTGTCGGGGTCAGTAAAAAGGCAACTACGGTCCCACTCACAAGTGAGCGAATTGAGGTCCGGGGGACAGCGCTCCCGAGCCCGTAGAGGCAAGGTACTGTTATGAGCCTTTGATTTATTGTAAATTTTCATTTTCTTAGTAGTTTAGGCTTGGGCTAATGAATAACTGATGTTAGGGTTTTCTAATCCTATTTATATTCTCCTTGTAAATCGAGGGACTAGTAACGAGTGGCAGTGAGGTGAATATAGTACAGACAAGCTGGACGTAGCCTAAATTAGGTGAACATGGGTAAATCACTGTGTCTATTCTCTCTCTCTCTCTCTCTCTCTTTCTTTTTTTCATTTACGATTTGTGTTATTGTCGATTTCCAACATTTGGTATCAAGAGCTTTGGTTCTACGACCGGGGATCCTGTGACAGATTGGGGTTTTTCGATTTGGGGTTTTTTCTTGGCATATAGAAAACTGTAAAATTGATTTGGAGAGGATGTCGACTGGCCAATCACGAATCGAGGTTGAAAGTTCAGAGCAAAAGGGTTCGAGTTATGGAAGCTGAAGATAGAGGTTTTGCTCGTTGACAGGGACGTGTGGTACGTGATAGAAGATGAAAAGCCATTGGTACCAAGAAAAATTGTCGGTGAACAAACGTCAGAGGAAGGCGAGTCAAAGGAGTTGAATGCGTGGACCAGAGACGATCGAAAGGCAAGAAACTTGATCTGGTTATGCCTAGCAGATAATGTTCTGGTGAACGTAACTTTTGAGAAGACCATGAAGGATCTCTGGATGAAGTTGGGAGGTCTCTATAAGAGCAAGTCACTCGTGAACAAGTTGTTCTTTCGAAGGAGGTTGTATAATTTGCGGATGAGCGAAGGTGATTCTTTCTCTACTCATTTAAATGAATTTAATAGTATTTTTTCGCAACTTTCATCTATAAACATCAACCTGGATGAGGAAGACAAAGCTTGCACCTTATTGTCTGCCCAACTTTTGGGAGCAGATCATTGTGTCAATTGGTACTAGTGTTAATAAACTGTCATTCGAGATGGTTGTTGCTGCCTTATTGTTTGAGGAGATGAGAAGGGTAGGTTCTGAAGGTACCAGCAATGAGGCTGATAAAACCTTGGTTTACTATGTTTTTATGCTAAATTCTACAAGAATTATATGGTAGATTGCATGGAATCAAGGTGATATATGATAAAATCATAAAGATTTGAAAATTGAGCTAATGTTTTGATATCTTACTCATTTTGAAGGTAAATCCACAAGATTTTGGTGCTAAGAAATGATAAAGGAATCATAACAAAGATTTGAAGCCCAATCTGCAAGATCTTAAATAAAAACAGAAACAAATCAAGATTTGATTGGGAATTGATAGAGATTCATGGGGTGATTTGATGAAGAATTAAAAGATATGGCTTCAAAGGTTATAAATAGGGAGCTTGGGGTCAATGGAATTAACGAATTCACTATTCCAAAGAATTACACAAAGACTTGAGGGAAGAATCCTGTTGCGGAGCGTTGGAGCACTGAGGTACCAAGTCAACATCACACCAATGGAGGCTTGAGGTTCTCTTTTCTTTATTATTGCATTTGAATTTAGTATGCTGGGCTAGACTTTTATGTAATTAAGGATAGATGGAACCCAATTGAATCGTATGTCTTGAATTAAATTGTTCCTGAATTCTTTTCTTTTTATAATTGAATAAATTTATCCGTTTTTAATGCTTACTATGAGTTTGCTCCTTATAGATTGATTTAGGGGAATTGTATGACAATAGAGATGTTGGTGCATGAACCCTGACTTGGTAAATTTATCATAATCCTTGTGATCTAGGGATAGACATAGGGTAATTGTGTAATCTTTAAATTATTGATCTTAATGCATGTTTTCTTGAGGAATAATCGGGGAACTAGAGTTCTTTCAAAATCACATAGATTTAGGGTAACAAGGAATTGAGCCCTAATTAACTTAGACAGAATTGATTGGCATTATATTAAGAACAGATTCTTGACAATTTAATTCATTGCATATAAAGTAGATTGGGGGAAGTCGGAACCTTAACTATGCTTGTTTTTAAATTTTTAATCAATCATCTTTTTAATTTCTTTCTAATTTTGAATTTTAATTTGCATGTTATTAATTATTTTTAATTTCACTTCTCTTCATCTCAATCTTTGTTGTCCAACTAAATCGTTGTTAGCGAACTAGTGCTTGAAAACTAATCCTCGTGAGAACGATCGCGTACTCAACACACTTTTATTACTTTTACGACCGGTGCACTTGCCGAAGTCGCAACAGAGGCTCTGGTTGTTAGAGGGAGGAGTGGTGACAAATCAATGTCTGGTCACAGAAGAAGATCGAGGGGATGGTCAAAGTCCCGTGATAAATCTGAAATAAGGTGCTGGAGGTGCAAACAGGTTGGACATTTAAGAAGGAATTGCAGAAGCAAAATCGTAGGTCCTGGGAAGCGAGATGATTCATAACCTTCTACTTCTGGTACAAAGAAGGATGATGATGATAATACAGGGGACCTGTACATGGTGTTTGACAGTCATAGTATTTACAATGACTGGATTATTGACACTAGAGCATCATTTCATATGATACCTCATAAGGAGTGGTTTTGCACGTATGAAGCATATTCTGGCGGTACAATTCGAATGGGAGATGACATGACTCATGCTATTGAGGGCGTGGGAAGATAAAGCTGAAGATGACTGACAGAACAGTCAAGAATCAGCTGGATGTGATGCATTCTGGGGCTTACTAGAAATCTGATATCCATTGGTAGTATGACAGATGATGGTATTAATTTCAACAGTGACAAGTATTCTTGCAAGCTGACTCGAGGAGCTTTGGTTATTGCAAGAGGAGAGCGCTATGGTAAATTGTGGAAATTGTTGGGTAGCACAATATTCAGTGGTGAAAGCTATGTTTCAGAATAGGCGGAAGAGAACACTGCTATGTTATGGCTTAGGAGGCTAGAGCATATTGGAGGAAAAAGGTCTGGATACTCTGACATCAAATAAGCTGGTGGATGGAATTCTGAGCTGCTTTATAGGGTTTGGATTTTGAGAGCATTGCCTGCAAGGGATGCAAAATCGGGATCTTTGATTCTATATGAGGAAGAGTTAAGGGGATTCTGGACCTGATACACAGCGACGTATTTGGCCTCACACCTGTAGCATCACATGAAAAATCAAGGTATTATGTTTCTCTTATTGATGATATTTTAAGATATGTGTGGTTATATTTCTTGCGCAGTAAGGATGAAGTGTTTGATAAGTTCTGCGAGTTCAAGGCTTTGGTGAAAAATCAGTTTGATCGAAAAAACAAGGTGTTGAGAACTGACAATAGAGGGGAGTTCTGTTCAACATGATTTGACCAGTTCCGTGCGAGCAATGGGATTGTAAGGTGTAACACCCCGTATATATCCGGTATGTTATCATATCATCGTATTAAGCTGCGCTTAATTAAAAATGCGGAATATCTTTTTCTTTTCAATTATGATGTCATTAATCATTACCAACTTGCTTACTTAATCAATTAATGAAACATTGCCTGTATGTAAATTGCAAAAGACAGCTAACTGAAATACCTCATTAATAAAACAACAAAAATGTGTCTCTAGTCACAGAACTGCAACACGTAGACCAAACAAACTAACAGATTATACAACTCCAACTAAAAGTACTAACATCAAGTGGCATGGACAAACCCCATGCTCACACAATTAAGGCATCAAGCCCAACATAGTCTCAGCAACAACATCATAATAAAATTAAGCTAAAAGCATAGCATCAGCAGATATATTCAGCATCTAACCATGTCAACATATAAACAGTAATATCATCAACTAAGCTTCGGCCTCCTGCCTCCAGAGGCATCAACCCCCAAGTTACCTGATCCTGAAATAAACGCCCCAAACGTGGGGTGAGATCTCTAAACAAGAAATCTCAGTAAGACAAGGGGTCCTCAAGGATCTTCCACCCCAAGCTCACTTACATGTGCAATATAAGTTCTAAAAGTATTTATCAGTATAAGTTCCAAAACTATGCAGTGCAACAGATATTCATGCCATGTATGTTTAAACTATTCTACTGGCCAGAGAAATGCAGAAATACGTCTATTACCCACACGTAGTACAAGAAACACCGCTTGCACCTCACCCACAGCCTCACCATATTGTATGTACCACATACTCAGACTTATCGTATAGGTGGAACACCACATGCATATCAACAAGGCACTAGCATGTAACAAATCAATAGCATTTCCAAAATATCAAAAGCATGTAACACAGCATGCATATAACCGTACCCCCATGGGACATGGTGGAACCACAACATGGCTAAACCGATGACACGAAATCTTACCTCTTAAGCTAACTATCCAATCCAAGAGTCCACGCTAGCTCAAGGTAACCAAATAGAACAATCACAGTCTTTTTATACCAGAATTATCATCAATACTCATGCTCTATAATTTCATGGCAAAAGGAATATGTTTTCTTTTTCATTTTCGCTTACTCCAGGCTTTTCTCAAAGCCTTAAGCATAAAATTACGTTTACTCTTTTTAAAACTTTAATTGCATCTATTTACCAAAAAATCTAAGATTTTAATATGTTAAACTAGACATCTCCAGCTTTACAACGACATATTATACGCCTCAATCGGAGTTGTATAACTCCAGTTATGTTTTACGCAAAGTGACTGCTGAAGAAGGAATTTCCAGCAACCAAAAGGCGACTTAAAATTGACACTGCGATCAAACCAATGATCCAATGGCTACGAAATGTTACAGAGTTGTAGCCCTATGTGTTAGCTTCACATAGGTCCAAACGAAACTCAATTTGGAGCTCTGTAGCTCAAGATATCGACTTTTTACTAAAATAGGTTTGTTGTTGTCCCGACCAAAATATCTGGATATTTCAAACTGAATATCCGGATATCAATATCCGGATATTGCCAGCCAAATATCCGGATATTTCGCGTCAGAATGCAGATTTTGCATTTTCGCGAGATATCTTTCCAAGGGATCAATTTTTACCAATTACAGAAGCTTAAGCATACAATTCTAGGTGTGTTTAAGCTTACCCACCCTTAGGTTATTAGCTTTAGCTTGTTAGATACATCAAGGATTGATTTTTAAGCATAAAAACTCAAGTTCAAGGGTGGTGATCATACCACAAGCTCAAAACAGAGAATGAAGGTGCTCTTGGAGCTCTCCCTTCAGCTCCAAAGGTGCAGACACCAAGGTGAACGAAAATGATGCACCAGGTAGCTCTTTTACTCAACAAGAAAGCTCCTTGAAGTTAC
Source organism: Gastrolobium bilobum (assembly GCF_033153095.1). NCBI lineage: Eukaryota > Viridiplantae > Streptophyta > Magnoliopsida > Fabales > Fabaceae > Gastrolobium > Gastrolobium bilobum. The sequence goes on from NW_026897530.1 coordinate 204,065, forward strand.
GTAAGCCAAGAACAAGACTCCACAACCCCTAAACCAACAGTCAGCAGCCAAACCTCCCTCACTATGACCCTTAAGCTCAAGAACAAGGCCACAACCCCCTACCAATGATGACTCTCACTCTCACCAAGCATTCAGGAGAAGGATTTGTGAAGGAAATGGCCTCAAAGCTCAAGAAATGGAGGAGGAAGACCAAGGCAGTAGCCACCAGCTGACCAGCCACCCAAGAGTCACGTAGGATCAAAAGGAATGTCTAGGGTTTTGTGCAAATAAGTGTATTTATAGCCACTGAAGGTTTAAACGCACAGTATTAGCGTTAATTGCTACGCTTATCATTTTGATCCCAAACTTTGGAATCTGAACCTACTCATTTTTCTAAGAATTATCATATTTTTATTTTATTTTTCGCAGCACCTTTTCGGTACGCGCTTTTTCGTATCCAGTATCAATTCTGGCACCAGTTCTCATTATTTTGACTTGAAAATTGTTTTACAAGTCCTACATATTTTTCTAGTGACATATACATACTTTTCATAACTTTCCGGGATACTTCACCGGTACACATTTATATCGACTAGCAGAACCGGTATCTGCATTTTTCGTCAGAAAAATGACTTTCAACATTATTACTCACTTACTATAATTATTAAAACCTCATAATAATTATTAGGGTCAATCATGGAATTATTTTATAATTTCACATAATTAATTAATTAACTTCCTTAATTAACGGTGCAGGTTCTTACATAAGGCAGAAGACTACGTCCTACTCACCTCAGATAATGGAAAGCCACAGACAGTGGAGTTAGAATTGGGTTTGAAAGAGGATATAATAAACTCACAGGTTGGATTGGGAAATTTGAATTTTGAAGCTGCTAAAGTTTTTGAAACCGAGGTTGAGGTTGAAGCACCAGTTTTGAGGAGATCCACGAGGGAAAGAAGACCATCTAAGAGGTATACACCTAAAAATTATATCATGTGTGCTAGTGATGATGTTTGTACATTTAGTATTTCAGATGATGATCTGAGCACTATAAAACAAGCTAGGAGCTCGGAGGAAGCCAAACAATGAAAGAAAGCTATGAAAGAAGAGATGAAGTCTCTGATGAAAAATCAAACTTGGAGTTTGGTGAATCTACCTGCAGACCAAAAATCAATTGGTTGCAAGTAGGTGTTCAAGAAGAAGGCTGGTTCCAATGGGAAGATTGACCACTACAAAGCTCAGTTGGTTACAAAAGGATATTCACAAATAGAAGAGGTTGATTATGGTGAGGTGTTTTAACCTGTTGCCAAGTTAAATTCTATAAGGTTGGTTTTGTCTGTAGAAGCTGCATATGACCTAGAGGTGGAGCAGCTGGATATGAAGACAACTTTCCTTCATGGTGATTTGGAGGAGGTTATTTTCATGAAGCAACCATAGGGGTTCATACTAAGTGGCAAAAAGGAGCTAGTCTGCAAGCTGAATAAATCTATATATGGCCTGAAGCAGTCCCCTAGGATGCGGTACATAAAGTTCGACACTTATGTGGTGAAACTTGGCTTTAACCGCTGTGATGTTGATCATTGTCTTTATGTGAAAAGGTTAGAAGGTGACATTGTTATTCTAACTTTGTATGTTGACGACATGTTACTCGTTGGAAACAGTTTAAAGTTGATCAGCACTGTGAAAGAACTGCTAGGAAAGCAGTTTGAAATGAAAGATCTAGGCGCAGTAAATGTGATCTTGGGTATGCAAATTAAGAGGGAGCGTGACAAGGGAAGATTATAGTTTAGTCAGTGAAAGTATATAGAGGATGTTCTGAAGAAATTCAAGATGACTGATTGCAAACCAGTGTTGACTCTCATGTCTACTGGTTCTAAGTTATCGGCTGACCAGTGTCCCAAGACTGAAGAAGAAGAAGAGGAGATGCCGTCAGTTCCTTATGCTAGTGCAGTTGGGAGTCTGATATATGCAATGATTTGTACTAGGCCTGACGTTGCTCAAGCACTGGAAGTATTATGTCCAAGCCAGGAAATTAATGAGTATTGGACGACAGTGAAGCATGTGTTTCGTTATCTTTGTGGTACGTCTGACCTTGGGTTATGCTATGAAGGCGCAAAGGGCTCAAGGGGACAGACATTATTAGAGCTGAGATGCTTTGTGAATGTTGATTGGGGAGGTGGCATTGATAGTAGAAGGTCTGCAAGTGGATATGTTGTTTTCTCATTTGGCGGAGCTATCAATTGGATGAGTAAGAGGCAGAACACTGTTGCTTTATCTACTACAGAAGTTGAGTATATGGCCTTGACACATGCTGTTAAGGAAGCTATTTGGTTACGGAAGTTGTGCAAAGAGCTTGACTTTGCACAAGGAGAGATGATCGTTGGGTGTGACAGTCAGAGCGCCATTTTTTTGCTAAGAACCCAGGTTTCCTTGCGAGGACCAAACATATCGGCATATAGTACCACTTCATCAGAGAGAAGATTGAAGACAAAGTTGTATTGCTAGAGAAGGTTGACATAAAGGTCAACAATGCTTATTTTCTAACCAAGGAAGTGACTTCAAAGAAGTTTGAATGGTGTATAGCTGCATTGAGATTGAAGAAACATGCAAAGCATTTACCAAGTGGGAGAATGTTGGGTATTGCTCACACTTTGCTTGCTGATGAGGGCCCTTGTTGTCGGGGTCAGTAGAAAGGCAACTGGAGTCTTGCTCCCAGGCAATGTTATTAAACTCGACCCGGTTAGTGACTCGGTCGAGGTACTGGGTTAGTGGGTCACTGGTTCAACCGCATGACTCGGTGAGTATATATAAATTTATAATTTATATAAAAAAATTAAATATATTTAAGTACTTATAAAAAAAAAATTAATTTCAAATATTCTTTTTTTTTTTTTGATAAATAAGTATTCTTTTTTTGGAGTTACCTAACCCTAATTATCTCTTTGAGACGAGTTGGCTCCCTCCGGCATCCCCACGAGCTTCGACTCTTTGAGCTGGCTATGGGACTAATCCGGAGTGCGAGGGAACAGTGATGGCTAAAGGTTCAGCCCCCTCCCCAAGAATGCATTCAGCGGGAATCGAACACATATCCAACCCCACTAACTCAGCGCCAAATTACCAACTGAGCTGCACCCATTGGGTGATAAATAAGTATTCTAACTTTATTAGTAATGAATATTACATTTTGTATTCCAAAAGACAAAATATTACATTTCAAATACAATTTAATATAATAAATTTTTAAAAAGTCGTAGCTTTGCAAAAGAGTGTTACATTTGACAATATATTAAACTACTTCTTTCACTTCAATTAAGTACATTTCGTTTTCCAATACAATGTAATAAATGAAAAATACAAAAGCATTGGTCATTTTTATCTGCTATTTCATAGCCCTATTTCACAGCTATCTATCGCCTCTTTTTTTGAAAACAGCTATAGTCTTTCTTTCTTTTCTTTTTCTTTTGAAAACAGCTATCGGTCTTTGTATTTGATTCTTCTTCTTTGCCATAGCTATAGTCTCTCCTTTTTTTCTTTTGAAAACAACTATCGTCTCTTTAGCTGCTTCTCTCTTTTCAGTAGTATTGTTTCAATCTGTAATTTTTTTCTTCTTCATCTATGAGGGTGGTGGTTACCATGAATGAAAAAAAGACCCACAATGAAACTCGAAGAGAAAGTCTTGGAGAGAGATAAAATACCATGGTGAAGAAGGCTATGCTAATGGATGTCAAGATCTTGAAGGGAAACGATGAAATACCGGAAAGATTCTTTTTTTCCATCTCTGTCATCTATAATCTTTCTTCTTCTTCATTTCCGACCGGATTTTTTTAAACCGGCGGGTCACCGGTTTTTAAATACTCGGCCGGTTTAACCCGATTTTCATCGGTTCATACCGGGTGGTTGACATATCCGATCCAATAGGTTGCCCGGACCGGTCACATGGTCGGTTTACCGTTTTCCGGTTCGAACTGGCTGGTCAGGTCCGGTTTTTATAATACTGCTCCCAGGTGAGCGGGAGGGGGTTTGGGGAGCAGCGCCCCTGGCTCGTAGAGGCTAGGTATTGTTCTAAGCATCTGATTTATTATAATTTTTCCTTTTCTTACTAGTTTGGACTTAGGCCCATGAATAGCTACTGTTAGGATTTTCTAATCCTATTTATATTCTCCTTGTAAATCGAGTGACTAATAACGAGTGGCGGTGAGGTGAATATAGTATAAACAAGCTGGACGTAGCCTAAATTGAGTGAATTAAGGTAAATCACTATGTATATTCTCTTTCTTTTTTTTCATTTGCGATATGTATGATTGTCGATTAGCCTATAGTACGAGGGAGATTTAAAGTTACTTAGCCTCAAGAAAAAAGTCTTCCGAAATTTTTTGACATGAATTAGCCTATATATTGCTTCAACCCTCAAGTGAACTGGACCAGTCTTTATTTGGCCTCTCTATGTTAAAACTATTCCTGTGCAAAAAGTTGAGCTAGTGTAGAAGATTTTACCACTTTAGGGACAACACTGATAGTTGGAGGATCGAGTGAAATTGACCACTCAAACGTTTTACTTCATAGCGCATTTGACTGCTTGTTCCACAGTCAAAGGGACCAAAGGCTTTTAGAATTATGGCAGGCATTATATCAAATGTGTATATTACTATAGCAAATTGATGCAGTTTACAGATATCTCACAAACTTTCTCTCTAGCTTCATAAATACAAAATTGGTTAATTTGAGTTTCACGTTAAAATTTAAGCATGTCAAAGTTGAACAAAAAACTCGGTATATTAACACTGACACAGTGAAATCACCGTGTTGTAGTTGTTCGATGAGTTGTGGCATGTATGCCACTGTTCTGTGCTCGTGGCACCACAGTACGGTCCTTTGCTAGAAAAGTAAATTATGAGTGATGAACAGTATTGTGGTGCTCAAGGAACAGAAGTTGTTAAGCAAGTTCAGTGCCACATAACTGTACCGAAACTTTTAGGTTTAATGCATACATTGACCATATTGCATGTGAAGTGTTGATTTTATTTATTTTTTTTTTGGAATAAATCTCATATATCTTTTATAGGAGACAATTTTATTTGAGACGGATTCAGGATTTAAGATTTTAAATTTTTTTTAAAAATAATTATGAGAAAATCAAAAACATATTTTTACTCTCACTTATTTAATTCTTATGCACCAATTGAGGTATTATCATTTTAATGTGAAGTGATTTAATTTTAATAGTTAATACATGGACTTGAATTCACTGGATTGGACCAACAGTAAATATCATTACAGCCAAAAGGTCACATTCATGCCAGTGCAAATGTCATAACAGCCACTAACAACAGCATAATATACAAGCTAGAGAAAAAAAGAAAAAGAGAAAAGAGAAATGTCAATGTCAATTCCACATAAATATATATTAAATCTACTTCAAGGGAAGACAGTGAGTACATTTACATTAGACTCACGTCAAGTCCTATATATGGTTCTGACGAGGGTGGATCCTCTCATGTAAAAAAATAATTATGTAGTCATGTTTTTTGATCACAACTATTCATTCATGATGAGATAAGAAAAAGAAAAATATATAACTTTTGAATGAGTGATTGTGATAAAAAAACATAACCACATGACCACTTTTTCACGTGAGAGGATCCACTCCCGGTTATTATTGCTACCCATTCCTAGAAGAGAATATTCTACTTCAAATAATCTATGGTTGATTAGATTTGCATATAATTGCACTCAACTAGTTCTATCATATACTACATTAGTTGTTTTTATTTCTTATCATTTTCTTAAATTCCACTTAGCCACTTAAAAACATTAAAAAAAAGGTGATCCTTTGGTTTTCCTTTATTCTTTTACCCTTTATGTAATTTAAATCGCAATCTTTTTCCCTCTTTGGCCAAAGGAAAGTATGATCAGTCCACAACACATAAAAATTCGAGAAACAGTTAAAACTTTCACTATATACAACCCCAACTGAGTCAACAGAATATTTACATTTTGGGTTTTTTTTTTTTTTAGTTAGTATGTCAAATAAAGTTGATTACATAATCTAAAGTACAGCCAAACCCATAAAATCCAAGATTTCACTGACATATACCTTCCTTTCATCCATCCCAACACAATAGAAAAGAATCAAAGACAACAAAATAAAGAACTAAAAAGAATCGTGGACATATACAACTGTTTCTTCCACACCCTCTCTTTTGATGCCACTGATGCACATGTGTTTCCCTAGCTGCATCCCAATCATATTGAAAACTTTTTGAGTGGTCCCCTTCTTTTAAAGTAAACACATCACGTGCCTGCGCAGTCTGATCTAACAGAGAAGCCTCAGCCTCACCACCCAGAACGTGACTCTTCTCAGTGAATATAATTTCCTTTCATGAATTGACTAATAAAAATTCTCAACATCTCACAACCCAACGGTAAGTTATAACATTCAATATACCATTCACAGAAGAAAATTTTGGCCTTTTTTTTGTCAATTCTTTCCCCTTTTCTTTTCTCACATATCTTATCCAAAACTCTGCAATTTCTTTTATAAAAATGAAAAGAATCACAGTATATCATGTAAACTAATACTTGATCATGAAGAGGGTTCAATTAAACATTGAGAAGCTGTTCCATTTCCGTCTGAGAATCACATATTGGCTTTTGTGCTGGGGATGGCAATGGTGACCCTGCAGCATTATCCATCGTCTTCAGGTTCTGTTGGTGATAAATTTGCCTCAGTCTCTCTATCTCTCTCTTCAGTGCCTCTTGATGAGCTGCATGTATATGATTACAATTTTGGATGCTTAATTAGTTAAACAATATTAAGGGTTATAGAAATATAATATAAAACTTTTAATATCACATTTTCTTGGATTGAAATGCTTCTTTATAGGAAAAAATATTTCTGGAGTTAATGCAGTTATTTGTATTTATTTCCAAAACGACGTTGTTTTGGTATTGAAATCTTAAAAAATTATAAATATAAAAACTATTATAATCTTGAAATAAATTAAAATTACAAAAATACCATGATTTTCATCCTAAAACGACGTCTTATTGAGCTTACTGCAGATAATTTGCAGTATATGCAGAAAAAACGAACCCTTCTTTATATAGTACAAAGCCTATGTGACTTTAAGTGTAGAGTTTCTAACAGGAAAGTAGATGAATCTGAACTTGTATATTATCCACTCTTCAAATTTAATGAATTCTTATAGAAAGAATCATGTTAATGAAATATAATATAAAATTATTAATATGATTTTTGCGGAACAACTTAAACTTTTGTATTAAAATAATGTTTTGTATTAACTAATTGGACACAGAACACATGATCAGACACAGACTTAAACACGCGTGCATGCTAACACTTTCACTAAAATCAATATAAGTCTGTGCAGTTTCATAATTGGTCTGTTTCTCCCTTCTAAAGTAATGAAATAATTATATAGTATGCAACTATAACGAGAAAAGGCCAATAACAGTGCAATTTTACTAGTGTCTCTTTTGTTCTTAATTTGGCTAATTAATCACTATTATGAATCCTCTCTGGAGAATACTTAACCAACTTTGAGGAGCTGCTAGTTCATTTTCTCAATTTTCATTTTGTCATTTTCCCCTTTGCCAATGGTCACAATAAGATAATCAGATTGTCAATTTGAAAGCAGAAATTCTTTTACTTATTCTCATAAATACACTAATTCATGCTTTCTTTTTCTCTAAATTTTCTTATGTGCTTAATGTGCTTAAAGCCTAATAAAAACTAAACAAATTGACCACACAAGTGTCTCCATATATATAGCATGCACAGATGCAAGTATCCAGATTTCAACATCCAATTTGATTCTTTGTAAAGCTGATCAGCTGACATTGTTTTGGTTCCTCAAAAATAGATGACAATAAACCATCTTTCTGTGCAAAAGCCACAAGATTGAAGGACTAAATTGATATGAAAATTTTATAATTAACAGAATAAATTGATGATATTTTTTTATTATTGAGAGACAAAATTGATGTAAACTTTTTTAAAAATAAATTAACGTCATTGTCTACTTTTTAAGAATTAAAATAGTCTTGCTTATCTAATTTCAAAAACTAAATTGATATAATATAATCTTTCAATGACCAAAATAATAATTTACTTATAATAATTCTAAGAAACTTGAACGTCTCATTAAAAGGTTCTTTTCTTATAGAAGCCAGAGAAGTATACAAAAGCTACATATATATCAACTACAAAGATAAAGAGGATAACCATGTGGTTTAGCAAACAAGGCTGTACATACTTTACGTAACCATTATCTGTTTAATTAGAGCCCTAATGGAAAATTAATCCACCAATAAAAAAATTAAGAAAAATAATTAAATTTAACTTAATAATTGTTTTAATTAGAAGAATACTTATTAAAGAAATTACCATCTTTAAAGATCTTGTCTTGGGCAAGGGCGGCGATTCTTTGCTTGAGAGCACTGTTGTCAACATTTAGAAGCAAGCGTTGATGATCCAAGAATGCAACCCGTGGAGACAGCACTGAAACTTCGGCCTTCATTGGTCAACAGTCAACAGAATAAGAAAAGGTCAATAATATTATCATTAGTATTATTAGACATCAAATTATACGCCATACAAAAATTTCTATGAAAAGTCAAAATATTTAATGTACTCACCCACGAAAAAAAAATATGGATGGAATGTCTCTTATCTTATATTTATCTCCTATACATACATAACATTATTATGTTCAGTAGTGAAGCCACTTAGTAGCTGGGAGTGGTCTCGGCCTGGACTAAATTTTAATAAATTATAGTTATTACATATAATTATATAATTAATTATAATTTGATTGGGGTTAAAATTATAATTTGACCCGGACTAAAATTTGTATTTGGCCCTATCTAAAAATTAAAATATATTTGGTAAGAGATTTAGGTAAGTTGTATTAGATTATGTGTTCAATTCTCATCTGTATAAAAAGAAATTAAAAAATCTTTAATAAAATTATAACTTTTCTTAGTGTTGTCTGCTCATGTGCTCTGTATTTAACATAATTTAAATATATTATAATATGAACTAATTAAAATTAAAAAAATAAATACACATATAATTTTTGGCCCAGGCTCAAATTGAAGCCCGGCTCCCCCACTAATTATCTGAGACTTATTTTATTTTTTTATCTTTTCTTTTTACATGAGTTTACATGAATCTCATATACTTTTATTTTATCTCTTATGATACGAAAAATGTTATTCTTAAAAAATATATTAAATGTTGTCATCACAACATGTTACATCACAAACCTGTAATGAAGTTACACTTCGCTCAAGCTCTGATATGTATTGCAGCTTCCTCACTCGCGATCTTTGTGCTGATTGCCTATTTGCCAAGATTCTGATGCAAAAAGAGAATTAGATGCAGAACTCAAAGAAAAAATAAGAAATATATAAACCAAGAGGAAACAAATTTCAGTTTATGAATAATAAAGAGTAATTCATAAACACTAATTAACCATTATTATAGAATAGCAAAATCAAGTCCATAATAAATAAATAAAAAAAGTTACATTCAAGTAAGATCTTAACTCTTAGTATCCAATTTTTGTGTCATAGGGTCATTGCAACTTTACCAGAGAAAGCATATAGATAAATATATAGGATGACAGGAATGTTTGATCACTACCTTTTGACTCTCTTGGGGTCAGTGATTCTGTCATTGGAAGAAGTAGCATTCGTGTTATTTGGAGCCTCTGTGATTTCTTGTTTACATTGGCTTTCAACCTCATCTGGTTCATTTTTCAATTGGTGCTGCTGCTGCTTCTCCTCTTCCTCATGTTCCTGCTTCTCCAACTCCTCCTCCTGCTTCACGGGTTGATTCGTTTCTTTCTCATCATTGATGAAATTCTGATCCGAAGGGCTTGAATTGTTTGAGGAGGACATGGTTGGTGGCATGGGGACACCAGAGATTTCATCCGTGAACATGGACATGAATTGATCATCATCAAACTTTTCGAACTCATTGTCGTTTCCAGAACTATGTGGCATGGCAGGGTTGTCACGACAATCTTCAAGCATTGGTGCCTCGAGGAAGGTGATGGAATCGCTCACCGACCGGCGGTGAGCACCGCGCCTGGCGGAGGAGAAGTCGAGGAACTCATCAACCCAAGAAGGGTTCTGATTATGCTGATGACAATGGTTTGTGTTGTTGTTGCCAACATTTGCAAGAGATGGCATATTGTGGTAAATAGAAAAATCTGGCCAACTTGGTGACATGTTTGGGATCTTAGGAGGTAATTGTGCCATTTGAGACCGACACCACACACCACTCACAAGACAATAATAAGAAGAAGAAACAGGAATTTTTGCAAACCTCAGATATGTTGTTGTTGTTGTTGTTTTTGCAGTGTCCTTAACAAATGCTATCTATGCTCAATGCATATTGCATAATGAGTAGAAATGAAACCAATGAGCCTCTAACACAGCCCTTTATATATATCCCCGGCAACCAGAGGGAATGTTAAGAGGGAAGAAAGCCACAAGAAGAAGAAAAACATAATCATAAGCTTTTCTTCTTCTTTTTTTGTTTTTTAAAAAAAAAATGTGTGAATTTTTAATTGTTATATTTTGTTGTAGGGTTTAAAATCCTACAAAAAAAAAAAATCTTTGGGGGTATGTGTATCTATGTGTTTTGTGGAGTGGGGTCACATGGGGATGGAGAGGGGTTGGACAGCTATGAACAGCTGGGATGAGGGGTTGGGTCTCAACGGTGTTACTTGAAAGTCGCTAGTAAGATTAATAAGTAATGGGAATCAGCCACCACGTGCCCTTGTGACCTTCTCTTTAGTAGGGTGGGTGCCCCAAATTTGGTCAATGGTCATTTAAATCCTATTAGAACATTCTCTCCTATATGCTTGCTCTTCCCATTTTATCTGCCTCAGCACAACACACTAATTTTAACCCTTCAAATCATTTTACGACACTTAAAAGTTAGCAGGCCTTTTTGTGTTTTAGTAAATTGCAACATCAAGAAGTTCAATTATTAGGGAAAGAAAAGAGAGTCAAACAATTTATACCCAAAAAAAAAACAGAGACTCAAACAAAGGTCAAATTTCTAGTTAACCAATTTAGGTATATTTGATATGCATGGTTGAGGAAAAGATCTCAAATTAGACTTTATACGCGTACAATTAAAGGTTAATTAAAAGAAAAAAATGAAAAATGAAAAATGACCTATAGTCATCAAAATTAAGAAACGAAAACAGAGTTAGGTAATTGATTTGATTCGGATGTATTGTGTTCACGTTCTTGGTTAAATTTTAAAGATTATCTATAAGACAAACCCCACTTGACAGGGTTAGTGATTGGTTAAATCATATGGGATGTGATCTTTATCTATGAGGAGAACAAAGGCCATGTGCATAATATTATTATTTATAAGGTGTTATGGTTATGCATGGGGTGAGACGTGTTTCATTAATCATTTCATTAAAAAGCTAGCTAGGTACAGTAATTAAGATAAGTAGAATATATGTGTGTGGACTCGTGGGATTTGGGGTATGAGCTGTGAAAGAGAGGAAAAAGAGAGGCCTTCTTGTGAAGGATCATGTTATGCTCCCATGTGAATTGTTTGCACGCACTATGCTTTCTTTCCTTTGTCCCCAAACCATTCCCACATGTAGGGTATATGCTTCTCTCTGTCTGAAAGTGCATATCTTCGTGTCTAGGGGTTTCTAGGTACCTTCTTCAATCATCATATCTTAACTGGAATTAGTGTAGTTTTTTTAAGGAGAAAAGAGTTTGACAAAGCTCAATCATGATTAAGTGCATGGGATATCTATATATCTATATATTAATTAATAGCATCTATCTGTTTGTAGGTCTTGCCTCCCCCTATATCCCCTATCTTAGACTTTACAATATATTCCTGAACCTAACTAGCTTGAATAACATCGTAATTGAATTGTATATACACATATCGGAGTTGAAGTTTTATTTAATCGAACCAGTTAATCAAGTTATAGGGATTGGTCGAAGTCATGGTACGTAATTTAAAACAACTATATATCAAGGTAATTTACATATGTATGTATAGTTTTTTTATTTATAAAAAATATGACAATAAAGATAGGTTACTTTAATTTATTCTATGTACAAAACAACTACTTATAAAAAGTAAAATCTTTTTCAAGAAGCTTTAAAAATAATTAAAACCAGCACAAACACTACCAAATAGGATTTCAGTGAGTTAATTGATAAATGAGGTTAAGTTATGCTGTCTAAATTTGAATGGAGCCATTTTTTCTATTGTAAATAATTATAAATTATAAATTATAAATTATAAATATATATATATATATATATATATATATATATATATATATATATATATATGGGTTTTATAAGAGTTATGTTGTAGGAAAAGTAATTGTGTAATGTTATAGAGATTCGTTTTGCGTACCGTAATTTTCTTTTTTTTCTTTTGTCTTCAAAAAAGTGTGGGCTTCACAAAATGTTGTGAGTGTAGGAAAGTTTGTTGTGTCATGTTAAATGAAAAATGCAAACCCATATATATATATATATATATATATATATATATATATATAGCTCTGCGAGTAACATCAAATATATTGAGAAAGATGTATGTAAAAAATCAACAAATATATATCAAAATAATGTCATTTATGTTGTAAAATCAATTAGAACTAGAAGAAGAATACGGAGATAGGAGAATGAATTCTTATTGTATTGTTGTATCTCCATGATGCTTTATACATACCTTATTTATAGGCTCAGAAAACATGAAAGACATAATAACTTCAATTACTTTTCTAACGGTCATAACATTTCCAACAGTCATAACATCTTTAACGGTCATAACGTCTCCAACGGTCATGACGGTTATATAATGGATTGGACAGCCAATAAATTGTTTATAACACTCTTCCTTGGATGTCCAATAATCCAATTGAGAAGAAATATGTATGAGAAGCTGCCTCATTAAAAACCTTACCAGGAAAACTCAATAGGATAAAACCATGGTGAAAGAAAAAAGAATGCAGCCTTATTTCACTCCCCCTGATGATAACATTATTTACTATCTCTGAGTTTACGCATCCCGATCTTGTATAAAAGTTTCTCAAAACTTGAAGTAGGTAATACCTTGGTAGATAAATCTGTCAAATTATCACTTGAACGAATTTGTTGAACGCCATGAAATAATTATGCTTCCACTTGTGATCGAAATCTTGTTTGGAATCTGCCTTTGTGTGGCTCAAGTAAATAACATGCATTATAATTATTCTAGTATCTTCGTGCTGATAATGTGTTGTAAAATTAATAAGAACTAGAAGAAGAATACGGAAATAAGAATTCATTCCCCTATCTCTCTTATCTCCGTAATCTTCTTCTAGTTCTTGTTAATTTTACAACAATTTAAACTCTCAAACATTTTTCCTCAATAAGTGAAATATTTCTCATTTTTTTTGGTATGCAAAAATATTTCTCATTTTAAATGGCACAACTTTGTATCATTTTAGATAAAACAATATTTTTTGGTGTATAATTGGTATATTTTACTTTTTCTCTCCTCCATTTTATCTTTTTTCTTAATTTTACGGAGGAGAAAGAATGTAAAAAGTAATCAAATATACACACAAAAAAATGATATTGTTTCATCTAAAATAACACAAGCTTATATCATTTAAAATGACAAATACTTTTCCCTAACAGTAATAATAATAAAATAAAAAACATGGACATGGATCGAGTATCAGCTATATAAGCAATCAAACAAGCGGAAAATAAATTTTGTTCCATTTAATTTCTTTTTCACTTAATTTTGTAATCCTTTAGTCAATTATGATTATTCATTACGACTAAATATACACCAACTTCCAATAAATTCAGACAAATTTCTATCTACCCTCTTATATATTTTGTTTTTTAAAGAAAAAATTCACAAAATTTTAACGAATTAATGAATCAATCGTATTCCACAATTAGGACGATCCCATTGCAAACTGTGTTTCCTTCATTACGTTGTGTACATTTGAAGATACAAAGGGTAGCTAAGTTCACTGGAGTAACAGAAGAATCCCACCTAATTCAGAAGATCAGAAGAATCCCACAAATAGAGCAGGCCTTTTCATTTATGAAATACCAAACCGGCTTTGGTATGTTAATTATTTAACTTGTCACACATTATATATTGATGGCTTGGAGGATAGGCATGTTTATGGCTCTTAAATGTTGGTTTTACGAACCCACAATCATTTAATTTTAATTTCTAATAAGGGCATGGTGGTACTGGTAGTCACTAATGTCTTAAAGATCTGTTTAGATCAGCTTGTAAAAAAATGACTTTTTATGTCTTACTTATTTTGGAAGTACTTTTTTCAAAAGCTAAAACTATTTAAATTTAGAAAAATAATTTTTGAAAAAATATTTAGTTTTTAACTTTTTTTTAGAAGCTAAAATTTTTAGCTTTCAAAATAAGTAGATTTTTAACTTCTTTTTTTTTAAAACAGACTTTGTAGTTGAAATGATTTTTTTTATTTAATAAAAGCAATTTTTGGCTATAAAAAAGTCCATCCAAAATAGTCTTTTGTGTTTGGTAGGAGGTTTCTTTTAGGATGACTGGGAAAGTTGAAATTGGTTTTCTAGTTGACCATGTTAGATAGGAGATTATAAAAAATTTACACATCGCATTTGCATAGCAATCTCAGTTTGTGTGTAAAATCGAAAAATTTTGTCATTTCAGAATATCACCCAATGGTGGTATTCTCATTAACCCATCAAATCAAAAAGTAGAAAGAAAAAAAAAATAGACACAAATATTCCTTCTCAAAAAATGTGTCAAAAGAAAGCTCGAGAGAAAGTCTTCTTTGTATTTAGTTAAGGGATAATTTGATAATTTTATCCCATTTTTCTATCAATATTTTACCTTCAACCAAACAGACTCAGAAAATTTAACTCAATTTTTCCTGTAATATTTTGGCCTACCAAATAATTTTTTTTTAACTTTTCTACCGAACTCATTTTCCCATCATATTTCTAATAATTGTATTTCACTAGTAATTTTTTTTTTCATCTCTACCAAACATCCCCTGAGCCAGAAAAGCTGGCAAGAACAGAAGCCATTCAGATGCCTCAAGTCAAGGCATTCGCTTTTTTTGAATGCATGATTTTGAAACTTTATTGAATGAAAACATGGCTAAATGATTAGGCTTATTATCTTTGATTCTTTTTTCTTTTAAAAAAAAAAATTATGGGAACACCCATATTTACATAGATATAGCACACTCCAAAAATAAACCCATGTGCCATATTCGTTGGTTTATGCATGAAGTTAGCATGCTGAGACAGCTATCCCTTAAGCCGGCCGTGTTCTTTCATAATCTTTAAATTCAAATAGTATATTAAGGCACAAACTATCTGTCTAGAATATAATGAACTTTTTTCTTAGTCTCCAATTTAAATTCGGATTCATTCAACATAAGGCATCACAACTGATCTGAAATAATATATTAAGGCCATTATATTAAGGCCAAGGCTTTTACAATGAAAAAAATATCTTCAAGATGACATTCCAGTCAAGAAAGGCCGCACACAAGAACAAATAGGGAGACTTTGTCGTTTCACCACTTGCAGGCAACAATTAGGGTATCCCCTCCACTATAAATACAAATATACTGAACACAAGATATACGCATTCTTTTATATGAATAAGTTTACACAAAATTTAACTTGAGCGTCAGAGTATCTTGCTAGTACCCCTCACCTTGTTCTAGTGAAGAACCATGGGTTAAAGTTTTATCAAATCACTTGTGGAGGAATTATGGTCAACCCAGATAAAATTGTTGTGATCAACAACTAAGCCTAGACACAAACAAACTGTTCACAGACAGCAATTTTAAACTGTCTTAAGGAGAAATTAGTGCAAGAAACTGATTGTGAGTCTTATATGTAATAGATAAAACTGATTACATGATTCAAACACAAGACTTTTGGATCATTGATGTAAAAAACCTTGGGATACATCACCCCAAAAGTTAGCTCAAAGGGTGGGAGTGCCCAAGGCCTTATAAACTCCACATTAGTTGCTCATAAAATCAATGTGGGACTATATATCTCAACACGCTCCCTCACACGAGAACCCATTAGGCTTGAAGAGTGGATGATGCAACAGGCCCAGCCTACCTGTGCTAAGAAATTCCACTTGAAAGAAAGTTGGGGGCGGCGAGGATTGAACTCGGGACACGAGGCTCTGATACCATGTAAAGAACATATTCAACCCAAAAGCTTAAGCTCAAAGGGTGGGAGTGTCCAAGGCTTTATAAAAGCCGCATTAGTTGATCATACAACCAATGTGGGACTATATATCTCAAACCTTAAGGTGTTGGGTTGAAGTGATTCTTTACATGGTATCAGAGCTTGAGTGACTATAAGGTCACAAGTTTGATCCTCACCGCCCCCCACTTTAAAGTGGAATTAAAATTAAAGCACAAAAAGGTAAACCAAAAATTGGGCCTGTGCAATATCCACGCTTCTAGCCCAATGGGCTCTCGTGTGAGGGGGCGTGTTGAGATATATAGTCCCACATTGGTTGTATGTGCAACGAATGTGGAATTTACAACCAATGTGAAATTTATAAGGCCTTGAGCACTCTCATCCTTTGAGCTAGCTTTTGCAGTGGTGTATCCCAAGTATTCCAAGGTTCTTTACAATTGAGATAAGGAAAATGCCTATCAAACATTTAAATTGGTCAGAATTGAGTTGTTTTAGGCAGGTAAACCTTAAGCAAGTTCGAGACTTGTACGTCTGTATTATGGTCATGCAGAGAAAATGAAATATAGAATTCCTGCCTAGTTAAAACTCGCAAGCACGAAAGACATGAAGACAAGAAGATCAATATGCAGCCGAAACGTCTCTAAACAGAAATGAACATGCATTAAAATACGTAAAGAAAGCAAACATGATATTAAGTAATAAAAGCATATATTGTTCATAATAAATATCAATGCAAGCTTGTCATTTTCCATATGCACTAAGAACTAGCCATGAAGGGAACTACAACATTAAGCGTTGCCATCCTCAATCTTCTTGTCCTGTGCAATCTATGGATAGTTGCAAATGCAGGTTCTTCAATGCAAAAGAATAATTCATCTGATCCAAAAGTCATGAGGAGCAGGTATGAAAGTTGGTTGAAAAGACATGGACGACATTACATGGATAGAGAAGAATGGGAAGTCAGATTTGGCATTTACCAATTAAATCTTCATTTTATAGAGTTCTACAACTCTCAAAACTATTCTTACAAGCTCACAGACAACAAGTTCGCAGATCTTACAAATGAAGAGTTTAAAAGTACCTATCTCGGTTTTCAACCTCTATTGGGTTCACATACAAGATTCAGGTATCATAAACATGGGGATCTACCAAATAGCATAGATTGGAGGAAGAAAGGTGCAGTTACACATATCAAGGATCAAGGCAATTGTGGTAAAGTTCCTTGCAATAAATAAGTACATGGTTTAGACTTTAGAGGAGCCAAATTAAATTTATTCAATCCTCATATACCACAGTTCAACTGCTACAAAGCTTTTATATATACATATGAATCCTCAATATACTAATATAGCTCATTAACTAGATTTATATACATATTAAGGAATTTTCCTCACAATCAATGTTTATCTAATGCTGAGTTAGTTAGCTAAAGGACACGAATTAACATTTTCTAAACTCTTTGATGCAGGAAGTTGTTGGGCATTCTCTGCAGTAGCAGCTGTAGAAGGAATCAACAAGATAAAAACAGGCAAGTTGGTACCTCTGTCTGAACAACAACTGGTAGATTGTGATATTGAAAATGGGAATGAAGGCTGCGAAGGTGGTGACATGGAAACAGCATTCACATTTATCAAAAAGAATGGTGGGCTTGCCACTGAAAAAGACTATCCTTATCAAGGATCAGATGGCACGTGTAACAAGGTCAAAGCTAAGAACCATGCTGTCACCATAAGTGGTTATGAAAAGGTACCTGCTCGCAATGAGAATATGCTAAAAGCTGCAGTTGCTCATCAACCTGTCGCTGTTGCAACTGATGCTGGAGGTTATGCATTTCAATTTTATTCAAAAGGTATCTTCTCTGGAAGTTGTGGAAAGGACCTCAATCATGGTATGACTATAGTTGGGTATGGAGAAGAAAATGGTGAAAAGTATTGGATTGTGAAGAATTCATGGGCAACTGACTGGGGTGAATCTGGTTATGTCAGGATGAAGCGTGATACTAAGGATAAAGATGGTTCTTGTGGCATTGCCATTGATGCTAGCTACCCTGTCAAGAATTAAGCAATATTACTAGGCTAATTGACCTGCTGTGGTTGTGGAATGAAATATGTCAGCTCAAGAAACTTAATTGACACTAATTCTATGTAAGGTTCAAGTGTGACATTGCAACTATAGGACTGAATTTAATAATATGCAGGTAGACTAGGAATTTTATGGACCAAGGACAAGGGACTACATGAGGAAGAAAACAGTAGATTCACAATAATATCAGACTCTGAAAAATATTTTCTCCTGGTGGAAAAGAATAATGAACCTATTTCAGCCAAACCAATTACGAAATAAACATAAGAGTAATGTTAAATTTTCTCCATATTTGTTTCCTTATACAATTCAGCTGGTAAAATTATAAGACATTTGAGGAGAGCACATGAGTTCAAACCCCACTCCCTTTCTCATCTCCTTCCCCCTCCCTCATTCTCGTGCAGCCTGCCGTGCCCCTCAACACCCACCTCATGGTGAGCTCCCCTCTGCAACTATTTTAGTGATGTGCACAATTTGATTAAGTCTTGTCATTTGAGCCTAATGAAAAGTGAAGTCAATTATAAGGTTAATAAGCCACACAGAAGTTATGCATTGATCACTCTGCAGAAAAAGAAAGATGACTTGAAACTGGAACAATAAAGCACAAATTACATTATATCTTCCACCAATTTATAATCTGGTGCATTTAATATACTTGTATTATTTTTATTTTTTTGGGTCACTAATATACATGAAATTACTCCATATTCCGGTGACAAAAATCTACTTTATTGCCAAATTCTCTTGAATATATTACAAAGGGGCAAGATCAACGTATATTGGTGTAATAATAAAAAGTCTTACACTCAATCTTAACAATTGATTCACTCGTAACCAAACGGCTCACATAATTAATCAATTAAAACCGTTAGATATAAATCCAATAACAACAAAGATTAAAAGTGTAACTTACACAGGTATATAATGATCCTGTCCCTATTATAAAATAACCAACCCCACCAAATTCAGGCTAAGAAGGAACATTAATTCCACAATTCAAAGAAAACCCAGTTCTGTTGTATATGCTCACTCTTTTTCCATGCTTTGACTACAGTGATTATACCCAGAAATGTTTTGCAAATCTGAGATTCTGGTGCTGCGTTACTCCGTTGAAAATCATAGTATAATCTTACAGTAGTGTCATTTAGAACAGAACAATGACATAATAATGCAGAAGCTACAAGTCTTTGCAATATGAAGTCACCCGTTCAGCATTAAGAATTGTACTTGGCACACTCAAAATTATTAAACAGCTAAGATTTGAGTGCCGCAAATCTTTGTCTCACAGCACAAGCTATCTTCCACTCATCCATACTGGCCAAACCTTCAATTATCTTCTGTCTGACTCTGATATAAGGTATAAAACCTCTTTCTGTCATCCCCATCGCAACCTTTGCGGCTAAAACATACTCACGTTTCTCCAAACACCCTTCAATGACAACCTCGTAACTCTCAAATCCAACCGAATGACCCTCTTTCTCCAGGAATTCAAGCATCTCAACAGCTTTCCATATCTCCCTGTTGGCCCGTAATGCTGCCAACAATTTCACCAGTGTTCCCTGTCCTGGTGTCAACCCATACTTCACCAACATTTGCTTCAACAAATCCTGTGCCTCAGCAGTCCTTCTCACTCTGCACATTGCACCAATTACAATGCCATAACTATTTGAATCAGGAATACATCCTGCTCCACCCATGCCCTTCAGGACTTTAACTGCCTCCACCGATTGATCAACAGCACAAAGAGATGATAGTAGATAATTACAAGTCCCACAGTCAGGATGATATCCAATTGATTGCATCTCAAGTAAGATATTAGCTACAGAATTAGACAGATGTCGCCGGTCCAACCAAGCAGATGAGAGGAGAACATGGGTTTGAGGAACCGGAATGCAACCAGAACGTAGAGTCCGTTGTAGGATAGCAAGTGCAAGAGGGAGGGGATGGGAACTTTGGAGGGTGTAAGAAAGAAGGTAGGAATAGGCTAGTTGGGGCTTAGAGCGAGGTCTGAGAGGTATAAAAGATTGTAACATTTCATCAACAATTTCCACTTGTAAGTTCTTGGGAAAGGAAGAAAAGAAAGAAAAAGGATTGGAATTTTGGCCGGACTCCAAGGAATTGAGAAGTTCAGGAATTTTAATGAAGTTTTTGGCCTCTACTTCAGCTCTAACAGCCTGCTCAAGCTTTTGCAATGACGAAACTGAACGGACTGAAGGATATTGGTTCAGAATGGGGCGGAAATGAAGAAGAAATCTATGATGCATTGTTGAGAATAGTACTGGACTACCCGGGTTTAATGAAACCTGTGGAAATTTGTCAGAAAAATAC
Organism: Gastrolobium bilobum; assembly: GCF_033153095.1. Lineage (NCBI taxonomy): Eukaryota > Viridiplantae > Streptophyta > Magnoliopsida > Fabales > Fabaceae > Gastrolobium > Gastrolobium bilobum. The sequence continues at coordinate 224,727 of NW_026897530.1, forward strand.
TTGTATTGATCAATGGGGGTAAAACCGTAAATTTGTACAAGGATTTATATGTCACAAACGGAGAGAAACAAATGCAAAGATGTGGCCAAGCATTGATAAAATATCACATTTTTTTTTTGCCATGCTATACAAAGTGGCACCTTAATGTGGGGGAATATGCAACTATCACTAGAAACTACCAACTAGACATTGGCAGCGGTTTAAAAAAATGAAATGAAGAAAACCCAAAAATATGGCATGTCATGCAGCACATGATCACCAAGCCATGACAGCTGCACAGAAACGTACAGCATCCATGTTGAAATTAACAATAATAAACTATAATACTATAATTAACAATAAACATATAACTAAGTTCAAACATTATGTTACGATCCAGTTGCAAGGTATGAGACTTTGAGCCCCATATCGGAAATATGGAGTGGGGTTTATATGGACTTTGAGCTCTTCTACCTTATAAGCTAGCTTTGGGGGTGAGGTTCCCCCAAGGTTTGTATCAATTGGTATTAAAGCATCCACTACGTCTCCAAATGCAATCGAGCGGCGCGACTGATAACACTGGCATTGCAGTGTTCACCCAGGGCTAGTAAAAAAAACTAGCGCCAAGCTAGCCCACGTGGGCATCCGGGCTATAGAGCGTGGTGGAATGTTACGATCTAGTTACAAGGTATGGGACTTGAAGTCCTACATCGGAAACATAATGTTCTGGTGTGGGGTTTATATAGACTTTGGGCTCTCCAACATTACAAGCTAGCTTTCGGGATGAGGTTCTCCCAAGATTTGTATCACATTACAATGCAAATAATGCACACATATATGACTATAATCAACATAGCTCTCCTCTCAACATCCACTCAAATTGAATTCAAACATTATGATTCAAATAACACGAAAATATTTGAATAGAATAAACATAGATCTCCGCTGAACATGCACTCAGAAATGAATTAGCCACATGTAACGATACTAAACAGCACTCAATCATGTAGTAATACACATACATGTAACTAAGGCTCCCACATTATGTAAATAGGGCACAAGCCCATGTAATTATTGATATAAATATAATCCCAGCGTGGTCACAACATACACACAGTTTCTCAATTTTAAGTCTATTTAATTGATTAATTTTTTTTATTACTTTTTCACCCAGTCAAGATTAAGTGCAGACAACCACTAAATAGTTGTTCCCTTCCCTTATACCGTTTAATTTGTCAATGAATGTTTAAGTCAAGAGATCAGTGGGTACAAAAAAACAAAAGGGGAGAGCAACTAAAAATAGTGACCATGATCAAAATCAGGCACGCCTTAGGAGAAATGAAGAAAACTTTTCAGAATATTACCACAGTTCAATATTAGGCAGACAGCAAGGTGTCTTCAATTAAATGGTAACACCTCCTTCTAGATCTGGCATGACATAGGCAACGCTAGACTTGAAAAATAATGATAACCATTTGTACAATAATTGCAACCTTCAAACCTAAACCAGCATGTTTCGTTTTTATCATTTACTAATGAGCTTTTAAACACATGAAAAATTCTTGGATAAGAAGTTACCAGTAAGGTTATGAATCATTTCCACTGACTTCATGTGTTGTAATTGCATATCCTGTACTCAATGTTCCCAAATGTGACAAGTGTTGGAACAATGAAGGGTTCCATCATACTCACCACTCCCATTACAAGAATCTGCAGCAATAATGAATGAAAATTGGAATTTAAAGTTTTAAGGTAGAAGAAAAATCTTAAATATCCATGATCCCACGGAAAACTAAATTGCCAATTAACCTAATGTGACTGAAGATTGATTATGAGACATGGTAAACCAGGTTGGCTGCAACATATGATAACTTTCGGGTATTAATGAATTAATATTTATAAAATCATTTAATTTGAGATAGGTAATAAGTGCAAAACCAATCAAGTTCAAAACTACGAAAGTTGCAACAAAAGGCAAGCAGAATTCTATTTAATTGCATAGGCCAGTTACTTCCATCTCAAATTGTTCCATTTACACTAGAAATTATGAAGATGTAAGAAAATATTTTATTGTCAAAACCAATGCAATTCACTGTACAGTCAAAGTTTACAGAAAGGTTTTCAAAACGTTAAAAGGGAGACATCGACCATCCATTGCTTTTAAGAACACAATGCTTCTAGTTTGGAAGATCTCTAGTCCATTCTATTGACTTGGCGAAATGCCAAGTGCAAACTGCTTAGTGCTTACCATAGAAAACATAGGACAAAATGCTTAACACAGAAAAGATCAATTGCATGAGAAGAAAATATGAAGTGTACCTTGCTTCCTATGTTTCTGCAATAGTAAGAAAGTTATGATGGTGGCATGGCAGCTACAGAAAACAGCCATAATATCTGCATAGAGTGCGACTTAATGATATTAAAAAAATTTAACTTTTTTAACCAAAACATGGATTCTTTTCTTGTCATATTTTCTCTCAAAAGATCATACAATTAAAATAGAGACCTGAAAAACCGTGCAAGTGTCTCAAGCTAATTTTTTTTTTTTTAAAAAAAAAGAAAAAGCAGGGGAAACACATAAAATCAAAACAAAGCAATTTGTTTGAACAGAAAAGAAAAAATGTCCATAACATCTTCATTCCTACCTGAATTCCAAAACCAAATTAATGAGCTTCAATAGGAATTAACACCATAAAAATGCATCATTTGACATACCTTGTTCATCAGTGCCATCAGCACAGTCGCAGAAGTTTCCTTCAAAACAAATAAAAAAAAGCTAGAATAATAGAAAAATGGCTTCAGAGTGCTACAACAAAAGGGTTGTCTAGCACACCCACTTGGGAAAAGATTCAAGCTTTAGATATTTGAAGCAAAAAGGGGGGTGAAGAAGGTGAACTCCAAGGTGGGAAAGGCAATAAGCTGCAGAAGCTAGGAGAAGTGAACAAAGGAAGCAACAAGCCCATTCCATCTGAGTATGGGCTTTGAGCTATGGGCTTTCTTGCCCAAATTAAGTTGACTTGGACTTCAGCTGGACCAAACAATTAATTTTTTTATGAAATATATTAATAGAAACTTAATTATTTTTTTAAAATTTCAAAATTTTATTTGAAAAATAGAACTTTCTTTTTCCAGAATATTCTTAAGTAGTAGGCCTGATAGAGTGATAGATATTCCAAGGTCAAATTCATCTTTTACACTCCAACAGTCGAACTAATGCAAACAAATTTAAATTGAAAAAACATTTGTTTTCATGTAAGATTATATATTATTTAACAAAATTGACGAACAGAGTCAATCCCCCATTGTTTAGAAAATTCAAATGTAATTATAAGATTTTGAAAATTCAATTTTTTGGACGTTGAATTGAAAGGAGAGATGGGGGAGTTGGGAATTGCTCAAAATGTGTAAACTTAAACGTTATTTGTTACTTCATAGGAGATATTATCAATTATAATCATTAATTAATAAACATTGAATAACTTATTAAGATATTAGTTTAAAAATAATAATAATGTAATACTAAGTTATTAAATTAAAATTTTAATAGATAAAACCATTCTATTTATCAATCAGAAACTTACTGGTTTAACTTCGGAATAAATACAGTGGCGACCTCAAGAAAAATAGAAGCGAGTAACTAATCAATTGCTATGTAATAATATGTAGGAAAAAGAAAAAAGCAAAGGCAGTTTACTATGGGCATCATCAGAGCATTAGGTATCTTTATACGTTCACCTGTGAAGTTTTCTATCCGCAATTAAAAATCAATTATTTAATATCTGATCATCATTGGTATTATGATATATTAGAGTAATCCACTTATAATAAATCAAAAAAAAAAAAAAAAAGTCCACCATCCACATATAGTTAATCATCATTGATTCATTGCCAACCTTATTTTCCTAGGAGCAGCAGCAAGTATATATTATGTTAGGGTGATGCTAGGGAACCCGCTTACAAAGCCCGAGAATTCCCTAATCATGTATAACAAAATTATTATTTTTCTATATAATAATAATAATAATAATAATAATACACCATATCACAATTAACTGAGGTGATTTCAGGTGCGTCAGTGCCATTCTCATCCGGGCAATTTATAATTTTTCATAATATTAATTGACAGGGAAAATTTAGCAAGAAAATGCAAATTATAAAACATCTCATTGATGATATATTGTTAATTGATAATAACTAATTATAAGTGATTGTAGAAGAATGGAATCTTCAAATATATTGATACATAAACAACTATGGTTTGCTGTCCCATACGCAACCTTCCATGATCTAGTTATTCATTTGACTGAATTGACCTACAATAAAGGAAAACAAGAAAAATATAGTTAGCGATTAATGTTTAGGATTTTCATATGATATTTTCTGCTATAACTGTCAAGTAATTTTATTTATTTATTTATTTTGAGTTTAATAAGCAATTTGCAAATCACAAATTATGCTCTAAAGTTTTTCCCCCATTATTTTATCTGTTTAGCTTGAACTAGATGTGTGAAATCAATCTCAAAGAAAGTCCTCCAAGTGCCTAAATTAAAAAATTTATTATATAATATGTCCCAACACCAAACTTATAGAAAATATACGAATACGTCATTCCTAATTTTAATCTCTTAAATCAACAATTTATTATGACATAATAAAGAGATTGGTACCTGTAATATTATAATATGGACGAGAGTGCTGCTGGAATGGGACGACAACTTCCGGCCTCATATTCTCAAGATCTTGTAAATAATTTGAATGATAGGTATATATGGTAGAATCAACGCAATTCTTATTATCATGAACATAATCAAATGCATTATCAACAACACTACCGAAGCCACCTTGATATGGCAATTGCAACTGTAAATTTTGATTTTTGCATATCATAAGTTCGTTGACCACTTTTTTATACTCATCGTAAATTTTTATGTACTCTCCATAAGGACCAAGTATAGGATCTTTCTGCCTGCACATTGCTTCCCATATTAATGACTCCAAAACTCTTCTTCGATCTTCTTCCTTAGCAATTTTCACTAACTTTGTTATGTTGCTTACTCCGAAAACCTTATGCACAGCATGGAATTCACGACTTTTGTTTGCTGGCAAAATAGGCGCTAATATACATGTTTCATTGCATTTCTTCCTTTGATTCTTGCATGCAGCACATGCAAAATGCGTTCCATTTGTACTCCTTTGCATCCTAATATCATATTAGAATTAATCAAAAACAAATTCAATATTTGCGAATATGATATAATGTTGTTTGATTATGTAGAGAAAAAGAAAAAACAAACTACTATAAATACGTTGATCAATTGATATAAGGTTGTTCCAACTTAACTAGTGGTCCTGATTTCAAATTCTGGGCTCGCAACTGTATTAAAAATCTTGTAAAAAGAGTTTTATTACCCTTGTGATCCTATCTGACTTGACCAGATTAGTCGATTAATTGAAAAATCTCAACAACAACAAAAAAAAGAATGAGAAGAAATAAAGAGAGGGGCAGGAGAAGAAGCTGATTTTCCTAGCTAGACTGAATATTTAGGTAAGAAGATGTAAACTATTTTTCCTTACTTGAGAATTAAAAAAATATATAAGAATGAATGACTTGTAACATTTAATTATCAATGTATATAGTCTTTATGTTGCAATATTGTAATTGAGGATTAAGGGCAACGCGCGTATGCTTATAGAGAAGTATGCATTCATACAAAAATCAATCAAGATCATGGCGTACAAAGGACGCATGAACAAGGGGAATTCAAAATACAAACCTCACGTAACTATTATTGTTGTTGTCTTTATGCGAATGAAGAAGAGATGTTTTATAAGTATGATATATAGAAAGAGAATCGCATGTTTAGGAAGTGCATGGAAAGATGCATGGTTATCGTTGAAGATGTCTCTTGGAGTGATAATTATTTAGGTAAATCATAGAAAGAATAAGAAATCTAGTTAGAATATATTAAGATTAGAAAACAATGGGGAGTTAAGAGCAATACTGATTAACTCAAATTGTTCTCCTTCATTTTTTTATAAATGTTTTTAATTGTCTTTTTCTTTTCATTGTTAAAATTAATAATAAAAACTGTCCTCGCTAGTTTTGGTTTTCTTACCTGGATCCCCATTATATCATGTAGGTTGTTGACTGATTAAGCTTTCAGGGTTGTTTATGTTACTTTGTAATTATAGTGTAGGAAGTAATCATCAAGGCATGTTCTTGACGTGAAGCATATTAGCAAACTTCATATTGTTTGGCATCATCAGCAAAAGGGTTATTTTATTATTAGTATGGGCTTAATTACAAATGTTGGTTTTATTTTAACTACATTAAAAATTATTCAACGTAGATGTTTTTTTTTTTTGGAATTAACCCAACTCTAATTACTTCTTTGAGGTGAGTTGGCTCCCACCGATATATATACCTACAAGCTTCAACTCTTTAAGCTAGCTATAAAATTAATCCGGAGTGCAGAGCGGGTCAGAAATAAAGATATTTAAACTCCTCCAAAAGTGTCATGTGAGGATCGAACTGAGGCTCTTTCTTTTCCATATACTCAGCTTCCTTATTACCAACTAAGCTACCATTATTGCATTTATTAAAAAAGAGTTTAGTTTTAGTGTATTATACATAAAATAATGTTCAATTTTTATATTATTTGATGAATTTTGTAATACACGAAATGTCAAATTTATTAAATAAAAGGACGAATTCATTTACAAACTTGTTTTGCAAATTTTTTCATATTACACTATATGTACTCCCGAAAGTACATAGTGTAACCTAGCGTATATATACTTTCGGAAGTATATAGTGTAGTTTGTAAATATCTCTCTCTCCATTAAATAATATAACATTAATTTGGCATAGTAGCATTGTTCTAAAATAGTTTGCTGCAATGATATCCACAACCAATAAGAAAATATCGATGATCAAGGCTAATACTGAAAGAGTTATTTTTGGATTTATTTTTGGTTTATACTGAAAGAGTTTTACACATTCAATATAATTACAGTGTAATTCATTTGACAAATCTTTCAATGAAAAGAAATTTTTTGTTACCATAAATAAATGTGAGATTTTTTTATTATTCAATAGTATGAAAAAAAATTAAATTAATGATGGATCAAGGAAATTTAAATTGTTAAGGTTCATTGACACGACAAATAAAATTGGACCGGATAGAATAAGCCGGCCATTATATACCTTTGTACAATATTTAGTATACAAATAAAATTGGATGGAATTTCGAATTACACTTTTTTTTTTTTAATTCTCTGTTCTCAAACTTACATGCAAGTTTGAGGCTCGTGTAAGAAAAGGTTTATACTCACTAATATATAAACAATTTATTTATTTATTTTATCTGTTAAAGCTTATATATAGTATAAAATTATAAAGGGCGTATTATGATATTGAAGTTAGAAGTTAATTATTTGTGTATTATATTACATTATATATATTGTATAGAAATATAATGTCGTGACCAGTAACAAATCCATATTGTTGTGTACCAATAATAATAATAATTCCATATTGCTTTACATATAACATAAATTTTCATTTGCGACATGATTCGTCTCTCTTTACTAAAGCATATATGGGCTTAGTTTGTGTCATGAGATATATTAAAAAAGAATTCTAGTTACCTTGCAAAACAGGGTTGAACTACACTTTTTCATACTAAGTCATCATTATAAAGTCGTGGTAATTGGAACTGTTCTCTAGCTTAAGGCAATTCTTCATTCATATGATGATGCATTCAAAATGTTAAAGCTAACTTTAAGTGAGCTGGTCAGGCGCGCATGGAAGAAAAGATGAGAAAAAATCACAAACTCCAAGAGATAGGAGAAAGTGAAAAGAATCCAAACCAAGTGGGGAAAAAAGTTGGGAGATTGGTATTATAATCTTTGCATTTGGGTGTATTAATGAAGTTTACAATTGTTTTGTGTATGCTATAGACACAACTTTTCGTTGTTGTGGTTGGATTAGTTCTCTTTCTTCAATGTGAACCATAAATCAGGATTCAAGTTTCTTTTTAAAAGAAAATAAATCATAGTTGCTTACAAATTAGTGAAATTACAGTTGGAGATGAATAATATTGTACTATGTCAGATATTATTAATGCATATATATAAGATTATTATATGCCAAAAGCTTGCTTTACTGATGAACATGAAAACACCTAAGTGGGTCTTCCACAACACTAACCACCCAACAAAGATAGGGATAGAGAGACCCACTAAGGCCGAGAACAGAACGTTGATTCATCATTTGGACAGTGATATGGTGACTTGGAAATCAATTTTTTAATTTTTAATTTTTCCGTAAACTTAGTTACGAATATAATGAGCTGGATCAGATTAAGAAAAAAATAATAGTGTAAATTATATAAAAAAAAATTTAGTTTGTATTGTTCTTATTTGATAGGTTTTTTTTTTGAAAAAAGTCAAAATTGAACTAACCCAATTAAATTTGGGTTGATTCAAGGGTTGTCATATCGGTATATTGTTTGGCCCCGTGCTTAATTTTAATAATAATAAATAAGTAATATTATTTTTTTCAACTTTTTTTTAAGTTTATTCCAGAATTTAATGTCTGATGAATTGTGAATAAGTGAATGTAACAAAATCATTATGAAATCATGAAGATTGATAATATAAAATAAAATATTAGATTTCATGTAATGATTGAATAAGGAGAATCTTCACCATACTGATATATTTAATACATACTGATATATGTGACATGAAATCTACACCATCTAGGGGTAATAAGAAATACTTTATTATGTTTATTGATGATTGCAGTAGATATTGTTATGTGTACTTACTTAATCATAAAGATGAAGCTATTGTTGCTTTTAAGCAATATAAAAGTGAAGTTGAAAATCAACTTAACAAGAAAATTAAAATGGTAAGGAGCGATCGTGGGGGAGAATATGATGGCCCTTTCGAGGAATTCTTATAGAGTCTGGTATCATACATCAGACAACAGCTCCATATTCACCGCAATCAAATGGAAGTGCAAAAAGAAAAATCGGACATTGAAAGAAATGATGAATGCTATGTTAATTACGTCCGATTTACCACAGAATTTGTGGGGAGAAGCCATTTTCACGGCTAATTACATTATAAATTGAATGCCTCACAAAAAGACAAAGAGCATATCATACGATGTATGGAAAGGAAAGAAACCATCCTTGAAATACTTAAGAGTGTGGGGGTGCTTGGCTAAGGTTGCAGTTCCTAAACCTAAAAGGTAGAAAATCGGACCTAAAACTATGGATTGTGTATTCATCGGTTATGCACTTAATAGTAGTGCCTATCGATTTCTAGTTTATAAATCTGATATCTCAGATATACACGTTAATACGATTATTGAGTCAAGGGAAGTTACTTTCTTTGAAGACATATTTTCGTATAATAAAGTACATGAATCAAGTGGTAAAAATGATAATAACATTGTGATACCTCAGGATGCTACAACTAATATTGATCTTGTAGAGGATGTAGAAGATGAACCTAGACGTAGCAAGAGACAAAGGACAGCCACATCCTTTGGACCTGATTTTATGACGTATCTGTTAGAAAACGAGCCTCGGAAGTATAAGGAAGCTATAACGTCCCCGAAAACATCATTCTGGGAACAGGCTATCAATAGTAAGATAGAGTCTATCTTGTCCAACAACACTTGGAAATTGGTAAACCTTCCTCCTGGCAATAAGCCTTTAGGAAGTAAGTGGGTATTCAAAAGAAAAATGAATGAAAATGGCATAATTGGTAAATATAAAGCTAAGCTTGTGGTAAAAGGCTACAGGCAACGTGAAGGTCTCGATTACTTCAATACTTATTCACCTGTTACAAGGATCACATCCATTAGGATGTTGATCGCGGTAGCTGCATTGAATGGATTAGAAATACATCAAATGGATGTTAAGACTGCCTTCTTAAACGGCGACATAGAAGAAGAGATATATTTAGAACAACTTGAAGGTTTCGTTGTTCTAGGACAAGAACGGAAAGTTTGTCGCTTAATAAAATCCCTTTACGGGTTAAAACAAGCTCCAAAACAATGGCATGCGAAATTTGACAAAGTTATGTTATCAAATGGATTTCGAATTAATGAATGCGACAAAAGTGTTTATGTTCGAAATACTGAAAAAGGATTTGCCATTGTCTGTCTTTATGCAGACGACATGTTGATTATCAGTAGTAATAATCAAATGTTTAAAGCTACTAAACAATTATTTAAAAGTAAATTTGATATGAAAGATATGGGGATAGCATACATTATCCTAGGTATTAAAATTCGTAGAACATCTAGAGGGTTGGCCTTATCACAGGCACACTATATAGCTAAAATTCTTGAGAAATTCAAAAGTTTGAATATAACCCATATGAAGAACCCCATATATTCTAATCTTAGTTTATTAAAGAACACTAGTAAAGCTACAGTACAAAAGTTATATGCTCAAGTGTTGGGAAGCCTTATGTATGTTATGAACTGCACCAGACCTGATATTGCTTATGCAGTAAGTCTATTAAGTCGCTTTACTAGTAATCCAAATGAAAATCATTGAAAAGCTATGGTAAGAGTTTTGGGATACTTGAAGTACACTAAAAATTTTGCTTTGCATTACGAGAAATACCCTACAGTTATAGAAGGGTATTGTGATGCAAATTGGATCACCGACTCTAACGACACTAGATCCACAAGTGGATATGTGTTCACCCTTGGTGGAGGTGCTGTGTCTTGAAAATCATCCAAACAGACTTACATTGCAAGGTCAACCATGGAAGCAGAATTTATTGCTTTAGATAAAGCCGGTGAAGAAGCCGAATGACTTCGTAATTTTATTGAGGATGTTCCTAATTGGTCAAAACTGGTACCAGACGTATGCATACACTGTGATAGCCAAGCAGCTATTGGAAGGGCCAAAAACGTCATGTATAACAGTAAGTCTAGACATGTACATCGTAGACATGATACCGTAAGACAACTACTCTCGAATGGAGTCATTACAATTGACTATGTTAAGTCTAAAGAGAACATACCGGATCCGTTAACCAAGGGGCTTCCAAGACAATGTATTTATGAGGGTAAACATTTAGGCTTTTAATGATTTCTTAATCTATTATGTTCAGATGATATATAGTGAGTTACATCACAAGAAATCACATATGTGAGTGTGAAGTGAGGGCTACTTCTATAAGAATTTTTCAAATGCCGATTCTCTAGAACACTCGCAGAACCAGGTAGGTGTCCCATGGCCAAAATGGGTACAACAAAGGACCAACAATGCTAGAGAAGCAATTGTGTGACTCCTATTGTCTAGGTATACACTAAAGGTCAACGGTTCAAGTCGCCCAGACCACCGATTGATCGAGTATATCCGATAGGTTTTCACTAGAGAAGGTTCAAAGGTAACTCTACTTATCTCGATGCAGTTGTTTCTTATCCATGTGGGGGATTGTTGGAATTTACATATAAATTGTGTAGACAATCTATTGGTTATGAATAAGAAGTAGGTTAAGGAAGAAAAGAGAAAAGGAAAGTTGAAGGGGTGTGTGGGTTTAAGAAGTCCCACATTGGACAACTAGTAGGAGGTAAGAGAGTTTATAAGCTCACACCTTACACTCCTAAATTAGCCCTTGGGTCACTACACATTTTGTGGAGGGGGAGGAGCTCGGTGGGCTTAGGGGCACAATACACGTCCGTCCGGCCGGTGATATGCCTCCAGCATATGTATAAATCTAAGCCAAAAAGAGAAAGAATCTTGATCAATCTTGGATAAAAAGGGCTAGAATTACTGATTATTTGATCAATCAGATATCACGCAACTAATTTTCTTTTGATTTTGCAGGAAAACAGGACAAAAAGAAGCCCACGTGGAAGTTTCCAAGCTAAAGCCCCATGCTACTAGCGTTGACCTCACGCTAGTAGCGCCAGAATTAAATTTCATCCCGAGACACCCACGCTCACAGCGTGAAACTCACGCTAGTTGCGCCAGACTTTCTTGCAACCCACGCTCACAGCGTGGGAACCACGCTAGTTGCGTGAGCTTCCAGTAATGTGAACAAAACTCCCACGCTATCAGCGTGGGAACCACGCTAGTAGCGTGGGATGTGCGGAACAAATCAGTAACAAATCTAGGCTGAATCAGGACAGATTGAACCCAGATACAAGCTGTGATTTAAATCAAGATTTCTACACAAGGTCATAAACTCTATAAATAGAGACTCAGACCTCTGAGACAAGAATCTTTGGCTAGAGAGAATTCTTGGAGACTCACGCTGGAGATCAGGATTCTGGCGGAGTTGAAGACCGAAGATCATTGATTCTTCTTCTTCTTCTTCTTCTCCTTCTTCTTTATTGCTTTTATGAATTCTTTTTATTTTAATTTGTTTAAGTCAGACATGAATATGTCTGGCTAATTTCTTTTTGTAGTTGGGATCACGGACCTGATGTGAATCCTTTATATTTTCTGTATTGGTATTTTGTAAGTTAATTAGTTAGTTTGTTTTATTATACCTGGTTTAATTTTTCCATATCCTGTTTAGAACTGATCACTCTAAATTATAGGGCTTTGAGGGTTAGAATTCACAATAGACATATTGGGGTTTTAATCTGGACAAGAGTAGAATCACAATTTGTGTATGATCTAGACATAAGCTTACATATATTACAGACTCATAATTCATTTGCTTAATGCTTAATTCAAGAGGGATTACTAAGACATTAGAATTATGTTTGGGTTAAAGGGTTGAAATCACTAAGACATTAGGGTTCAACTATTTTATAGGAAAATAATGAATTGTCTGAGCAAACCAATTAATTAATTATAAAATACAATACAGGAATATAAGGGAGGATCGGAGGTGAAGTGCATCCTAGCTATATCCTTTTTATAAATTTATCATCAATACTTTCTCGCGTTCTTGATCGTTTCTTGCATGCGTTCACTTTTAATTGTTTTTAAATTCTGTTTTTAAATATTATTTTATTTAAATTCTGTTTTTAAATTATAAAAATCAATTATCTTCACAACTCAAATCAATTTTATTTTCCAACTTAAGGGGAATAGTTAAACTAGTACTTAGTGCATTAATCCTCGTGGGAACAATATTCTACTTATCACTTTATTACTTGAAACGAACGGTATACTTGTCGATTTCGCAATAGCCGACTTGGCTCGGATCGGTTCGGTTCGGGTCGTACGTGTGTGTTAAATAAAAATAATTTTTTATTAAATAATTTTTTTACTTTTTATCCAAAATACCCCTATGATTATCCGTTCTTTCCCTCCAAATTTTTCCAAAACCTAAACGTTTCTACCCGCCGGTTTTTTGAACATTTTCAACCGAACCAGATCTTACCTTTCGCGAACCGGTCACTGGTTGTACCTGTTCACCGAACCGGTCACCGGTCGTGCCCGTTTGCTGCCGACAGTCACGGCGGTTCGCCGCCGGCGATGGTTCATCGTGATCGGTCTGTATCTATAAATAGACCCTGACCCCACAGAAACATTATCCGGTTTTTATGCACTGTTACTTTGCCGGAATTTTTCCTTCTTCCGGTTTGCATCCTCCTTTCAGTTTTCTCCGATGTACTTTCCTCTAGTAATTGTTGTGTTCGTTTGGGCTCTTGAGTGGTAGCGCCACCACTCCTCAGACGAAATCCGTTATATCCTGGGAGACTCTTGTCCATCAACCTTTTGGTATCAGTGAGGGGACAAATTGTCTTATGGAGACACGTTCTATGAGCTCAGATTTAATTCCTCATACTGCATACATTCATATGTCTGTTTCATTAAATTGACATCGAGTAAGTCTGTTCTAATTCTTCATATTTGCAATGTGTATGATATTTCTGGTAATTATCTCTTCTGTTCTATACATGGGTTCAGACCTCTTAGTGATGTAATATCATCCACTGTCTTCAATAACATTGGATACTTGGATTGATAGAAATATCCATACCTGCTTACATTCCTATTCTTAGTGTCAAATTCATCCACCCACTTTTACTTATTCAATATTTAGAGTTGAGAAATCTTCATAAAACACTCTTTGAATTAGGTGAATTTTAGTCCGGACTTGACTAATAGAAAGAATATTAAATTATTTAATGGAGCTCATATAAAATATATCTAAGAATAAAAAGAATATTAAAAAAAAATGCCTTAAAGTTCCGTGTCGCAATATGACACTAATGTAACTTAATATCATGCTTTCGGTTGGTAATGTCCAAACTTCCAATTTTTACAATCAACTTTTCTTTTTCCCCATCTGTAATTAATGCTTCTCATTTCAAGCACTAGTTCTTGGTTAGCCATTAGCAAAGAAGTGTTTATATTCTAAATACTCATTATTCACTCTTTATCGCTTGTACAATACTTAACCAACTAACACCACTACGGCACCAAACGATTCGTTTGCTGATTTAAAGCTATGGCCTTCCCCTTAAAGAAACAGAAAGCCAAGCGTAATAATGGTCAAGATAAAAGAGGCACACTAAAGTTGGTGCTGAGAGACTTGGCTTATTAAATGATCCTCTCCCCCTCCATTTCTATTCAAATTTCAAATTAACCCTTCTTTCTAACCATCATACTTCTTCTCTTCATTGTTTTATTTTTTTAGTTCCAACTTTTCAAGTGAAAGAAATATAGAAGCTTGCACTGATGGAAGCAACAAAATGGTAGAGGAAGCTTTGCTGTGAAGTGAAGAAATCAGTGAAGGAATCTGAAAAATGAGCACAGCAAGATTCATCAAGTGTGTCACTGTTGGAGATGGAGCCGTGGGAAAGACATGTATGCTCATCTCTTACACCAGCAACACATTCCCCACGGTATGACAACACATGATGTTTAGTTGTTTGAACTTGTAAACTTAGTTTGTCTTTGGTCCATAAAAATTTCACTTGTGAACAAAAAAAAAAACAGGATTATGTGCCTACAGTTTTTGACAACTTCAGTGCAAATGTGGTTGTTGATGGCAGCACAGTTAACCTGGGATTATGGGACACAGCTGGTAAGTACTTTGTCTATTTTAATGTACATAATAAAGAGGACGAGCCTGAAGCATTGGTAAAATTAAACTCCTCCTTTGTAACTAAAAGGTCATAGGTTTGCTTACGAAAAAAAAAATAAAAAATTTCATAGGTTTGGATATAAGAAACAGTCTCTTTACAAATATTCTACGGTAAGACTGTGTACCAGAATTGTCCTCGTTCCTACCCTCGTTAGTTGGGGTTTAACGAGGAAGGATGGTAATGTACATAGTAGTGAAAATAAGGCTTCAGTCACTGAAACTGAATATTGTTGAAATTAAACTTTTCAATTCCTCTTATAGTTACTTTTAGTCCATGCTTTATACTCATTTATTGTAGCTTCATAAATTCAGGACAGGAGGATTACAACAGGCTTAGGCCTTTGAGTTACAGAGGAGCAGATGTATTCTTGCTAGCCTTTTCCCTCCTCAGCAAAGCGAGCTATGAAAATATCTCTAAAAAGGTTCTTCTTCAAGGCACCAATATCTCCCTCTCTATCAGCACACATTTGCACATATTAATATTGCACAAACATAACACCTTATATTCATCTGTGATATGGTATAAATCAAGTCAACAGAATCTGACACTAGGCCAATTTTATGCAGTGGATTCCTGAACTGAGACATTATGCCCCAACTGTGCCAATTGTACTTGTGGGAACCAAACTTGGTATCCCCTAAAACTATAAAAATTACTTGACAATTTGGTATTAGTTAAGCTATAAGTTCATGTGTAGTTGTCATTTGATAGTTATTGCATATTAATTTTAATTGGCTACAGATTTGAGGGAAGACAGGCAGTATTTGATTGATCATCCTGGAGTCACCCCTATAACTACTGCACAGGCAAGTCACTTCTAAGTCCTAACAAAGGCCATTTTCTTGTTGAAGGTATAGAAAGTTTTTTGGTTTTGTTTTTGAATACACCTAAATCCTTTTAAATTTTGGGCAGGGAGAAGAGCTGAAGAAGGCAATTGGTGCTGCTGTTTACATAGAATGCAGCTCAAAGACTCAGCAGGTTCTGAAGTATATGTTTTCTTTTTATAGTTTGTGTCTGAAGTATCATTCTTGGAAGGTACTGAGTTTGGTGAAAGCATAAAAGTTTTTTAGCCTCAGCCTAATTTACTTGTCTTTGCTGCTATGTTTCAGAATGTGAAGGCTGTGTTTGATGCTGCAATCAAGGTTGTTTTGCAGCCACCTAAGCCAAAGAAAAAACGAAAGAAGAGCAGAACATGTGTTTTCCTTTAATTGGTGTTCTTGTTTGATTCGGATGCTGCAACATTCGGAACCTTTTTCCCAAGTTTTATTTTTCTTAATATATGTCTTCCAAACTCTACCTTCATTCCGTTTTCTTATATTTTTTTTGTTGGAGGGTCTAAATGATGTTCCAATGTATCTACTGGTTATACAGATGGAGACTGTACTCAAAAATAAATATTGTGATGAAAAATGTATTATAGCAATAGTCTATCACTTTTATTTGAGGTGTCATTTTGAATAGTTGGCAGTGGAATTGGGTCTCCTCTGGGTTTCGTTCACCACTGCAGTTCCCAGTTTCAATCGTTTGCAGGTTGTGAATTATTAACTCCTGATGATGTGAATTGTTAATTCCTGAAGTTGAAATGCTGCAGATTCAATTGATAATAATTGAATTATGCATGTTTTTGCATTCAATTGTGAAATGCAGTGGTGTTTGGATTACACAAATTGTACATTATTCTAAGCATGTCTCAAAATTTGTGTTTCATATTATCATTCTTTACTACATATATCTTAGCCTTCTGTTGCCACTTTAATGTGCATTTAAAAGTGGGTTAATTGGTTGTTAGAGACCCACAACCACGAGTTTAATATTCGAAAATTATGTAATGTTGCAATTATCAATAGAAACCAAATGTTATTCCTCTTAGCGTAAGGTGTAAGCGTAACTTGAACCAAAGATTGAGAAACGCAATGCCTTACTATTTGTAACATTTAAGAAGCATTTCCACTCATTAGATTTTCAACAATAGCAGTTCGTGATTTTTCATAATTTAATTATATAAGAAACGCTAAAACTTACAACAGCGCCTGTAGCTCAGCGGATAGAGCGTCTGTTTCCTAAGCAGAAAGTCGTAGGTTCGATCCCTACCTGGCGCGTCTACCCTTTTAAATGTAATTCTTGTTCGTGTGGCTTCAACTCTCTCGCTCTTATGTCGAGTATCATGCTTCCGAGACTACACTCCACTTTTGTAAAACCCGAAACCTGGCAGACCGGACCGGGTCATACATTTGAAAAAAAAAAAAATCAAAACGTTTTTTTCTTATAAAAAAAAATGTAAAACTCATTCAAAGTTTTTTTGTAATTTTATTTACAAGTACGCTTTTCTACAATGAAATCAAAACTGTTTCATTTTAAAAACTTTTTGTAATTTTATTTGCAAGTATATTCTTCTACAATGATCTCGTCGTTTCCAATACTGAATCAATTTGTGAAATAATAAATTAGAGAATGTGACATATGTCTTTTTAGTGTAGTTGAATTTAAAAAATATAAGTTCAATGTCATTGAGGGGTATGTTTATGAGAATTCTGAGTTACAATTTAAATTGAAATAGTAATAGAATGTATTTTTATTTATTTATACTTCATGTTTTTGAGCTTATTTAGTGAACCTTGTTTAATTCATTTTAGATATGAAAAATATAATTAAATTTATATATTCATATTTATATATATTTTTATATATCTATATATATATCCAGGTCAACTGGTCCGACCAATGACCCAGTGACCCAGTATTCCGACCGGGTCAATGCCCGGGTCAGGTTTAACAACACAACTACACTCACTTCATAAATAATAAATTAGATAAGGATTTTGAATCTTTCTTTTTCAGATTGATTTTTTTAGTTTAATCACAAATAATATCTTTATTGTTTTTTTAATTAAAAATTACAAATTTTGATTGAATTTTTGTATCGTATGATACACGTATAGTATCATATCATTCGATGCAAACTCCTTTATAATACAGCTCAATTTACGTATTGCTGAGCTTGTGAATCATATCGTATTGCATGAATTGTATCGTGTACCGTACGATATTGATAACTATGATATCATTTATCTGGGTAGTGACTCTCCTAACGTATGTTGCACCTTCCAATATGTTAATTCTAAAAAATGTTAGATTTCGATAAATTGTGACACATTTTGATATTAAATAATATTTTTAATTTATATAATATATATAATATATAATATTTAATAATTTAACAAAAAATAAAGATAAACTTATAATAACTATCAATTTTGCAAAGAAATATAAAATACCACAAATATTTATATTAAACTCAATAGAATAGTAATTATAATCCAACGAATCTAATATTTGAAACTAACGCAACCTTTGAATTATATTTTGAGCCTCTACAACGTGTGTTGAAGTGTCGACATATCAGATTTTTTGAAGTGTGTACACCAAAACTCCTAACATTGCTTAATATTTATGTAACTTTGCGATTAATTTCGTACTAATGTCTGAACTCTGAATTGAATATGAAGGATTGATCAGCGCTTTAGCCTCTAACTAGATTTCGCATGTGCCACTTTTTTACAAGTAATTTTATGTCAAACTTCAAATATAGGGTACTAATCCAAAAAAATAATTAAATAATGAAAATGAAGAGATTGTAATTGGATTAATAAGCAGATAGAATGTTCACATCAAGTGGAACATTCATTGGCTGAATCGCAACGTTGCAGAAGTGATGCTCACCAACTTGGATTGCAACTTGCAAGTGGTTTCGTAGTACATAAATGACTTACCTAGGCTTTCTTTTCCGTGTCTAGTATGAAAACGGCGAATAATTATATGATAAATCAGCGTTCAAAAGTAGTATTTAGATTTCAAACTTCACTGCTGGTGATAAAATAAAAATATAATAATAATAATATTATACCAAGAAGCTGGTGAACCTTCTACTTTTACCTTCATCGAAATCAAAACAAACAAACGTTGGGAACAGTGACCGGAATACTATGTTTTTTTTGGCAATTTTTTAACAGATATGCAAATAATATTTTTTATCAGATTGTCACGCGTTAAAATTTGCTATGCGTGGTAGGAAATTTGATAGTCAATAATTTTGTGACACATAATATATTTTCACAAAAAAAATTGTCTGTCACGTGTCCAAGTTTGCTATAATTGGTAGCGAACTTGGTGGAAAAACTGATTGGACTAAATTTGCTATCAGAGGTAGCGAACTTGATGTGATATGTGGCACAAGCTCGTTACTCGATAAAAATTAATGCACCAATCACAATAAAAAAAGAATACTAAGAAAAATGACTATTTAATTAATGCACTAATCGCAATTAATGTATCAATCACTAATCACAATTAGTGTACCAACAAGATTAACTCTTGATTGTATCAATTACAATTAATATACAATCACTAATCATTTTGGAAAGTCATAAATTTTGATTCAAATATCCAAATCAGATAATTTTTTATCACACCTTATTTGACATATTTTATTTCTCGTAAATATCGTTCGAATTTATAATAATGATATCATAAACAATTAATGTACCAATCAAAATTAATTTTGAATTGTACATTAATTGTGATTGGTACATTAATTGGGATCAAATTTAATTGTGATGGGTAATTGGTACATGAATTGTGATTGGTAATTAGTACATTAATTGTAATTGATAATTAGTATATTAATTATGATTAGTACATTAATTAAATAGTCATTTTCTTTCGTATTTTTTTATTGTGATTGATACATTAATTCTTATCGAACAACGAATTTGTGCCACATAGCACACCAAGTTTGCTATCCCTAATAGTAAATTTAATCTAATCAACTTTTTCTGCGAAAGTGTCATGTATCACGAAATTAGTTATAGCAAATTTCTAACGTGTGGTATGTAATTGCAAAAAAATATGACTAATTGGTAACTGTTCCCAAATGTTGCCTTGTTTTTTTTTAGTGAATGTTGCTTTAATTTTCTATAGCCATGGTCCGGAAATGCTCGCCTGCCTCTAATGATAAGACAATCAATTTTCCATTGACCTGATTAATTAGTCCAATTCGATTTTTTTGAACCATGTCAAAATTAATAACAAAGAAACATTCAAATCACTTTTAATTTGTAACTCTTGAATAAGTTAAGCTTAATCTACATTGGCATCAAAAATCTTATTTCAGTTACATTTTAATTTTATCAAGACCTTTTTTGCCCGTTACCTATTATTTTATCAATTCAGTAAAATGGCTTTTGAATCTTTGTTAACTGTTATAATGATAAAGAAATAAAAATTAAATTAAGGAATTAATATTTTTGCTGTACATATACATAAAAATAAGTATATACATGAGATAAAATTATTTCTCGAAGGAAAAATATTAAACTCTTAAATTAAATGTTTTACTTGTTATTTATTTATTTTAAATTTTTAATTAATGTCTTCTTTTTATATATCCACCAATTTATCTATTACCTGATTAATCTGATTTAAGCAGTATCAAATTCAATATAAGGGACAACTATTCCAAAATTATTTTTCAAAACTTTCATCAAATTGTTCAATTGAAAAAATGGAAACCTTTCTTATTGGATGATCACGATACTTTTCAAAAATCGAAATTTTTGATCAATGGAGAAACAATATCACCATTTTTCTTCGAGAATCAGACAAATCCTTTTCAATCAAGTTTAAATTTGTTAGTTTGAAATCTGGACTCTTTTACTCTATTTTTATTTACTTCTTATTATTTTTCTTTTTTATTTCTTTTTTCTTCCATCATTCCTTTAACCAATGATTATTGGTTAATCAATGCCCTTATTACCTTGGCTTATAGCATTGTTAAAAAAAAAAAAAAAAAAAAAAACCGTTATTTGTTATTATATTGAAGAAAAATATAAAAGGTGGTAGAAGAGTCATTTTGAACTTTGAATGCTTCTCCCTCCTTTCTACAACAGGCGCCTACCTTCCTTCCTCGTACACGCTACACGCTTCTCTCTCTCTCTCTCTCCGTGTGTGCTAAGAGTACAAAGTATAAGTAGTAGGATGCTGATAAAGTTGCATGATTTTAATAAACCAAGTCACCAACTTCAAGGCCTTAAATACCCACCCATTTCATTTCATTTTCATTCTCATTTTCATTTTCATTTCGATCTACGAATCAGTAACAGTGACACCCTCCCTCAAATCGAAATCTATTGATTTCATTCAATGGGTTCTGACGAAGACTACGATTACTTGTTCAAGTTGGTGCTGATCGGAGACTCTGGTGTTGGCAAGTCCAATCTTTTGTCCAGATTCACCAGAAACGAGTTCAGCTTGGAATCCAAATCCACCATCGGCGTTGAATTCGCCACCCGTAGCGTCCGCGTCGATGATAAGGTCGTAAAGGCTCAAATTTGGGACACTGCTGGTCAAGAAAGGTCATTCCTTTTTCACTATTGAATCTTGGGGTTTTCAATTTATGATTGGGGCTTCAATTATATATTTTTAATGGGTTTTTGTTAGTTTTGCTATTGATGAATTGATTTTGCAAAATGCTAACTGCATGATCTTTTTGGTGATTGTGGGATTCTTGCATTTCGTCTTGATGATCAGCATAAAGGAAGGATTGTGTGTATGAGAATTTGTTGTTGGGTTGAGAATAAAATAAAGAATGGGTTTAAGAATGCCCAAATGTTCCTTTACCATGGAAAACTGTTCTTTTCTGTAGTATGTGGTTGTTGCATAGGGAAGATTTTCGAGAAACATTCTAGTTTAGGACCGGGTTCGAGTTTGTGAAATAGCCATTTTGCAACAAAAAAGAGAAATAAAATGCAAGGGTAAGGTCGTGTAGAATCGACATTTGTTCCTACCCCCAGTTGGTAAATGTTCCGGTATCTCCCCTTGTGCGAAATATTGGATGAATGAACTTAATTGTTGTTTATTTTTCCCATATCCATTGTGTTTTATGGGAAGCGAATTCTTGGCACAACAATTGGCGTTGTCACCATGTGACTCAGAAGTCATATGTTTGAATTCATTTAAGGAGTCTTTTACAAATGCAAGTAATACAAGTAAGACTGCCTGCAATTTGTTCAATATGTCAAGGTGTTTGTTTGAGATAATATGTTGTTCCAGAAATATTTTCTGGGAAGCATATACATATTTCACTCTTTGTAAATAAAACATGTATATCCTCTGAGAAGATGGCAGAAGACATGACTTCTCAAGTTTTGCTTGTTTTATGTTGTCCCAACTTCAGGCACTTATTTGAAATGAAGTGAGGTAGAGCCCTGAGTCAGGGACCAATTATAACCCTAAAGTATGATTGTTCCAATTTGATCAAATACTTAATGAAATGGATTGGTAACTCTAGTGTGAAACGTAGGCAAATGTTACTATTATCAAGTGTGATTTAATGGGATGCTTGGGTTTATTTTCATCTGCCAATAATGAGAATGGTAAAGACATATTGCAAGAACCTGGTGCAACACATTCTGGGAGTGGGAGGGATGGAAGCAAGCGCAGGCTGTATGAAATACAGTATATAATAAAATATTTGAATTTAAAGAAAAAAAACCTTTTACGATTATCATATTTGCATCCTTGCTGTTCTTACTATAGTCTAGACTTACAAAACTTGCAATGTTCTTTTCATCTACAACATGATAATACTTACAAATCAAAACTAGATAAATTATTTATATTCTTATTTCTTAATCGTATATTTATCAATCTCTCTCTCTCTCTCTTTTTTTTTTTTATCATAGATACCGTGCAATCACGAGTGCTTACTATCGTGGAGCTGTTGGTGCATTGCTTGTGTATGATGTTACCAGACACGTGACTTTTGAAAATGTGGAGAGATGGTTGAGGGAGCTTAGGGATCACACAGACACCAACATTGTAATCATGCTTGTGGGAAACAAGGCAGATCTTCGGCATTTGCGTGGCGTGTCCACGGAAGAAGCCACTGCATTTGCTGAGAGAGAAAACACATATTTCATGGAAACCTCTGCACTGGAGTCCTTGAATGTGGACAATGCTTTCACAGAAGTGCTTACTCAGATATACAATGTTGTGAGTAGGAAGACTCTTGAGAAGGGGGATGACCCTGCAGCATTGCCACAGGGGCAGACCATCAATGTTGGCAATAGAGATGATGTCTCAGCGGTTAAAAATACCGGATGCTGCTCAGCATAGTTTGACAGTTTTTTTTGTATCAGTTCATGATTCAACTATAATCCTCATGATTTTGGATCCAAATGAAATGTTTGATAACTGATACTTTTTTCTTTTTTTCTTATACATTTGTCCTACATCTTTTGGGAAGATCATTATTTTATTATGTTCTTTTGTTGGTGATATATAGGATTGGCCTCAACAGCCCTTTATTGTTGTCACAATGCAGGTGTTATCCTCACATATCTGTCTTGATCTGTTTTTTTTAGAATGAGTTGCACTGAACCCATAAAAAGTCTCATTGATTTTCACTCACTATCAATATTATTTGGACAACATGAAAAACGAATAAAATCACATGATAATAAATAAAACAAAGAATCAAAGCACCAATTTAATTTCCTTTCATTGATTTTGTTAATTTGAATTGATTTTTTTGTATGCTGCCAAGAGTCATTGCTTGTATTATAATTATCGTGAACTCTTGACAACCCGAAAGGATGTTTGTTTCAAGCTATATAAAATTATAGAACTAAGCTGTCTTAACCAAGTTACTCACTCCGTGTTTGTATGAATTATTGGTTTCGCACTCTAACACAATTACAAGATTTGCACGAAAAAAATAACTTGTCTTTTTCTCAAAATCTCAAACTTGAAAATGTTTCGAATTTAACCCACTTCCGTTCCAAGACCTCCTTCACAGTCCTTCAGCTCCACTCGTTCACTCGAACTCTAACTCAACCAGTGTTGGACTTCCTCCTTGATGCTAAGCTCAAAGTTTATTGAGGGGTTTAAAAAATCCTAAACCCCAAATCTTCTCCCATCCCCTGTAAATACATTAGTTGTGGGACGAAGGTAGGTTAGAAGAAGAAGAGAAAGAAAAGAAAAATGTTGATTTGTGAGATTTGAGGGATTTTGAGTGAAAAGCTCAAAGCTTTGATTTTGAGGGCACCTCTAGGGAGAAACTTGAGTGTTATACCTCCTTAAGAAAGTTTGAGTGAAAACCACCATTGTAGATGAGGTTTCAGTGTACTACCAACACCATTGTTGGTATGCTTGATCTTTTGTAACCCATTATTTTCATAGTGGAAGTTTGATTCTGGACTAGTGTCTTGTGATTTTTAACTTCTTCACATTGGAGAAGGTTTTCTCACGTTAAAATCTGTTGTGTTCTTCTCCTTTTCTCGTCTATGTGTTTTTCATTTTTTTCGCTGCTCTGGCCGACTTGGTGATTCAAGCCAAACTCTCTGATTAAGCCAAGCTCCTAGCTCGATGTTTGACTTTTGCAAAGGCTTCTTAGCCGAGTTGAGGGAATCGAGTTACCAACAGTGGTATCAGAGCCCGGGTTCGACGGGTTCTGAGAGTGATGAGATGGAGACCAGTGGTGTAAGAACCCGCACTGTTAATTTAGAAAATTAAATGAATAATTATGATATTAGGAAATAATTTCATAATTGGCCTAGAATAATTATGAGAAAGCTTAATTAATTATAGTAAGTGATTAATAATGTTGAAAGTCGTTTTTCTGACGAAAAGTGCAGATACTAGTTCTGCCTCACGGTATAAATGCGTACCGATGAAGTATCCTGGAAAATTATGAAAAGTATGTATATATCACTAGAATAATATCTAGGACTAGTATAACAAGTTTGGAGTCAAAATAACGAGATTTGGTGTCATGACTGATACCGGCTACGTAAAAGCGCGTACCGACAAAGTGTTGCGAAAAATAAAATAAAAATATGACAAATCTTAAAAAAATGGCTATGATCAGAATCCAAATTTCGGGATTAAAAAGATAAGCGTAGCTATTAGTGCCAATATAGTGTGATTAATATTAAATGGACTATAAATAGGAAGGGGCACATAACCCTAGGCTGATACTCAGCCTTTCTACGTGACTCTGTGTGCGTCCCTTTTTGATATTGGTGTCTTCCCCACTTGCCACCACCATTCTTCTTCCTTGAACCCTCCAAAGTGATCATCTTTATGCATACTTCTTTCACCAAAATAGATTAGGTGTGTGAGACCAAGCCTTGTGAGGGTGTGAGGCCACTCATTACTGAGTTTAGGCTTCTGAGTTGAGGGGTTTTGTGGATGTGTATGAGAGTTTTCATTGGGGAAGCCATGTTCATGTTTTTGGTGGTGTCAAGAAGCCACCTTTTGGTATAAAGGACCAAGCTTGAAGTGCATTTTCGTAGCTTTGGAGTGGCTAAACTATAATACTATATAGAGGGCTCCATATCACTTTGATTTTCTGAGTTTTGAGCCTTGGAGGTAAACCATTATCACCTCTTTTGCATAACCATGTTTTGAGCTTGTTTGAATCATTAAAGAGTTAAACTTTGATCATTCAAGTTAAATCTATGCTTAAAAGATGTTATTGAAGTTCTGTTTGTAGAGTTATTGGACTTCCAATCGCATTTGGACCCTTAGAAATGGTATTATCTAGAAACTGCACGAGTTTCTGCATCCTGTCTGATAAGTATTCGAATACTTTTCGTGGAGTATTCGAATACTCATCAGCAGGTAGTCGAATACACATTGAAGGAGTATTGAGATACTTTTCTGGGAAAAAAATATTCGGATACCTTAGAAAAGTATTCGGATACTTGGTAGTATTCGGATACTGTGGAAAATGTATTCGGATACCTTGTGGTATTCGAATACTGTGGGAAAAGTATTTGGATACTTTGTGGTATTCGAATACTTTAGTGAAAGTATTCTTCGAATACTTTAGTGAAAGTATTCTTCGAATACTTTAGTGAAAGTATTCAGATACTTTCTGGAGACATGGAGTATTCAGATACTCATCGAGGAGTATTTGAATACCTCCTGCAGATTTAGTATAAAATCACCTAAAACAAGTTGAAAGCCTTAAACACTTAGTGAAACCTTGAGCTTTGAATAATAATGATTATTTATGTTAGAAACAGACTGTGAGGGTGCTGTTTGGTGACCTTGGGCTAGTGTTGACTTTGGCTTAGATTGATTGCTTAGAGGTAAGCTTTCGTGTCCTTAGTTTTGCCATTGTTGGTTCCACCATACCTCATAGAGGGATGGTTTATATGCATGATGTGTTTTCATGTATTGATATTTGAAATGCTATTGAGCTGTTAATTGCAAGTGCCTTATGATATGTATGTGTTGTTCCACCTAGACGGTAAGCTTGAGTACGTAGCGTCATACAATATGGTGATTCTGTGGGTGGGTGCAAGTAGCGACTTGCACTGATTGTAGGTTATAGACGTATGTAATTCCTGTATGTTCTCTGGCCAGTAGGATGTTGACACACATGACATGATTATATGCTGCATTGCACTGATTTTGGAACTTATATTATCAAACAGCTTTTGAACTTATATTGCACATGTAAGTGAGCTTATATTGCACATGTAAGTGAGCTTGGAGTATAGAAATCCTTGAGGACCCCTTATCTTACTGATATTTCTTTTTAGAGATCTCTGTAATGCCTGGCCGCTTCAAGAATCAATGACTATCCCCACATACTAACACGAGACTTTTCAGTGTGCTTTTTCCTCACTAGCACACTTCTTGGGAAAACCTTCCAAGAGGTCACCCATCCCAGAATTGCTCCAAGTCAAGCACGCTTAACTATGGAGTTCTTCCGTTCTGGGCTACCGAAAAGAAGATGCATCTTGTTAGTATAGGTAGTACTAATTAATTCTTATAAGCTCTCCCAAACTGTGCAGTCTCACACCTGCACAATCTTTGAAATCCCTCTCTTTTGGGTGTCGATTCGATTCATTCATGCATGTAACCCCCCGCTAGAAGCCTGTCAGGAGCCGCTCCTTGTTCGTGCCTCTTTGCACTAGCGATCACTCTCCGCCCTCGTCTACGCTCGGGATGTTACAATCTCACCCCACGGTTGGGGCACATTTTCAGGTTCAGGTACCTCGGGAGTTGATACCTCTAGCGGCAGGAGGCCGGAGTTGAGTTGATATGCACGCTTCTTGTTGATATGTATGGATACTGATTATGTTTACCTTCAGTATATTGTTATATGATTTGAGACTCTGTTGCCTTATTCGGTGAGCATGGGAGTTGTCCATGCCACATTGATGTTAATTATGCTTTTAGCTTTGAGTTGTATAAACTATCAGAATTTTTTCGGTCTACGTGTTGTAGTTCCGTGACTAGAAACAAATTATATATGAGGTATTTCAGTTAGTTGTTTATTTTCAATTTACATACAAACAATGTTTTGAAAAAGAATTTAAGTAATCAACTTGGTTAATAACAATGACATCATAATTGAAAAGAAAAAGTTAGTTTCCGCATTTTAATTAAGCAGCGCTTAATACGATGATATGATAACAAATCGGGTATACATGGAGTGTTGCAAGTGGAATCTCACATGATGGAGATATGTTCAAGCTGACCGCGGACAACTGCACTTACTGGAGATCGACGTTGGAAGATCATCTCTACTGTAAAGATTTATATGAGTTCATCATCCTTAAAGAGAAGCTTGAAGGCAAAACTGTTAAGGAGTGGGAGATCCTGAGTCAAAAGGCAGTATCCTTGATCAGGAAATGTATTGACAAAAGCCTCTTTGAGCACGTGTCTAAGTTCACAAACACGTACGAGTTGTGGAAGAAGCTGGAGTCCATGATTCAGAAGAAGACTCCAGGAATAAAGTACATCTGGTTCGCCGACTTGTGAAACTTGAATACAAGGATGATATGAGCATGATTGAACACCTCAACACCTACAAAGGATTGTGAATCAACTCTCTAAAGCCGAGATGAAAATTGATGATGAGATGCAGACTTTGCTACTGTTGAGCTCGCTGCCAAAAAGCTAAAATACTCTGGTGGTGACATTAAGCAACTCGGCTCCTAATGAAAAATTGAAGACGGATGCTATGACAGACAACCTCCTGAATGAAGAGTCCAGGAGAAGGGAGCGAGGTGTAATCAACATATCTGAGGCAAACGTGACCGAGAATAGATGAAGGTCCGACGCCCGAGGTTGTAGCAAGAGTCGGAGTCATGATAAGTCCAGAGGCTGGTTTAGGCCAAAATATGAGTTGAAATGCTTCTATTATGGGAAGTTCGGTCATAAGAAGCTGGACTGCAGGACTCTGCAGAAAGATGAGAAGAACGACACTGTGAAGCCGGATCAGATTATTCTGAAGAAAAAAGAAGACAAGAGCACCACAGCGGTGGCTGCCAACTCGGATGCAGAGATATTTCTCCTTGGTGAAGACAATTACTTGAATATTACATATGATGACTGCACCTGGATTGTTGACTCCAGTGCCTCCTTCCATGTCACTCCACACAAAGGTTTTTTCTCCTCTTATTGAGGTGGTAATTTTGGAGTCGTGAAGATGGAAAATCAGGTGACCAGCAAGATTGTTTGTGTCAGTGATGTGACCCTGACCACAGATGTTGGGTGCCAACTTGTATTGAAAAATGTAAGGCATGTTCTTGAAATGCGACTGAACCTAATCTCGGTAGGCAAGCTAGATGATGCCGGGTTAGTGAACTACTTCGGTAGTGGTAAATGGAAGCTAGCCAAGGGAAACTTGGTTGTTGCTCGAGGTAAGAAAGAAGACTCCTTATACGTGATGTAAGGAAAGATCAATGGCGGAGAAGCTAACTTTGTCCGAGATGGACCTAGCTTAGAGCTATGGAACAAGCACCTCGGTCACATGAGTGAGAAATGATTCCAAATTCTGAACAATAAATGATTATTGATTGGGTTGAAAGGCCAAGCACTGGAGAGTTACAAGTATATTTTTGACCTCGCTCATAAGGATGTCTGCGCTATGTCGGAGAAATCCCTTGGAGGAGCTTAGTACTTTGTTTCATTCATTGATGATCATTCCCACAAAGTGTGGGTATATTTGTTGGAGTCTAAAGACCAGGTACCCCAATCTTTCAAAGAATTCCATGCAATAATTGAAAGGGAGACTAGCAAAAAATTAAAGGTGGTCCGATCTGACAATGATGGTGAGTACTGCGGCCCATTTGATGCATACTGCAGAGCGGTCGGGATCCGACTTGAGAAGACGCCTTCCAAGACACCTCAGTTGAATGGACTTGCTGAGAAGATGAACCGGACTATTGAAGAGAAGGTTCAAAGTATGTTATCCAATGCTGGATTGCCGAAATCATTCTAGGGAGAAGCCGTCAGAACTGCTGTTGACCTAATCAACCTCTCACCATCACGACCACTTAAAGGAGAAATTCCAGAAGAAGTTTGGACAGGTCGGAAAGCGGCCTACGATCACTCAAAGGTATTTGGATGCCAAACTTTCGTGCATATCCCTAAAGATGAAAGGGCGAAGCTCGGTTCGAAGACAAAAGAATGCATTTACCTAGTTCACCGAGATGTGAGTTCGGGTTCCGACTTTGGGATCCAATCAATAAGAATGTAGTAAGAAGTCGAGATGTGGTCTTTCATGAGAACGAGACTATTCAAGACATCTTGTAGCACAAAGTCCGGGTTACTGTCAGACAAGAAGAATCCATCCCTCCTGTACGAGCTGAAGCAAGGGGAGAAAATCAAGAGAATGAAGAAAATGATGAGATTGACCAAGGTATTGAAAACCGAGGTCCTGAGGACCGAGATGCTGAGGTCCAGGATGATGAAATTCGAGATGAGCATGAAGAGCCGGATTATCAACCTGATGAACAGCCCATACACTCTACTCGAGTGAGACAACATTCTACCTGATGAATACACCATTGTTGCTGAAGATGATAAGCCTCAGAGTTATGATGAGGATGTCACGAGCTTAGATAAGGAAGAATAGGAAAAAGGCAATGCAAGACGAGATGAAGTCTTTGCACAAAAATCAGACTTATGAGCTGACCGAGCTGCCTAAAGAAAGAAGAGCTCTGAAAAACAAGTGGGTTTACAAAATCAAGAATGAAGAGAACGGTGAGAAGCCGAGATTCAAAGCCCGAATTGTGGTGAAAGGCTACAATAAGAAGAAAGGAGTTGATTTTGAGGAGATATTCTCTCCTGTGGTGAAAATGACTTTGATCCGAACTGTGTCAGCCATGGCGGTTTCAAAGGACCTTGAAGTAGAGCAAATGGATGTGAAGACCACATTTTTTCACAGAGATCTTGAAGAAGAGATATATATGGAGCAGGCTAAGGGGTTTTGAACTCTAAAACAAGAAGACATGGTATGCCAATTGAAGAATAGTCTATACGGCTAGAAGCAAGCACCTCGACAGTGGTATAAGAAGTTTGAATCTTTCATGATTGATCAAAAATTTATGAAGACAGAGGCTGACCACTGCGTATTTGTGAAGAGGTATGAGGTCGAAGATTTTCTATTTTTGTTGTTATATGTTGATGACATGCTTATTGTAGGGAACGACAAATCGAGGATAACAGCCCTGAAGAAGGCATTGAGCTCGTCCTTCGCAATAAAGGACCTTGGCCCTGCAAAGCAGATACTCGGAATCAAGATTATCTGAGATAGATAAAAGAAGCTACTATGGCTGACTCAAGAAAATTACATTGAGAAGATTCTGGAGAGATTCAGCAAGGACAAAGTCAAAACAATGAGCACCCCCTTAGCCAAACATATTAAGATGAACCATAAGCAATGTTCAAGATATGATCAAGACAAAGACAAGATGTTGAAGATCTCGTGCCAATCCGCTGTCGAAAGTTTGACATATGCAATGGTTTGTACGAGACCCGACTTGACTTATTCAGTTGGAATGGTAAGCTGGTATCTATCAAACCCTGGCAAAGAATATTGGGAAGCAGTGAAATGGATTTTCAAGTATCTCAGAAGAAGAAAAAAGTTGTGCCTCTGATTCGGAGAAGGCAAAGCCGAGTTGTAAGCTACTCAGATGCTGTTTAGGCGGAGATTCCGACACGAGAAAGTCAATGACGAGATATATGATGGATTTTGCAAGAAGAGCTATCTCTTGGCAATCAAGACTACAGAAATGTGTGGCACTTTCGACGACCGAGGTCGAGTATATAGTCGCGACTGAGGCAAGCAAAGAAATGTTATGGATGAAGAAGTTTCTCTCTGAACTCGACCATGATCAAGACAAGTACGAGCTAGGACATGACGATCAAAGCTCAATTCATCTTGCGAAGAATTCGACTTATCGCTCTCGCACTAAGCTCATTGATGTGAGGTATCACTAGATCCGGGATGTGATGGAAGATGGAGAGCTCGAACTCGTCAAAGTGCACACCAACCTGAATTGGTCCGACATGATGAAGAAGCCGGTACTAGCAAGGAAATTTGAAGATTTCTATGAAGGTGTCGGGTTACTGCTGAAGTCGACACATTAAAGTCGGAAGAGGGAGATTTGTTGGTCTTCCTCCTTAATGCTAAGCCCAAAGCCCATTGAGGGGTTTGAAAAATCCTAAACCCTAAACCTTCTCCCTTCCCCTCTAAATACATTAGTTGTGAGATGGAGGTAGGTTAGAAAAAGAAGAAAAAGAAAAGAAAGAGGTTGGCTTGTGAGATTTGAGGGTTTTTGTGAGGGCATCTCTAGGGAGAAGCTTGAGTGTTTTACCTCCTAAGGAAAGTTTGAGTAAAAACCACCATTGTAGGTGATGTTTGGGTGTATCACCATTGTTGGAAATTACTTATCTACCCTTAGCATTAAAATGTAAAAATTACATAAATGTGACACTATTAGAAAAGTCTCAAATACCGACATAATTTATACACAAAAAATATTTCGTTGAAAATAATGATGAAATTTTTGATGAAAAATCATATTACAGTAAAAATAGAGATGAAAAAAAAAAATCCTTCGAGACTAGGGACGGAACAAAATTTTGTCATAATCATTGACATAAATTTTTTAGGAAAAAAAAATTCATTCAAAATTCTTGATAGAATTTAAATTCCGTCGAAACTTTAGGCCGAAACATTTACGTAAAACTTTTCCACAAAAAAAAAAATTCCGTTAAAATTTTTGATGAAATACATTTCCATAAAAAAGTTTCGACAAAAAACATTTCCGTCGAATTTTTTAATGGAAAACAATTTAGTAAAATTTTTTTACGGAATTTAAATTTCATCGAAAGTTTCGAAGGGAACATTCCCGTCAAAATTTTTGACGAAAAACTTTTCCATCAAAATTTTCAATGGAACGCATTTTCAGTGAAATTTTTGACGAAAAGTATTTAAGTAACAATTTTTAACAAAAAATATTTCTCAAATTTCGACGATTTTTTTTGTCAAATTTCTTTTCAGAATCTAAATTTCCTCGAGACATTTCTCTCAATTTTTTTGACAAAAAGCACATATGTCGAAATTTTTTGAAGGGAAATATTTCAATAAATTTTTTTGACGAAAAACATTTTGGTAAAGAATTTGTTGGAAAGAAAATTTCATCAAAATTCTTTACGGAATCGAAATTCCGTCAAAAGTTTTCGATAGAAACATTTCTGTCAAAAAATTTGACAAAAAAAAATTTTCGTCAAAATTTTCAATCAAAATTTTCAATAGAACACACTTCCATCAAAATTAATTTACGTAATAAATTATCGTAATTTTTTTTGACAAAAGGTATTTCTATAAAAAATTTCGATGGAAAAAATATTCTGTCAAAATTCTTTATGGAATCTAAATTTCGTCGAAAGTCTTAACATGGATATTTTCCTCAAAGTTTTTGACAAAAAAAAAAAATACATCGAAATTTTCATCGGAACACATTTCTATCAAAAATTTTGGACGAAAAATATTTTGTCAAAATATTTAACGGAATTCTTTTTTCCATCCAAATATTTAAGAAATCATTTTTGTTACATTTTTTGATGATAACTAAATTCCGTCAAAAATTGGGACAAAAATTTATTTCTGTGAAAATTTTCGATTAATAAAAAATCATGTCTCCTTTGAACGAAAAGTATACTGATGGAAAAATAATTTTTTGATGGAATTTTCATTGTTTGTAAAGTAGAAAATTTGTCGAAAATATGATTTTTTTAATAGTGTGAAAAATACATAATTAATTTTGTTAGAAGTTTTAAATTTAATTTAATTTTTAAAGTATAATAATTATCTTAATTTTTGAAAAAGGTTAAAATTATTAAAATATCTCATTACCCTTCATTTTTCTCTCTAATCATTTTTTTAACTCCCAAACAAGAGAAAAGAATACTCTTTAATTTCCTTCACCTACTCCTCTCCTTCCTCCTTGGATCTCCTTCGTTCTCTTTCCCTTCAAACTCCTAAATGAAACCTAAGTCTCATGGAACATTAAAAATTTACATTAGATTCTAGTACACATCAGAAGTGCACAAAACATATGATAATTACTCTTTCCTCGGTCTTTCCTCTTGTGATTTAGCAACTATATGATAAACCCAAAAAAGGTTAGTTTTCTTACATTAATCTTGAGTAACCAGTCCTGCAAAAGGGTTAGTTTTCATGAAGTACAAGAGGATATAAACTATGGGTTTTATAAGAGTTATATTGTAGGAAAAATGATTGTGTTATGTTATAGAGATTTGTTTTACGTGCCATAATTTTTTTTTTTTTTTAAACATGCAGGTTCCACAAAATATTTTGTGTGTAGAAAAGTTTTTGTGATTATATTAAATGATAGAATGCAAACCCATAAATTATATATAATGGTATACTGGTATCCGTGTCTATGCCCGTGGGCTACTAGTCTACTATTATGCGGTCTCGTGGACCATTCCATACTCTACTATGCCCATAGTGTTTATTGGTCCCTGACATACCTTTTCTCAATCATATATATAATGTATTAGGCAATGTTTAGTTCAGGAGTTCTCAACATTTTCCCGTTTAAGTGCACGTGCCATTCTGTCTTCTCTTTGTTTGGTTGAAAATTTCATGATATTTATCCATCAAACACACTTGCCCATGTAAGTACAAATGCGTGTAAAGAATGTGCAAATACACTGTAGAAGAATGCTGTTTGCAACATGGTATTTTTTGGAAAACTGAAGATATTGAAAAAGTGGATGAAGATAAAGATAAGAATACCCCTCTTCTTAACCACATATAACATTCAAAATTTTATAAAAGGGTTACTTTCGTAATTTCTATTCATTTTTTTATCAAATTTTTATTTTCAACCAAACATATACTCAACATATTTAATCCAATTTTTCTAGTAATATTTTGCGGTACTAGACAACTTTTTTAAAACTTTCCTACCAAATTTACTTTTTTATGTTTTTCCTTGTAATTACATTTCGCTAGTAAAATTTTTTTTCTCCTGAACCAAACACCCTCTAAAAGTGATATGGATAAAAAAAATAAAATTATAACTTTTGATCTAATTCTAAGGAATTGATATCAGAATGAGCTCGCAGGTTTGAGCCGTCCACAAAATAATGTCGGAGGAGGGGGGATTGTTGGATTACATGGCTTTTTTAAATTACAAAGAAATGATTCAAAAATTTCAGTATAAGGACCTGATTGGAAATTTTGAAAAATAAAAATAAAAAATAAAATATATATATATATATATATATATATATATATATATATAAACTTACAAAATAATTATTCATAAATGAATAAGTTATACGAAACATAAATCAGAACCCAACCAATCTTTGAAGGGGAAATGTTATTCCTTCCCATTGATTGTTCTATCAATGCTGAAAGTTATAAGTTTCATCTCATTGAGAATGAACCATACTGTCACCTCCTTGGACGATCATAGAATTTCGGGTAGATCAATTAATTGCATAATTTATCTCTACTGTAGAATGCAAACTTGTGATGATGCAGTAGCAGCAATAATCATTTAAATAAACGGTTATAAAGAAAAAGGATTCCAATTCCAAATAACATGATGAATTATTATATTCAAACCAATATGGTGCAATCGAACTTAAATTATTACAATTCTGATAACGCCACCACTGGGAGCTGGCCTCTGAGGACAATTATATGTACACATCCTTTTCATTTGAAATATAGCCTTTTTCTGTGATTAGAATGTGTGGCCATAAATCTTAAAGCAAGCAGAAAATCTTATACCACTGCTTCAAAACTCAACCTGCAAAAAAGCAAGTGAATGGCAGAAAAACAAAAATGAGAAAAATACTTCAACACTTTTATATGTAGTATCTTGCCAAAATTAAAATATGATCGTTTCACATTCTTAAAAGCAACTATGTTTCTTTTCAAATCAAATGATATGGCTCGAAAAAATTCAAGTAGTACCCCATCCAAAGCTAAGCAGAGGAGAACTTGACTGTTGCAACAATCAGATAACTTTGGACTTTTGACCTTCATTGCCATGGGTGTGCATTAGCGTAAGAATGAAGGCGGCAAATGTTGCAAGTTGTTTAATCTCAAGCTTTTTTTCATGTTCACCTTCCTCTTGTTCAAATAAGTTCTGCTTTAGATTTGTCCCCTACAAAATAATGAAAAGGTGAGCATATCCTTAAGATTGAGAATAAATTTGGCCCTAATCAATTGCATCCACCCACTATATCGTGTCATGGACCAATTCCCTTAAGCAGAGTCTTATGATTGGTTATATATTTAAAACAACCATTTACAAGAATTGAGATTGAATCATGAATAATGCACATGTTCACCCGACCTTGTGCTGAATTTTTTTTATTTAAAATAGAATCAGGACTGAACTCATGATCATTTTGTCTTAGTTTTAGAGACTGTAATATCGTGTCAAGGACCAAGAAGATTAAAACAAATAAATAAGTAGGTGAAACTAAGCTTACATGGGAAAACAGTAATTTCATATATTTTGTAAATTTAAAATCACCACCATTCACAGCATTTAGAAATAAAGCATGCTTATGTGTCCATGTTAAAGGATACTTTGATTCCATGAAATCCATCCATAATCCACCCTCATAATGCATAATCCACAACAGACAGAAAGGCTAAAAGACAACCTGCAACTCCTGTCTAAGTAGTTGCAGTTCATTCTCCTGTTTAAGTTGTAGCTCTTGTATAAGCTGTAGCTCTTGTCTCAGTTGTTCCTTGTCCTGTCTAAGCTCTTGTCTAAGTAGTTCATAATCCTGTCTACGTAAATCATTCTCTTGTCTGCGTTGTTCCTTGTCCTGTCTAAGCTCTTGTCTAAGTAGTTCATAATCCTGTCTAAGTAAATCATTCTCTTGTCTGCGTCGTTTTTCCTTGAGCCTACTTCTTTCTTCTTTTTTCCTTGTTTCAAAGATAACTATAGCTCCTGCAACCTAATAGAAGGAAAATCACATATACAACATGCTATGACATTGTCTGGGAAGACCATTGCATGTACATAGTGGATATGTAGAATAAACAATAAATAATTTCTCAATATGTTATTACTGATAAACTCGTTCAAATTTCTCACGAAAATCAATTCCTTTTGATTTGATTTGTTATCAATTAGGAAACATAAAAATTATTCATATATATGTAAAATAATTATGTCATGCTGTAATGATTTTACAGTAACTAAAAATTTCATCAACAAAATGCAGGGGAAGATCTTGGCTTCTCAAACCATGCCCGAATGCCTGAGCAAGCAAGAAAAAAAAAACTTTTTAAGAAATAAAAACTTCGAGTAAATATTCTTTTTGTTCCCTAACAAAATACACGGTTCCCACTTTAGTACTTTATAAAAAAAATTAGTCTCGAGGTCCCCGAAAAATTTAAAGTGGACCCATTTAGTTGAAATCGTGATCCCTCACAAATTAAAAAAAGACCCATATTAATCCTTCAAAAAGACTAAAATAGTCCACTTTGCATTGCATAGGAACCAATCGACTAATTTTTTTTTTATAAAAGATTAAAATAGGAACGGAATTTTTTGTTAGGGATCCAAAAAGATATTTACTCAAAAAATTATGTTTTCAACAAGTAAATTTAAACCTTTTTGGTATTCTAATTTTATATAATTCTTATTTTATGATTTCTTACAGTAGTATCAAAGCACTTGATTACATGATTTTGCAATAAATCGTTTATTATTTTAGGATTGAAATTTCTTTCCCTCTTTTCTTCTGGAATATGTAATTTTTTTTTTTAAGTTAACACTTTTGTTTAGAAATTAAATATTAATAAAAACATACACATCAACACAATGTTATCCAGTTATGATTATTACCGTGAATACGAAGAACTCCTTTAGAAGATCTACAGTTGTTCCAACAACCTTGTCCTCATCCAAAGGTTGTATTGGTACATCATCAGCAGCATAATTATATATGCGTCTTTGCACTCTCCATTTAAGCCTATGACTGACCTGGTACATAATCGTGTAAAATTCACTATGTCTGTGTGAACCTCACATAAAAGTATACTAGTCAAAATTCTGAATAGCACAAACGTTTCAAATCTAAGACAGCGATTAAGAAACAGAACAAGTACCTCCGCAAAGTTGATAATATACTGACGGAATTTTGGATGACATATAGCCTCTTTTGTGAGGCAATTGGCAATTGGCTTGCCGAATTTTTTTAGTGCAAGCGTTCCAAGCTTGATCACAGGCAACGCCACCATTCTGAATGGCTTCACTCTTAACGTTGAATTGTGTGTGACTACCGTATCAACATATATGCATTTTTTCTTGCAGAACAAATAAATATATATGGCTGTTTCACTGCTTAAAAAGGGAAAAAGAAACTGTTTTGAAGTAAATAATATATATTAATCTTTAAATTTTAAATAATTCATATTATAATGTATTTTTTTGTTTGGTACATTATTATAATGTACTTTAAATTAAATAAAAGGTGAATACATTCTTACTTTCTCACTAAAAATAATTAAATTTAATTTAAAAATATTCTTAAAATATTTTTTTAAAATTTTCTAAAAACAATGAACGATATGCACACTGTAATATTAATTGAATTTGTCAAGTCAAATCTTGACCCTCTGACTTAGAGAAAATGGGAACCACTAAAAAGTATACGAGGAATTACGAAGCACCGACACTTCAAAAATTCTGACGTGTCATGTCCGATATTTTTTGACACTCTCCGACATTTCGACACTCCCCGACACTTCAACACTTATTTTTAGAGACTCAAAAAAAAGATTTAAAGGTTGTGTTGTGTTACGTTTTTAGTTCCAATTATTAGATTCGTTGGATTACGATTACCATTTTATTGAGTTTAATATAAATATTTGAGATATTTTATGTTTCTTTATAAAATTGATGAGTATTATAAATTTAACTTCATTTTTTTGTTAAATTATAGTATTAAATATAATATACATTACATAAATTAAAAATAATATTTAATGTCAAAACTTGTCCTAACGTGTCAAAATCTAACATTTTTTAGAATTAACGTGTCGGGGTGTCATGTCTCGTGTTCTGTGTCAGTATCGGTGTTACATAGATGAGGAATATGTCTGTGATGACTGATATAATATATAAAAAATAGGTGAAATTCACGAAAAAAGAGAAAAAAAATTGGGTCTCACCCATTTTTGTATCTACATACATCATAAAAGACATATTTCCCAAAGAAAAAAATTGCAAACTTTTTAATGGGAATTCCCAGACTCCCTGGTTTGATGTGATTTTAAAATAAAAAAATATTATCCTAACCAAATCAATCAGTTTTTATACATTTAAATTATTCAGTTTGTTTCCAATCGGAGGACCATCATACGAGATTAATTTTAATTGATTTGATTTAATTCAGCTCAATTGGTTTTTTAACAATTTTTTTTTTAAAATAAAACTAAATTTAAGTATTGCTTTTTCATGACCCAATGAATAAATTTACCAAAAAATATTAATACAAAAAATTTATTAAAGTACTAAATTAAAATTTAATTATAATTATATATAATTATGCAATTTTGATTTGATTTTGTTTATCATTTTAAGAACACAACTTTACGTTGTTATAAGTAAAAGTAAAATCATAGTCTCCGGTTGCAGAAAATATAAGTTGTCTTCTGCTCTCATCATAGAAATTTGTGCATTGTTTTTTGATTGTTTTTGCTTTTATATTTTAGTGGGCTCCATCGTTTTTTCTATGTACAGAAGAGAAATGGTGATTTCTGTGACTGAAGAGCAATAAACCCCTAAGTAAAATCACCATGTTTTAATGCATATTTATTGATTTTTCATATTCTCTTATCCACAATATTTTCTTCTTTTCTCTTCTCCTAATTTTGTGGGAAAAATGTTGTTTCACTTAAAATAATATAAACTTGTGTCTTTTAAAATTACAAAAAAAATAAAATAAGAAACATAATTCGTTTTGTTCAATATTCTAACATAACTTTTTTTCGTTTAAATTAAATTGTTTTAATTACAATCACCGTTACTTTAACAGGTAGAGAATGGTAGGTGGATAACAAATTCAATTGATATTATAAATATTTTTGATAAATACAATTACTAGATAATTTTATTAAATTTATATTTAATATTATTCTTTATTTGATAGATGATGCTTATCTAATGGGAGATTTATATAGTAGCTGTATAATAAATAATGGAAATAGTATATATATGGTATATTTTTTTTGGTAAACTATATATGGTATTTCTTAACAGAGTTATACAGTAATTATTATTATTATTATTAGAAATTTATTATAATATAAATTTTTTATTATTGAATTTATATGTATGTAATTATTGTATAAACAAATAATTAACTAATTAATGTAATAACAAATTTATTTGAGAGATGAACACGTGAATGCATCCCAAAGGAAAGAAATTAATTAGTGTGGGTTTAAAATGCATCCCCCTAAAATAATAACTTCTATTAAATATGCTAATACACGTAGAATATAACTCTTATGCATTTTTTTCTTGCAGAACAAATAAATATATATGGCTGTTTCACTGCTTAAAAAGGGAAAAAGAAACTGTTTTGAAGTAAATAATATATATTAATCTTTAAATTTTAAATAATTCATATTATAATGTACTTTTTTGTTTGGTATATTATTATAATGTACTTTAAATTAAATAAAAGGTGAATACATTCTTACTTTCTCACTAAAAATAATTAAATTTAATTTAAAAATATTCTTAAAATATTTTTTAAAATTTTTCTAAAAACAATGAACGATATGCACACTGTAATATTAATTGAATTTGTCAAGTCAAATCTTGACCCTCTGACTTAGAGAAAATGGGGACCACTAAAAGTATACGCACCACACTTCAAAAATTTTGACATGTCATGTCCGACATTTTTTGACACTCTCCGATATTCGACACTCCCCGATACTTCAATACTTATTGTAGAGACTCAAAAAAAAGATTTAAAAGTTGTGTGGTGTTGCGTTTTTAGTTCCAATTATTAGATTCGTTGGATTACGATTACCATTTTATTGAGTTTAATATAAATATTTGAGATATTTTATGTTTCTTTATAAAATTGACGAGTATTATAAGTTTAACTTCATTTTTTTGTTAAATTATAGTATTAAATATAATATACATTACATAAATTAAAAATAATATTTAATGTCAAAACTTGTCCTAACGTGTCAAAATCTAACATTTTTTTTTATAACAAAATCTAACATTTTTTAGAATCAACATATCGGAGTGTCATGTCGTATCGTGTCTCGTGCTCCATGTCAGTATGGGTGCTACATAGATGAAGAATATATCTCTGATGTTGAGATAATTTTGACCGATATAATATATAAAAGATGAGACCAAAATTTTTTACTACTAACTTACTACCTATCTAATCACCATTGGATCAAAGAGAGAGAATGTTAAAAAGTTTTTGAAGAGAGAGAAAATGTTAATTTTTTTTTTTTTTTGATAACAAGAAAATGTTAATTCAATGGTGATTAGATAGGTAGTAAGTTGGTAGTGGAAAAATTTGGTAGTGCGAATATCCTTCCTCATAAAAGATAGGTGAAATTCAAGAGAAAAGAGAAAAAAAATTGGGTCTCACCCGTTTTTGTATCTACATACATCATAAAAGACATATTTCCCAAAGTATATTACACTAGTGATTCATTCATGCAATTTTTAACTTACTCCTTTAATTTATAATAAATTGCAAACTTTTTAATGGGAATTCCCAGACTCCCTGGTTTGATGTGATTTTAAAATAAAAAATATTATCCTAACCAAATCAATCGGTTTTTATACATTTAAATTATGGGAAAAGTGTTTATCCTTTTAAATGATACAATTT
This sequence comes from Gastrolobium bilobum, assembly GCF_033153095.1. NCBI lineage: Eukaryota > Viridiplantae > Streptophyta > Magnoliopsida > Fabales > Fabaceae > Gastrolobium > Gastrolobium bilobum. The sequence goes on from NW_026897530.1 coordinate 266,062, forward strand.
ATATCTTTTCACTCTCACAAAGGAGTGGGACCCACACCTTTATTTTTTTTGTCAACTCTCTCCTCTTTTATCTATCTCTTTATCTCTCTTAAAATGACACAACTTTACATTCTTTAAAATCACACACACTTTAAATTATTCAGTAAATTATTCAGTTTGTTTCCAATCGGAGGACCATCATACGAGATTAATTTTAATTGATTTGATTTAATTCAGCTCAATTGATTTTTTAACAATTTTTTTTAAAAAATAAAACTAAATTTAACTATTACTTTTTCATGACCCAATGAATAAATTTAACAAAAAATATTAATACAAAATATTTATTAAAATACTAAATTAAAATTTAATTATAATTATGTATAATTATGCAATTTTGATTTGATTTTGTTTATCATTTTATAGAACACAACTTTACGTTGTTATAAGTAAAATCACCATGTTTTAATGCATATTTATTGATTTTTTATATTCTCTTATCCACAATATTTTTTTCTTTTCTCTTCTCCTAATTTTGTGGGAAAAAAGTTGTTTCACTTAAAATAATATAAACTTGTGTCTTTTAAAATTACAAAAAAAATAAAATAAGAAACGTAATTCGTTTTGTTCAATATTCTAACATAACTTTTTTTCGTTTAAATTAAATTGTTTTAATTACAATCACCGTTACTTTAACAGGTAGAGAATGGTAGGTGGGTGGATAACAAATTCAATTGATATTATAAATATTTTTGATAAATACAATTACTAGATAATTTTATTAAATTTATATTTAATATTATTCTTTATTTGATAGATGATGCCTATCTGATGGGAGATTTATATAGTAGCTGTATAATAAATAATGGAAATAGTATATATATGGTATATTTTTTTGGTAAACTATATATGGTATTTCTTAACAGAGTTATACAGTAATTATTATTATATTAGAAATTTATTATAATATAAATTTTTTATTATTGAATTTATATGTATGTAATTATTGTATAAACAAATAATTAACTAATTAATGTAATAACAAATTTATTTGAGAGATGAACACGTGAATGCATCCCAAAGGAAAGAAATTAATTAGTGTGGGTTTAAAATGCATCCCCCTAAAATAATAACTTCTATTAAATATGCTAATACACGTAGAATATAACTCTTATGTTATAGTAGATAAATTTTATTTCCTATACATACATAAAAGTGTGTAGGCCCATATGAGCCCAATAAGAAGAAGAGAGAAAGAGAGAGAAAATATGAGCCCACAACTTTTATGTATCTGTAATAGATAAATTTATCTCTCATAACGTGATAAACAATAAACCCAAACTTTTATACATAAGTTGTTACAAATGCCAAATAATCAATCATGGTTGCAAAGAGAAAAAAAAAGTTGAAAAGTAAATGAGCAACCATGAACGCATGTATATAATTAAAAAAATTAAAAATTAAAATCTAATTATACGAAAGAGTATAAAATTTTTAAAGTTACTTTAAATAATTTTATCTAACATTTACCAAAATACACACACAAAATGTGTAGGGTCTATGTGGATTCATTTGAAGAGAACAGAGAAAAAAAAGGCCTTACATACTCTTTTATATGTATTTTGATGAACATGAGATAAAGTTATTTAAAGTAACTTTAGAAACTTTATACCCTATATGAAATTCAATTGCAGTAATGTATAATTATGTGAGACGGATTTCGAGATTAAGACTTTAAATTGCTCACAAAGATTGTACTGACAAAGTGATAAATCGATCGGAATATTTCAAAAAACAGAGAGTACAATATGCAAGTTTTATTTGATTTTGTTTCGCAGTTTTCTAAAAAAAAAATGTATAATATGCAAGTTTTATTTCGAAATTTTTATTTTAAGTTAAATTGTTTTAATTATGAATTATAAACACCCTTACTTTTTTTTTTTTTATAACAAAACACCCTTACTTTAACATGTAGGAATGATGTGCAAATACACAACTTAGTTCAATAATCGAAAAAATATGTATCTTTTTAAAGGATAGTCCTTTTAAGAGAGAGAAAGAGATAAATTATAGGGGAAGAAAAAAAAAAACCTTACTCTCTCCAATGGGAAATATTTAATATGGTCCAGGACCACTAAATCTTTTGGTGCACCCTCTCACATAATTAATTTTTTCTTTCCCTTTTTATCCCTGTTATTTTCCCTCTTTTTTAATTTTACTCTCCTATTTGCACTAAGGGACCACCATTTAATGGTGGTCCCAGTCTACAATAAATAATCTCCTCCCCATGATGATTTATCTTTTTCTTTAAAGAATATAAAATATACAACTTTATATTCTTTAAAAGGATACATACTTTTCCTTCTATAATACGAGGGGGACAAGTTTAATAGTAGTGAATTAAGTAGATACATGGCTATCATTACCTATGATGCACGGACACGGACACGGGACACGGGACACGACACGATACGACACGCCGACACGTTAATTCTAAAAAATGTCATATTTGGACACGTTGGGACACGTTTTGATATTAAATAAAATTTTTAATATATATAATATAAGAGTCCATAATAAGTCATACAACCAATCAAATATTTAAATTTCATAACTAAATCATAAATATTTAAATTTCAATAACAAATAACAAATTCAGCTTCAAAAAAGAAAAAAAAATGTAAATGTTAATTAATTTCAACTCTTAAGAACACGCAAGAGGACGACAATGGTCCAGTAAAGTCAGTCTAACTGAGGTTGATGTTTTGTTTCTTCTTATCCATACCCAGCTTAAAGATTTACTTTGTTAAAGATTTAGTTTGACATGAATAATCAATAGAATAGATACCCAGCTTCCATATGTGTCGATTTCCGAACCCATGACCCCAACCACCATGTACCACCGTGAAGCTTGCCAGATCTATACCCCAATCATTGTTAATCTCTTCACACCACCACCTCCCGTGCGCAAACGTGTTTTCCCCTAAGCTAAACCTCCATCATAACCCAAATCTAGAGTGCAAACGCAACCACCGACAACGAAGAAGACAAAGGCTCCAGCGCGAGAGAGATCGGAGAATAAGGGTTCCAGAATTTCTTATTTTTATTAAATATTTTGTATTTTTTTAATTGTAATTTTATTTTATTTTTACAAAAAAAAATGCAAAACGTGTCCCAAAACGTGTCCACAAACGTTGACCGCGTGTCGGATACGGTCAAATTCGCGTGTCCCCCTAGTCAACGTGTCCTAAAAAGTCAACCACGTGTCGGACGCGTGTCCAAACATATCCGAACGTGTCCGTGTCGGACACGCATTTTTTCACAAAAAGAGCATGTCCGTGTTTCACAGATCATTACATTAGCGCGCTTCGTAAATACACCATCCATTAGTAGAGTAACTTAATTTCAATATTATTAAAATCGAATCGGTATACTATTAAACTTGTCTGCAGTCATGCCTATTATAGGACTAAGTTTTGTGTATTTACATGTATTTCCTATTTGTTAAAGTAAGGGTGTTTATATTTCATAATTAAAACAATTTAACTTGAATAAAAAAAATTCGAAATGGAAAATTAAACAAAAATATTAACTTTCTTTAGTAAAATTTTTATATGAAAATTAATTAATTTAGTTTTCATTTTTATTTTATTTATAAAACTGCAAAAAAAAAAAAACCAATAAAACCTTGCATAATTATACATTACTGCCATTGAATTTCATACAATGAGGTTTTAAATTTTTTATTGTTTTTTTATTACGCATTCATAGTTGCTCATTTACTTTTCAACTTTTTTTTTTTCTTTCCAATCATGATTAATTATTTGGCATTTGTAACAACTTCGGTATAAAAGTTTTCATATCGAATAGTATTAGTGACTTTATCACACACAAAAAATAGTATTAGTGAATTTGTAAAGATAATAGTAGATATTAAAAAGCACGAATAAAATAAAATTTTTTTTTTAAATATTTAGTATATTATTTCCATTTCAGTGTGCAAGCAGTCATATATTCTACGTATATTACCATATTTAATAAGAGATATGATATTCTACCTATCATTTTTACTGTCTATCTTTGCCTAATACTCGTTAACATCATTAGATCAGAATCTTTAAAAGAGAGAGAAATATAAATGTTAGTTAAGATTATTGATCTAATGATACTTTTGTATGGTAGGCAAAGGTAGGCAGAATAACTTATCCCATTTAATAATAGGATATGATATTCTGCCTACCACTCTCCAACACCATTAGATCAGAATCCTAAAAAGAGAGAAAAATATAAATATTAATTAATATTATGATCTAACGGTGTTTTTGTATGATAGACAAAAATAAGCAAAAAAACAAAAGATAGCAAAATAACTTATTCTATTTAATAATGGGATAGAATATCCTACCTGCATTTTTAATCCCAGTCATTGATTTCTGTGCTTTGGGAGATGCGTTGACATTTTTAAACCCAGTCATTAATTTCTGTCCTTTGGGGGGATGCGTTGACTTATTCATCTATCAAACAAATTTGTTATTATATTAATTAGTTAATTATTTTCCTATACAATAATTACATACATATAAATTCAATAATAGAAAATTTTTTATTTAATAAATTTCTAATAATAATTACTGCATAACTCTGTTAAAATAAAAACCATATATATACTATTTCCATTATTTACTATACAGCTACTATATAAATCTCCTATCAGATAAGCACCATCTATCAAATAAAGAATCATATCAAATGTAAATTAAAATATAGATTTAGTTGTATTTTTTAAAAAAAAAAATTCTTTAAAAACCAATTGTTCTGAATTAAAATTAAGCTTGTATGGATGGTTCTTCGATTAGAAACAAACTGAATAGTTTTAAATGTCTAAAAACTAATTGGTTGTTTTAGGATAATATTTTTTTAATTTTAAAATCTCATCAAACCTAGGGAGTTTGTGAATTTAGATGAAATTTTTGCTATTTATTATAAATTAAAGAAGTAAGTTAAAAATCGCATGAATGAATCATTAGAGGGTTAAGATTTAACTTGACAAATTCAATGAATATTACAGTGCGCATGTCACTCACTCATTGTTTTTTTTTAAAAAAAATTAAGAGTATTTTTAAATAAAATTTATTTGTTTTAATGAGGAAGTAAGAACGTATTCACCTTTATTTTATTTAATTTAAAGTACATTATAATAATGTACCAAAAAAAGTACATCATTTAAAATTTAAAGATTAATATATTTTACTTCGGAAATGATCCTTTCATGTGAGAAATTCACATGTAAAACATTTTTTTCTTTATTATTGTCGAGAAATTATAACCAGACCCCCATTTAATACACGTGAAGATAGAAAAAAAAAATCAAAGATCATATGAATTTCTAACATGTGACATCCACTTCCATCTTATTTACTTTGAAGGTTATGTTTATCTCATTTTACATGCGATAAACATCTCTCTTATACACACAAAAAAGAGTTGGGTTTCACAAATTTTTTTTTTCTCTCCTCTTATACTTTTATTTCTACAACATTAACATAAGAAAAATAAAAATATATCCCTTACTTTAAAACAGTTTCTTTTTACCTTTTTAAGCAGGGAAACAGGCATATATATTTGTTCTGCAAGAAAAAAAAAATTGATATGTACCAGACCAATTTTCCATTAACAATGGTGGCGTGGCCTGTGATCATGCTTGGAACGTTTGCAGTGAGAACATTTTCCAGACCAATTGCCAATTACCTCGCAAAAGAGGCTCTCGGTCATCCAAAAATCCGTCAACATGTGATCAACATTGCGCAGGTACATGTGCTGTTTTTAAATCGCTGTCTTAGATTTGAATCGTTTGTGTTATTCAGAATTTTGTCTAGTATACTTTTATGAGAGGTTCACACAGACATAATGAATTTTACATGATTATGTACCTGCAGGCCAATCATAGGTTTAAAGTGAGAGTGCAAAGACGCATATATGATTATGTTGCTGATGATGTACCAATACAACCTTCCAATGAGCACAAGGCTGTCGGAAGCGGTGTAGATCTTCTAAAGGAGATCTTCGCATTCACGGCAAGACATAATTATGTTGCTGATGATTCCTGATTGATAACAAAACAAATTGTTTTAACAATTTGATTTTCATGCAAAATTCGTGCGAATTTCTCCATAATAGCATATTGAGAATTTAATTTTTGTTTATTCTATTTATCCACTATGTACATGCAATGGTCTTCCCAAACAATGTTATAGCATGTTGATTATGTGATTTTCCTTCTATTAGGTTGCAGGATCTGCACTCATCTTCAAGGTATCCGAAGCAAGAAAGGAAGAAGAACGATGCAGACAAGAGGATGAACTACTTGAACAGGAAATTCAACTACTTAGAGAGTACAATGAACTACTTAGAGAAAGGCTGCATCTTATACGAGAGCTAAAAAGGCAGAAGAATAAACTAGTTAGGCAACAAGAACTACAAAATAGAGAGGACAATGAACTATTTGGAGAACTATTTGGAGAGGAGTTACAGGTTATCTTTTAGCCTTTCTGTCAGTTCTGGATTATGCATTATGAGGGTGGATTATGGATGGGTTTCATAGAAGCAAAAGTATTTTTAGCATGGAAATATAAGCATGTTTTATCTCTGAATGCTATGAATGTTGGTGAATTTAAATTGACAATTTGTATGAAATTACAGTTTTTCTCATATAGGCTTTAGTTTCACTTGTTTATTTTTTATTTTTTATTTTCTTGGTCCTTGACATAATATTACAGTCTCTAAAACTAAGACAAGGTGATCATGAGTTCCCTCCTGCCTATCCTATTCTAAATAAAAAAATTTAGCACATGGTCGGGTGAACATATGCATTATTCATGATTCAAACTCAAATAATTCTTGTAAAAGGCTATTTTAAATATATAACCAATCATAAAACTCTGCTTAAGGGTCTGCTCACCTTTTCATTATTTTGTAGGCGATAAATCTAAAGCAGAATTTCTTTGAAGAAAAGGACGGTGAACATGAAGAAAAGCTTGAGATTAAACAACTTGCAACATTTGGCTTCATTCTTATCTTAATGCACACCCATGGCAATGAAGGTAGAAAGTCCAAATCTAAACTGATTGTTGCAAAAGTCAAGTACTTTGCTTAGCTTTGCATGTGGTACGTAATACTTAAATTTATTCGAGTCATATATAGCAATTGATTTGAAAAGAAACCTAGTTGCTTTTAAGAATGTGAAATAAAGAGGATAGGATCATATATTAATTTCGGTAAGATACTATGTAACAACTAAAAATAAATAAATTGGCTTGGCGCTAGTAGTGCCTCAATCATTAAAAGAGAGAGAAAGATGAGCAGAGAGAGAGAAAAAAGGCTGGCGCATGTAGCGCCGGCGGTTATAAGAAATAAATTTTTTGATTTTTAGATTCGGATAAGATTGAGTAAGATATTTTAAAAGATAATAGCATGTGAGTTATATTTACGTGTGTGTGTGTGTATATATATATATATATATATATATCCCTAATGAGAGAAAGAAAAACAAAAGAGAGAGAGAGTAAGCACGTAAGTAGATAAAAGAAAAGAAAGGAAGGAAACAAAGAGGAAAGAAAGGAAAGCAATAAGAGAGAGAAGAAAAGAAGAAAGAAGAGAGAAAATGCGTAACAGACATAAAATCGAGAAGAAAAAAGAAAAGAGAAGGAAAACAGAAGAATGTGGGGAGAAAAATAAAAAGGAAGGTAAGATTGGGAGAAAATATCATTCTCCTAATTTTATACTTTTCATTTATTTTACGGGGAATGACATACTTACCACTAAAGACGTTTACCACCTTTAAACCCAACCTATTTATCATTAATTTCTGTCAATCTAACAGTTATGATTTATTGAAAATTATTGGGTCGCTTTTATTAATAATTATTAATTACCAATAAACACAATAAATTATAACCGTTAGATTGACAGAAATCAACGGTGATTAGGTTGGTTGTAAAGGTGGTAAACGTTTTTGGTGGTATGTGTAAGAACTTGCACCGTTAAATTAGAAATTTAAATGAGTAATTATGAAATTAAGGAGATAATTCCATAATTGACCTTAAATAAATATTGAAAGGTTAGAATAATTATCACAAGGGATTAAAAACGCTTAAAGTCGCTTTTCTGACGAAGAGTGCAAATACTGATTCTGCTTCATGGTATAAAAGCGTACCGATAAAGTATCCCGAAAAATTATAATAAGTGTATGAATATTCCTAAAATAATATCTCGGACTAGTATGTTAAATTTTGAGTCAAAATAATTAGAACAGGCATCAAGATTGAAATCAGCTACGTAAAAGCGCGTATCGGCAAAGTGATGCGAAAAATCCTAAAAAAATGGTTAGTTTAACATATAATATGTCGTTGTAAAGATGGAGATGTCTAGTTTAACATATTAAAATCTTAGAATTTTCGGTAAAGATTTAAAATTAAAGTTTTAAAACGAGTAAACGCGGTTTAATGCTTAAGGCTTTGAGGAAAGCCCGCAGTAAGCGAAAATGAAAAAGAAAACATATTCCTTTTGACTTGAAATTATAGAGCATGGGTATTGATGATATTTATGTTATAAATAGACCGTGATCATGCTATTTTGTGACTTGTGGAGTGTTGTTTGGATTTTAAGCTTAAGTATACTACTTGACAAGTAAGAGCCTTATACTTCATATGTATGTAGCAGACGTGTGTAAATCATACTGTTCTCTGGCCAGTAGACTTGTTAGCACTCATGCATGATATATATATATATATATATATGTTGCTGCATCATGTGATTATGTTATTACTGTTGAACTGTTATCTTTGAACTGTTATACCGAAGTGAGCTTGGGGCGGAGGAACTCTTCGAGAACCCTTACATATTGAGATTTTTGTTTAGAGATCTCACCCCGTGTGTGGCACATTTTCAGGTATAGATGTCCATGAGATGGATGCTTCTCGAGGCAAGAGGCTAGAGTAAAGTTTATTTGAGATGCAAGTTTTATTCAGAGTATTATGGATATGATTATTGTACCGTGGCATGATTATTATGACGTTATGTTTTTACCAGACTATGTGTATTTTATTTGTTTGTGAGCATGGAGGTTGTCCATGCCTTTGATTTATTTGTGTTATTATTGAACATGTGTACTTTGTTACGCCATGAGATATGGACGTTGGTCATGACTACGCGATGTAGCTTCATGACTTAGTATTTATTTATGGTATTGAGGCATTTCAGGATTTTATTTGTGGTTTTGCAAATTCATAAGGATATAGAGGGATTTTATTTTGTTATGTTAAAAAGGAAAGATAAGGAAAAAGTGTTTTGGCATGTCTAATAACTGATTTTATTTTAGCTTCCGCATTTAATTGAGCTGCGCTAAATACCGTAATATGATAACAATCCGGGTATACACGAGGTGTTACATTCGGAATCCAAAATTTGGGATTAAAATGATTAGCGAAGCTATTATTGCTAATACTGATGCTTAAAACTCAATGAGGCTATAAATACAAATTTACATAGAACCCTAGGTTGATCCTTTAGCCTTCTACGTGAGAGTTTGCTATTGCATTTCTCTCCAAGTTGGTCACCTTCTTCCCCTCCTCTTGTGAGCCAAAGTGATCACCTTTTGTCATAGTTTCTTCATCTAATCACCATAACTTAGTTTCTTCATCTAAGATGGAGTGTCTTGGAATGAGGACAGATTACTGATGTTCCAGAAGAGGATTGTGATTCCTCGTGGTGTTTTGACTGAAGAGGTGATGACAGAGGCTCATAAGAGCCAATTCACTGTCCACCCTGGTGCTACAAAGATGTATCAAGACTTGAAGAAGAATTTCTGGTGGTCGGGCATGAAGAAAGATAGTGGTGTACGTGTCCAAGTGTTTGATATGACAGAAAGTGAAGATTGAACACCAGAAACCATATGGTAAGCTTCAACATCTTGAAATACCATAGTGGAAGTGGGAGAGAATTTCCATGGACTTCGTAGTGGGATTGCCTAAGACTCAGGCTGGTTGTGACTCTATTTGAGTCATTTTGGACAAATTAACTAAGTCTGCCCATTTTCTTTCGGTAAATGTGAGCTTCACTACTGAGCAGTTGGCCAGACTATATGCTCGCAAGATTGTGAGGCTTCACGGGGTGCCCGAGAGTATCATTAGTGATAGGGATCCGAAGTTCACATCTCGGTTCTGGGAGGCGCTGCAGGGAGCTTTTGGTACTCAGTTGAGATTGAGTACAGCTTATTGTAAGAACCCGCACCGGTAAATTAGAAATTTAATTAATTAATTATGAGCTTAAGTGAATAATTCCACAATTGACCTTAACTAATTATGGTAAGGTAAGAATAATTAATATAAAGGCTTAATAACGCTGAAAGGCTTTTCTGACAAAAAGTGCGGATACCGATTCTGCTCCACGGTATAAGTGTGTACCGATGAAGTATCCCGAAAATTTATAATAAGTGTATGAATATTTCTAGGATAATACTTAGGACTAGGGTGTCAAGTTTGAAGTCAAAATAATGAGAACTAGCGTCAGGACTGATACCGGCTACGTAAAAGCGCGTAACGGCAAATTGCTGCGAAAAATAAAATAAAAATATGATAAATCATAGAAAAATATCTAGGTTTAGAATCTTAAATTCTAGATTAAAATGATAAGCGTAGCTATTAGTGCTAATACAGGAGATTAGATTTAAGTGGGCTATAAATAGACCCTCGCACAAAGCCCTAGGTCAGAAACCTTAAACCCCTATGTGAAGTTTTTCTGGTTCTTGGCTGTAGCCACCTTCCCCTCCATTTCCACCTTCATTTTCTCCATTGAAACCTCAAAAGTGATCACATTTGCTCATATTTCCTTCACCAAAATGGTATAGGTGAGTGAGAGCAAGCTTGTGAGAGTGTGTGGTCTCCCATTATTTGAGTGGAAGTCTCTAAGTTGGTGAGGTTGGGGCTGACTTCTTGAGAGTGGATGTGTGAGCCATTTTCTTGAGGTGTAATGGCTTCAAGGAGCTATTTTTAGTGATAAAAGACCTAGCTTGTGTGTCAAATTCGTGGTCTTGTGAAGTCAGTGTTGTGGAGCTGTGTTGGGAGCTCCAAGTAACCTCATTTTTCTGAGTGTGAGAGACTTGAGGTAAGCCATGATCATCCTCTTTGAATATTCTTGGTTTGAACTCTTTTGAGTCATTAAAGAGTTAAACTTTGATCATTCAACTTAAAGATTAATGAACTATGTGTAAAATGTGTTAATGAACTTCTGTTTGTGGAGTTATTGGACTCCCAATCGCGTATGGACACTTAAAATGGGACTTATACAGGGAACGCAAGAAATTCTGCATTATGTCTGATGAGTATTCGAATACTTTTCGTGGAGTATTCGAATACTTATCAAGTGGTCGAATACTCTTGAAGGAGTATTGGGATACTTTTCTGGGTAGAAAAGTATTTGGATACCATTGTTGAAGTATTCAGATACGTGTTAGTATTCAGATACTATAGGGAATGTATTCGGATACCTTGTGGTATTCAAATACTGGGGGTAAAGTATTCGAATACTTTGTGGTATGCGAATACTTTAGTGAAAGTATTCAGATACTTTCTGGAGACATGAAGTATTCGGATTCTCATCGAGGAGTATTCGAATACCTCCTGCAGAATTAGCCTAAAATCACCTAAAATAAGTTGGAAAGCCTTAAACACTTAGTGAAACCTTGGGTTATGAATAATAATGATTGTTTCTACAATAAACAGACTGTGAGGGTGTTGTTTGGTGACTTTGGGTCGGTGTGGACTCTTTGATTGGATTGTTAGCTTGCGAGGTAAGCTTTCGTGTCCACGGTTTTGCCCATTGTTGGTTCCACCATACCTCATGGAGGGATGCTTTATATGCATGATGTGTTTTATGAAATGTTGATTTATTGAAATGCTAGTAAGCTGTTATGTATAAATCCCTTATGATATGCATGTGCTCTTCCACCTAGACGGTAAGCCTGAGTATCTAGCGTCATACAAGATGTGATTCTGTGGGTGGGTGCAAGTAGCGTCTTGTACTACTGTAGGTTGTAGACGTATGTAATTCCTACATGTTCTCTGGCCAGTAGGATTCTGACACACATGACATGATTATATGCTGCATTACACAGATTTTGGAACTTATATTATTATACTGCTTTTGAACTTAAATTGCATATGTAAGTGAGCTTAGGGTAGAGAGATCCTTGAGGACCCCTTGTCTTACTGAGATTTCTTTTTAGAGATCTCACCCCACATTTGGGGCACATTTTCAGGTTCAAGTATCTCGGGAGTTGAGACCTCGGGCGGCAGGAGGCCGGATCTGAGCTGATTAGTACATGCTTGATGATTTAGTTACCTTATCTGATTATGTATGATTCTTCTGCTATGACTATTGTATTGAGACTTGATGAGTTTGCTGTTTATTTGATGGGCATGGAGTGTTATCCATGCCACATTGACTTGATTATGTTTATTTAGATTTGAGTTGTATAATTATATCAGGATATTGTCCGGGCTACGTGTTGTAGTTCCTGACTAGATACACATCTATGTTTATGAGGTTATTAAGTGTAGTTAGCTTTTATTGCAATTTACATACAGACAATGTTTTGAAAAAGGATTTAATAATCAACTAGGTTAATAATAATGACGTCATAATTGAAATGAAAAAGTTAGCTTTCGCATTTATTTAGCTGCGCTTAATACTGTAATAAGATAACAAACAGGCTATACACGAGGTGTTACACCTATCACCCTCAGACTGATGGACAGATTGAACGGACCATCCAGACATTGGGGTACATGTTGAGGGCCTGCACTTTAGAGCAGGGCTCAGCATGGGATCGATACCTACCGTTGGTGTTGTTCTCATACAACAACAATTTTCATGCTAGCCTGGGCATGGCACCCTACGAGGCGTTGTATGATAGGAGGTGTCGGACTCCTACCTACTGGTCTGAGGTTGGAGATAAAGAGTTATTTGGTTTGGACTTTGTCCAAGAGACCACCCAGCAAATTGAGATGATTAGAGAGAAGCTTAAGTATGCACAAAATCGCCAGAAGAGATATTATGATAACAAGCATTGACCACTGGAGTTCAGTGAGGGTGAGCACGTGTTTGTGAGATTTTTACCTGTCACCGGTGTTGGTCGGGTCCTCGAGGTGAGGAAGCTTAGCCCGAGATTCATAGGGCCATACCAGATACTTGGTAGGGTAGGGCCTGTTGCCTACTGTAAGAACCCGCACCGTTGATTAAAGAAATTGAATAATTAGATGTGAGAATTAGGAAATAATTCCATAATTGACCCTAATATTTATTATGAGGCTTAGATAATATAGAAAGTGATTTATAATGCTGAAAGTCGCTTTTCGGACGAAAAATGCAGATACCGGTTCTGCTACCCGGTATAATTGTGTACCGGTGAAGTATTCCTGAAAATTATAATAAGTGCATGAATATTCCTAGAATAATATGTAGGACTTGTAAAACAAGTTTCAAGTTAAAATAATGAGAACTGGTGCCAAGCGTGTACCGAAAAGGTGTTGCGAAAAATATAATAAAAATATTATAAATCTTGTAAAATTCAGTAGGTTCAGAATCCTGAGTTTGGGATTAAAATGCTAAGCGTAGCAATTAACGCTAATACTGTGTGTTTAATTCTTAAGTGGCTATAAATAGCCTTGGCACATTATCCTAGGTCTATTTTGGAGTCTCCATCATATGAAATTCTGGTGCTTGTGAGTCAGCCACCCTTTGCCACCTTCTTCTCCATTTAATGAGCCAAGGAGCTTCCTTTCTTCTTGGTTTCTTCACCAAATTGCCTTGAGCTTGAGAGAGCTTGCATGGTGAGGGAGTGTGAAGGTACATTCTGAGTTTCCAGCCACTGTGAGTGAGTGAGGGTGCTGACTTTGTGTGGTTTGGGTTGTGGGAATCTTGGAGTTGGCTTTTGAGCTTCAAGGTGTGAAATTTGTGGAGAAAGAACCAACCTTGGTGTGCCATTTTCTTGTTTGAACCAAGTCAGAACTGGAAGAGTTGTTTGGTGAGCTCCTTGAGCATTTCTTGCTGAGTTTCAAGCTTTGGTAAGTGTCACCACCTTTGATCATGAGTTTTAATGGATAAAGGAGATGTCTTCGCATGTTTAATGAATTAAACAAGTAACCACCCTGTATATGAACCTTGAACAGAGTAAAAATGCATGCTTTGGCGTTTGGAAGTGTTAAAAATGGAACCTTGGATGGATATCTTCGCGAAATGCAAAAATTGCATTCTGTCGCGAAATATCTGGATATAAATATCCGGATATTGATATCTGGATATAAATATCCGGATATTGATATCTGGATATGATATCCGGATATGGGGTCTTTTGATATCCGAATATGGATATCCGGATATGATGTCCGGATATGCAAATCCGGATATGATGTCCGGATATTGATATCCGGATATGTCCCCGACAGATATCCGGATATCCTGGGTTTCGAGGAACAATGGCTTACTTTCATCCAGAACTGATGTTTAGGGTTTGTGGACCCTAGTTTGATGAAGTTGAACTCCTGTATTAATTAACTAAGTCAGAACCTATGTGTTTTAGGACTTGTGGCTTTGTGAGAAGACTAAGGACGTAAAACGTAAAGAAAAGATTTTGTCTTTATTGTGTGCTTTAAGAGTATGGTTATTGATATAATGTTGGTCCAAAACAGATTGTGATTTTGTTGTGTATTGGACTTGAGCTGTGTGGACTCTTGGCATTGGGTAGTTAGCTTGCAAGGTAAGCTTTCGTGTCCTCGGCTTAGCCATTGTTGGTTCCACCATGTCCCATAGGGGTATGGTTATATGCATGATGTTGTTTTCATGATATATTGGTTTGTGAAATGTTGTTGAGCTGTTATATACGAGTGCCTTCATGATATGCATGTGGTGTTCCACCTATACGGTAAGCCTGAGTATGTAGTACATACAATAGGGTGAGGCTGTGGGTGAGGTGCAAGCGGTGTTCCTTGTACTAACTGTAGGTAATAGACGTATTCCTGCATTTCTCTAGCCAGTAGAATAGTGATAACACACATGACATGAATATCTGTTGCACTGCATAGTTTTGGAACTTATATTGGAATTACTGCTTTTGAACTTATATTGCACATGTAAGTGGGCTTGGGGTGGAAGATCCTTGAGGTCCCCTTGTCTTACTGAGGTTTCATGTTTAGAGATCTCTCCCCACGTTTGGGGACGCTTATTTCAGGTTCAGGTAACCCAGGGGTTGAGACCTATAGTGGCAGGAGGCCAGAGCTGAGTTAGATATTGCTGTTAATTGCTGACATGTTGGATGCTGGATATGCCTGTTGCTTTTATGCTTTTAGATTCAGTTATTATTATGTCGTTGCTGTTGAGACTGCTGTTGGGCTTTGTTGCCCTATTTGGTGAGCATGGGGTTTGTCCATGCCACATTGATTGACGATGTCTTGTTTTTAGTTTTGAGTTGTAATAATGTATCAGGATTATGTTCGAACTATATGTTGTAGATCCGTGACTTTAGATACTCACTATTATTCTATGAGGTATTTCAGTTAGCTGTCTTTGCAATTTACATACAGGCGATATTTTTATGAAATGGATTAAGAAATCAACTTGACTAAGATTAATGACGTCATAATTGAACAGAAAAAAGATATTCCGCATTTTTAATTAAGCGTGGCTTAATACGATGACATGTTAACAAATCGGGTATACACGGGATGTTAAACCTACCGACTTGCCTTACCTCCGAACTTGGCCAACATCGACGACGTGTTTCACGTGTCTCAGCTTTGGAGATATATAGCGGATCCTTCGCACGTGGTGCAACCAGATGATGTTGAGGTTCAGGAGGACTTAAAGACTCCCGTCGGACCACTCAAGACTCTCGATCGTGGCGAGAAGAAGCTTAGAAGCAAGATCATTCCCATGGTCAAAGTGCAATGGGAAGGAAGAACTCCTGAGGAGTGTACGTGGGAGCGAGAGGACAAGCTTCTCCGACAATACCCCAAGTTTCGGGACATGTATATTTATGATTTTGCGAACAAAATCCTTAAAAGGTGGGGTGAATGTAAGAACCTGCACTGTTAAATTAGGAATTTAAATGAGTAATTATGAAATTAAGAAAATAATTACATAATTGACCTTAAATAAATATTGTAAGGTTAGAATAATTATCACAAGGGATTAATAATGCTTAAAGTCATTTTTCTGACTAAGAGTGCAGATACCGGTTCTGCTTCACGGTATAAAAGTGTACCGATGAAGTATACCGAAAAATTATAATAAGTGTATGAATATTCCTAGAATAATATATATGACTAGTATGTTAAGTTTGGAGTCAAAATAATGAGAACTGGCGTCAGGACTGATATCGGCTACGTACAAGCGCGTACTGGCAAAGTGCTGCGAAAATTATAATAAAAATATGATAAATCATAGAAAAATGGTTAGGTTCAGAATCCAAAATTTGGGATTAAAATGATTAGCGGAGCTATTATTGCTAATACTGACACTTAAAACTTAATGAGGCTATAAATACACATTTACACAGAACGCTAGGCTAATCTTTCAGCCTTCTACGTGAGAGTTCCCTATTGCTTTTCTCTCCAATCTGGTCACCTCCTTCCCCTCCTCTTGTGAGCCAAAGTGAGCACTTTTTGTCCTAGTTTCTTCATCTAATCACCATAACTTGGTGTGAGCAATCTTGTGAAGGTGAGAGTCAGCCCATTTTCTGACTTTTGGTCCCTGCTTAGTGGTGGTACAGGGGCTGAGTTCTTGAGTTTCTTGGAGGGAGCCATTGTAGAGGAAGAGTGAAGTTTGACATGATATTACAGCCTCTAAAACTAAGACAAAATAATCATGAGTTCAGTCCTGCTTATCCTATTCTAAATAAAATATTTAGCTAAAGGTTGGGTGAATGTATGCATTACTCATGATTCAATTTCGAAAAAATTCTTGTAAAGGGTTGTTTTAAATATATAACCAGTCATGAGACTCTGCTTAAGGGAAATGGTTCATGGCACAGTATAGTGGGTGGAAGCAATTGATTAGGGCCAAAATTATTCTAAATCTTAAGGATATGATTTCTTTTTTATTATTTTGTAGGCGATAAATCTAAAGCAGAACTTCTTCGAACAAAAGGAAGGTGAACATGAAAAAAAGCTTGAGATTAAACAACTTGCAATATTTTCCTTCGTTCTTATCCTAATGCACATCCATGGCAATGAAGGTCGAAAGTCCAAATTCATCCGCATACAACTAAGCATCTCGCAGTTGCATATGCTAAACCAACAGCTCAGATAGGTGGGGCCTAACGAGATCATATGCTCAGAACATCATGGTCTCCACTTGAGTCAATGACTATATGACAACACCAGCTTGCCATGACAAGGATGTAGCCAGACCATAGGCATCTCGCCTATAATGTAGCCTGTGAAAGACTATAACTCTCCATCATTGAGATTGGACGTCGCCAATCAAAGGCGGCATCAACAAAGACACCCCTCTACATCATGGTCTCCATCTTTTTCTCAATACTTGAGATATGTGAATAGTGAAACATCCTGAATCCTTGAATACCTGGTCTCTGTCTCCTCCAATCTCTAGCCTAATCTTCTCGCCAAATACCCTTCAACCCTTCTTTACATCAACAACACCAGCCTCAACTGTATGTGATCCAGCCAATAATTTTTGTATTAATCAACTACTATTAAACTTGTCTCTCTAGTCATGCCTATTATAGGACTAAGTTTTGTGTATTTACATGTCTTTCCTATTTGTTAAAGTAAGGGTGTTTATAATTCATAATTAAAACAATTTAACTTGAATAAAAATATTCGAAATGGAAAATTAAACAAAAAAATTAACTTTCTTTTAGTAAATTTTTTATGTGAAAATTAATTAATTTAGTTTTCATTTTTATTTTATTTATAAAACTGCAAAAAAAAAAAACCAAATAAAACTTGCATAATTATACATTACTGCAATTGAATTTCATACAATGAGATTTTAAATTTTTTAGTTTTTTTATTACTTACATGCATTCATAGTTGCTCATTTACTTTTCAACTTTTTTTTTTCTTTCCAAATCATGATTAATTATTTGGCATTTGTAACAACTTCGGTATAAAAGTTTTCATATCGAATAGTATTAGTGAATTTACCACACACAAAAAATAGTATTAGTGAATTTGTAAACATAATAGTAGATATTAAAAAGCACGAATAAAATAAAAATTATTATTTTTTAAATATTTAATATATTATTTCCATTTTAGTGTGCAAGCAGTCATATATTCTACGTATATTAGCATATTTAATAAGGGATATGATACTCTACTTATCATTTTTACAGTCTATCTTTGCCTAATACTCTACAACATCATTAGATCAAAATCTTAAAAAGAGAGAGAAATATAAATGTTAGTTAAGATTATGATCTAATGGTATTTTTGTATGGTAGGCAAAGGGAGGCAGAATAATCTATCCCATTTAACAATGGGATAGATATTTTGCCTACTATTTTTTTTACTTACCACTCTCCAACACCATTAGTTCAGAATCCTAAGAAGAGAGAGAAATATAAATGTTAGTTAAGATTTTGATCTAATGGTATTTTTATATGATAAACAAAGGTATGTAAAAAAAAGAGGTAGCAAAATAACTTATCCCATTTAACAATGGGATAAAATATCCTACCTACTAAGATGCATTTTTAAACCCAGTCATTAATTTCTGTCCTTTGGGATGCGTTGACGCATTCATCTCTCAAACAAATTTGTTATTATATTAATTAGTTAATTATTTGCCTATACAATAATTACATACGACATACAAATTCAATAATAGAAAAATTTATATTTTAATAAAATTCTAATAATAATTACTGCATAACTCTGTTAAAATAAAAACCATATATATATACTATTTCCATTATTTACTATACAGCTACTATATAAATCTCCAATCAGATAAGCACCATCTATCAAATAAAGAATCATATTAAATGTAAATTAAAATATAGATTTAGTTGTATTTTTAAAAAAGTTTTTTTCCTTAAAAAACCAATTGTTCTGAATTAAGTCAAGTCAAATCAATTAAAATTAAGCTTGTATGGATGGTTCTTCGATTAGAAACAAACTGATTAGTTTTAAATGTCTAAAAACTAATTGGTTGTTTTAGGATAATATTTTTTTAATTTTAAAATCTCATCAAACCAAGGGAGTTCGGGAATTTCCATGAAATTTTTTGCTATTTATTAAAAATTAAAGAAGTAAGTTAAAAATTGCATGAATGAATCATTAGAGGGTTAAGATTTAACTTGACAAATTCAATGAATATTACAGTGCGCATGTAACTCACTCATTGTTTTTTTTTTTTTAAAAATTAAGAGTATTTTTAAATAAAATTTATTTGTTTTAATGAGGAAGTAAGAACGTATTCACCTTTATTTAATTTAATTTAAAGTACATTATAATAATGTACCAAAAAAAGTACATCATTTAAAATTTAAAGATTAATATATTTTACTTCGGAAATGATCCTTTCATGTGAGAAATTCACATGTAAAACATTTTTTTCTTTATTATTGTCGAGAAATTATAACCGGACCCCCCATTTAATACACGTGAAGATAGAAAAAAAACAAAAAACAAAAAATTCACAGATCATATGAATTTCTAACACGTGAGATCCACTTCCATCTTATTTACTTTAAAACAGTTTTTTTTTTTTTTTTTGACCTTTTAGGCAGTGAAAAAGCCATATATATTTGTTCTGCAAGAAAAAAAAATAATGCATATGTAGATAGGAGTCACAGTCGGCTAAAAGGTAAGAGTGAATCCATTGACAATGGTGGCGTGGCCTGTGATCATGCTTGGAACGTTTGCACTGAGAACATTTTCAAAACCAATTGCCAATTACCTCGCAAAAGAGGCTGTCGGTCATCCAAAAATCCGTCAACATGTGATCAACATTGCGCAGGTACATGTGCTGTTTTTAAATCGCTGTCTTAGATTTGAATCGTTTGTGTTATTCAGAATTTTGTCTAGTATACTTTTATGTGAGGTTCACACAGACATAATGAATTTTACATGATTATGTACCAGGCCAATCATAGGTTTAAAGTGAGAGTGCAAAGACGCATATATGATTGGCAATTGGTTTGGAAAATGTTTTCAGTGCAAGCGTTCCAAGCATGATCACAAGGCTGTCGGAAGCGGTGTAGATCTTCTAAAGGAGATCTTCGCATTCACGGCAAGGCATAATTATTTTACATATACATGAATAATTTTCATGATTCCTGATTGATAACAAAACAAATTAATAACAATTTGATTTTCATGCAAAATTCGTGCGAATTTCTCCACAATTTCTCCATACATGCAATGGTCTTCCCAAGGTCTCCACAATTTGATAATGTGATTTTCCTTCTATTAGGTTGCAGGATCTGCAGTCATCTTCAAGGTATCCGAAGCAAGAAAGGAAGAAGAACGATGCAGACAAGAGGATGAACTACTTGAACAGGAAATTGAACTACTTAGAGAGTACAATGAACTACTTAGAGAAAGGCTGCATCTTATACGAGAGCTAAAAAGGCAGAAGAATAAACTAGTTAGGCAACAAGAACTACAACATAGAGAGGACAATGAACTATTTGGAGAACTATTTGGAGAGGAGTTACAGGTTATCTTTTAGCCTTTCTGTCAGTTCTGGATTATGCATTATGAGAGTGGATTATGGATGGATTTCATAGAAGCAAAAGTATTTTTAGCATGGAAATATAAGCATGTTTTATCTCTGAATGCTATGAATGTTGGTGAATTTAAATTGACAATTTGTATGAAATTACAGTTTTTCTCATATAGGCTTAGTTTCACTTGTTTATTTTTATTTTATTTTTTTTCTTGGTCCTTGACATAATATTACAGTCTCTAAAACTAAGACAAGGTGATCATGAGTTCCCTCCTGCCTATCCTATTCTAAATAAAAAAATTTAGCACATGGTCGGGTTAACATATGCATTATTCATGATTCAAACTCAAATAATTTTTGTAAAAGGTTATTTTAAATATATAACCAATCATAAGACTTCTGCTTAAGGATATGCTCACCTTTTCATTATTTTGTAGGCGATAAATCTAAAGCAGAATTTCTTTGAAGAAACGGACAGTGAACATGAAGAAAAGCTTGAGATTAAACAACTTGCAACATTTGGCTTCATTCTTATCTTAATGCACACCCATGGCAATGAAGGTAGAAAGTCCAAATCTAACTGATTGTTGCAAAAGTCAAGTACTTTGCTTAGCTTTGCATGTGGTACGTAATACTTAGATTTATTCGAGTCATATACAGCAATTGATTTGAAAAGAAACGTAGTTGCTTTTAAGAATGTGAAATAAAGGGGATAGGATCATATATTAATTTCGGTAAGATACTACGTAACAGCCAAAAAAACAAAAAGGCTTGGCGCTAGTAGTGTCACTATCATTAAAAAAAATTGGCTGGCGCATGTAGCACCGTAATAACGTCAGTAGCGCCATGAATAAGAAATAAATTAGGATTGCAACGGCGGAAGTAACTGAGTAAAAGTCTTTGGTTTTTAGATTCGGATAAGATTGAGTAAGATATTTTAAAAGATTTAGCATGTGACTTGTATTTATATATGCTCCATTGCACATATATTTGTCATTATACTACACATGTAAGTGAGCTTGGGGTGAAGAAATACTTGAGGACTTCTTAACTTACTAAGATTTCTGCTAGAAGTCTCATCCCGTGTGGTACACATTTTCAGGTACATGTACTTTTGAGGTTGAGACCCCTCGTGGTAGGAGGTTGGAGTTCACTTGAAATGATGATGCACCTTGTCATTTTATTATGATTTGTCTTATTGTTATATCTTTATGACTATGTTGTCTTATTTGGTGAGCATAGGGGTTGTCCATGCCACAGTTGAATAAGTTGTGTTTATTTCGTACTGGAGTTGTATTATTGTATCAAAATTTGTCTGGTCTACGTGTTGTAGTTCCATGACTTGATACTATATTTATGTTAACGAGGTTACTCAATTTAGTTATTTATTGCAATTTACATACTGGAGGTTTTTGGAAAAGAATCACTAGATTCACTGAGTTAATATGATAAGATTCATAATATGAAATTTTAGCTTCCGTATTTATTGAGCTGCTCTTTTTACCATTTATATGTTTAATACACCGGGTTCACACGGGATGTTACAGAAATCAACAATGATTATGTTGGTTGTAAAGTTGGTAAACATTTTTGGTTGTAAGTATATTCTTATAAATATTAGTATATGATGAAATTTTGGTTGAAATTTTAGTATATTTTGATGTTATTTCTTTAAAAACAGTAAAAGTGTCGTTACTCTGTCCAAATATTTTCTTATAAATATTTTCCTTTGAATCTCCTTTATTCTTTTGATTTATCTATTATCTTTGAGTTTGTAGATTTGATGAATTTATTCATATTAGTTATAAGAATGATCTTGAATCAAGAATATAGAGTTTAATATATAATCTTTTACTGAATGATTCTGACGTGATTGACTTAAAAGGGGATCAGATGGTTATAGGGTAAGAGACATCTTATCATGGGGTGAGCTCTACCATAACTAACCCACAAAATTTAGGCATTCATAGAATTTGAGCATTAGTTATTTCAGTTAAAGACTACACATTCCTGTTTACAAAAAAAAAAGACTACACATTCCTTTATATGTTTGTATGCAGAAACCCACAAAGGTTTGGGTGTTTTGTATGTAGCACCCACAAAAGTTTGGATAGAACCCACAAAGATTTGGGTATGTCTGAATGAAGAACCCACAAAGGTCTTAGAAGAGTATTTTTGGCTGAGGAGTTGTGAGAAATCAAGAAATTGAGAGAATTCTTGGAAGCTCACGCTGGAGATCATGATTATGGAGAACTTGAAGATTGAAGATCATTGATTCTTTCTCTTCATCTTATTCTTTTCTTTTCTTATTATGAATTCTTTTTATTATTTTGAATTTTTCGAGTCAGATATGTCTGGCTAATTTTTCTTTGTAGTTGGGATCGGATCCGATGTGAATCCTTTATATGTTTTAAATTGTTTTTATAATTGTTTTCATTTAATTAGTTTTATTCTACCTGAATGAATTTTTCCATATCCTTTTTAGAATTGATCGCTCTATTATAGGGTTTTGAGGGTTAGAGCTCATAATAGGAATAATGGGGTTTTAATTTTGATAAGGTTAGAATAACAATCTGTGCATGATCTAGACATAGGCTTACATAGATTGTGGATTTTTAAATTCATCTGCTTAATGTTTGATTCAAGAGGGATCACTAGGATACAAGGATTCTAATTGAGTTAAAATGTTGAATACGCTAATATATTAGGGTTCAACTATTTAATATGGAAAAGATGAACTGTCTAAGCTAATGAATTAATTGATTATAAAAATTAATTAAGAATTATAAAGGAGGATCAGAGGTGAATTGCATCCTGTTGCAGTCTCTTTATATTAATCACTCATACTTTTTCTTACGTTCTTGATTATTCTCTAATGCTTTTGCTTATTACAGTCTTTAAATTTAATTCAGAAATTAATGTCTCAATTAAACTGAATTATCCAAATTAGAGGGAATAGTGAGAATAATAATTGGTGCATTAATCCTCATGGAAACGATCTTTTCTCATCACTATATTACTTGGAACGATTGGTATACTTGCCGAATTCGTAACAATGATTATTTATATTAATGCAATTTCAAAATTCTAATTTTCACGAACAAGAACAAATCTTTAAATTTGTAATCACAAAATAAAATTAATAATACAAACCTTCGACACATTGCTAATTTAATTTAAAGCAACGTGACTTGAAATTTTAAACAAAGGAGTTATAATAATAATAAAAGCAAAACCAGTGAACCGAGATACACAATGCAGTTACAAATTCAGAGCACAATAAAAAAAACCGAGATACATAATCTACTAAATAAGCGTTAGATATTAATACTAACGGTGTGCATTGCGAATTGAACTAAATTTTTTGAATAACTAAACCGAATTGATTTACATGGTTTGATTTGGTTTGAAATCAGTTTGATTCGATTCGGTTTGAAAACTATTCGATTCGGTTCGAAACCAGTTTGGTTCGAGTCGAACCTATTATAAAAAGAAAAAAAAAGTAATAAAATGATTCGGTTCAGTTTGAAACTAATTCGGTTCGGTTTGAAACTAGTTCGAGTCGAATTTATTCTGGAAAGAAAAAAATAAAGAAATAAAGTAATAAAACAAGTGAGTTCGATTTGAAATCAAATTGCTTCTGTTTGAAAATGATTCACTTCAGTTCAGTTCTTGAATTGATTTCTAAAATTTATTTTGGTTCTTGAACTGATTCTTTAAAAATCAATTCAACTAATGAATTACTTTTTAAAAATTGATTATTTTAAATACCAATTCAGTTTACAGTTCAATTTAAAAGAAAAATTTCTGTTGCACCTCCTTAATCATCACAACGCGAAAAAAGCAATTGAAAACACATCAATATGAGTTACGATCATGGTAGTTAAAATCTCGATTTAAATCTGTAATTTTATGATTTTATGATTTTTTTAATCAAAACGATTTCATTAAAATATCAAACGTTTTTACGATTTTTTTACTTTAGAATTTTACATTTTATAATTTTTTATCCTCCTTCAGATTTTAGGTAAAATCTTAATTTTAACTACCATAGTCACGTCCTTCGAGACACAAGTAACATAATGAAATGTGAAACGTACCGTACAATAATTGAAAAAGATAACAATATGTATGCACGTCGTACGAAATGAAAATAACAATATTAGCGCACAATTACCGAAAAGGAATTATATTTCAAATTCAACTTTTGAATGCAAAAGTGAAATCGAAACCGAAATGAAAATGCATGTTACGTAGGGTGTGTATGACAGCTATTCTATTCTCTAGCATTGTTTTTGAAAAAAAATTATTTTTTATTTTTGTGTCTTGGAACAGTTTCTGAGAAAAAACAATGTGTTTGATAACATATTCTATTTTTATTCCGAGAATGAGAATTGTATTTTATAACACAACAAATAATATAATAAAAAATAATTCCTATTAACTATAAAAAAATTTCAGATCATCACTTTCCTTTTCATATGGTGTGGTTGTGGTGGTGGTGAAGACGGCGGTACGGTAGTGGTGGTGGCAGTGACATGGTGAAGATAGTGGTGGTGGTTGTGACGGCAGTGGCTGTGACAATGGAAGTGGTAATGGTGGCGGCAGCGGTGGTAGTGGTGGGGATGGTGGTGGTGGAGGTGACGACAATGGCTGCGACAATGGTGGTGTGTATGGTGGTTGGTGGCGGCAACAATGGTAGTAGTGGCATGGTGGTGGTGGTTGTGAAGGCATCATGGTGGTGGTGTTGGCGATGACGTGGTGATGGTAGTGGCGGGGTGGTATAATGGTGGCGATGGTGGTGGTGGTGACAGTAATGACTGTGACGATGGTGGTGGTGGTTGGTGGTGGCGGCGGTGACGACGACGATGGTGGTGACGGTAGTGGTTGCGGCAATGGTAGTGGTGGTTGGTGACAGTGGTGGTGATGGTAGTGGTGGCGTCAATGAGGGTGGTGGTAGTGATGGCAATGAGGGTGGTGGCGGTGGCGTGTGATGGCGATGGTCGCGGTGACAACAGTGGTTGCAATGATGGTGGCGGTGGTTAATAGCGGTAGTGGTGATGGTGACGGTGACGGTGATGGTGAAGGTGACAGTGATGGTGGTGGTGGTGGCAGCGGCTGTAGTTGTGGTGGTGGTGACAGTGGCATGGTGGTAGTAATGGATGGAGGTGGTGGTAATGGTGGCGGTGGCATCGTGGTGGTGAGGGGTCGTGACGACGACACTAGTGATACGATGGCGGCGGCGATGATGGTTGCAGCAGTCATTTCGGGATAATGGTGGTGGTGGTGGTGATGATGGTTGAGGTGGAGAGTGATTGAAAGAGATAAGTGTTTCTCATTTTGTGTCTGGGAACAAAAAAGCAGAAATTTTTTGATTCTTTTTTCCGTTCCCTAGCACAAAAATTTAACCGGTTCATCTCGTGAACAAAAAAATAAACCGATTTTACTAAACAAGTTTCCTATCTATTTCTGTTTCCGGGAACATAAATTTAAAAAGAATTGATTCCGAAAATATTGTCATGCACACTCTTAAACTGATGAGTTGATGATATATATAACTGATGAGTTGATGAGATATATATATATATATATATATATATATATATATATATATATATATATATATATATATATGGGATAATGTTTTCTCATGTTGTATGAGAAAAGATTAATCTCCTACACTCACAAAATAGAAGAGAGAATAGATGAGAGATAAAAAAAATATAGAGTAGGCTTCACCTTTAAATTGTGTGTGTAGGAGAAAAATATTTTCTCATATAACATAAGAAATTATTAACCCTATATATATATATATATATATATATATGGGAAAAATATTTCTTCGACAACTTGAGATAAGTTTATCTCCGGCCATACCAAATCTACGTCGTTTTGTTTTTTTTTATTTCCTTATATTAATTTATTCACCATTGAATGGTTATTATTCTCTATTTTATCACACATCCTTCATTACTATTTATACATCATTTTATTGTTATGATTTATTAGCCGGAGATAAAATTATCTCAAGCAGCTTGAGAAACGATAAGTCATATATATATATATATATATATATATATATATATATACAGATTTTGAATTTCGAAATCCGGGAAAAAAATATTAATAATTTTTTTAATTCAAACATGGAAATCGAGAAATGAACATAAACATACATATACAGTATGGAAACAATCTAAATATGAAAATAAAAACAAATATGGTAACTTTCGTAATTAGATGCAAATTAAAGGCACCACTTTTAAACTTCCAATATTCTAACATAGACTAACGAATATTCAACAAACACAGATATAAAAAAAACACGAGTATATTTTCTTAAGATTGTATTTGGTGTTGGGAGTGTAAAAATTTGCGTTATTGGTTAGGGTTAACAGTGTAAATGAGATAGACGGCTTAACAGGGGTTTATGACCTAGCCGGCATCAGGTCTGGATTGACCTATTACATATAGTCAAATAGAACCAGGTTCAGACTTTTAAAAAAGCCTATTTCAAATACAGGTCATATTTTGAATAATGAAATAATATTATTTTAATTATTAAATGCTTAATTAGTTTAAATAGGCTAACAGACTTAGGGTAAAACTTTTGTTTTTTTAAATATAGACCAAGAAAGACTTATAATTTAAGCCTATACATGCTAACAAACCAGGCCAAGTATTTTGCATAGGCTAGGCCTATTTAAGCCAAAATTCAGTCAGCCAAGCCCATTTACACCCCTAGTTATTGTGATATCAGCGAAAACACAAAACTGCATGCAATCACAGAAAATCAAAATGCAATGTGCAAAGCATTAAAATCTCAGAAAATCAAACCCGAGCCCAATATTTAATATTGTGTCCCTAAGACAATTTTTCTCCATCAACGTTGCCTAAGGTTCATGGACAAATCCCTCCCAGGTAGGGGTGAAAGTGGGCTAGGCTGGACCGAACTTTATCCTGAAATGGCCAAGCCTATACCAAAAAAATTGAATTAGACCTGGCACGATAGCATAGCACGAGTCTAACTGTTAGTCTGACCACCTGACTCATTTATAAAAAAAAACAAATGGTCTAGCATATTCCGTTAGCCTGTTAATTTTTAACTTCCACGCAAAACATAAATCAACTTCACAAAATACTCAAATTTTGTTGTTAAAACAAAAACCATAATTTCAACGTTAAAACAAAATCATGAATTACAACAACATCTTATCACAATCTGCATTTAAGTCACTTTCATAAGCATGATGCCCAAATTAAATAACATATATTTCATCAGATCTAACAAATCAATCCATACTATGCAAATTAAAATAACTGCATGAATCCAAAAAAAACGCATCATAATGTTTGTAGTAGCAAAAAACTTCTCATCATCTTCTCTCCCGTGCAAATACAATTCCAAAAACTGTAAAAAAAAAAAAAAACAACTTTCTTTTAGTAAATTTTTTATATGAAAATTAATTAATTTAGTTTCATTTTTATTTTATTTATAAAACTGCAAAAAAAAACAACCAAATAAAACTTGCATAATTATAAATTAGTGCAATTGAGTTTCATACAATAAGATTTTAAATTTTTTATTGTTTTTTATTACTTACATGCATTCATAGTTGCTCATTTACTTCTCTACTTTTTTTTTTCTTTCCAATCATGATTAATTATTTGGCATTTGTAACAACTTCGGTATAAAAGTTTTCATATCAAATAGTATTATTGAATTTATCACAAAAAAAATAGTATCAGTGAATTTGTATAATAACACTAGCTCTAGGGGTATAAATAGACTAGGCTAGGCTATGCTTTGACTTAAATAGGCTAGGCCTATGTAAAAATATTGTATATGGCATGGTCTATTAGCCTGTATAGGCCCCAAATTATAGGTCTGACCTGACTTGTGTTTAAAGAATAAAAACCTTGACCTAGGCATGTTAGCCTGTTTAAGCCTATTGAACATTCAACAATTAAAAGAATAACTAAAATAATAATATTTTATTTTCAAAATTATTAAAATAATAATTTTATTTATTATATTTTAAATAAATAATATAGGCCGGCCTGAAGGCTTATAGGCTCAACATGTACAAAAAAAGCATATGGCCTGATATAAGCTAGGCCGTAGGCCCCTGTAGGCCAGCCTAGCCCATTTACACCCCTAGCTAGCTCCATGTTTTGCAATATAAACCTTACATAAAAGCAACCTTGTGAAGGCCGAAGAATATAACAAATAGAACCAGTCAATTCCTTGTTAAGAGTCTCTCTTAAAGGACTTCAAAGTGAAGGTGAGATGGTTTTTTTCAATTTGCAACAGTCATTTTTGGATATTTATGTATAACACCAGATAATTCAACTCAAAAATTTGAAAGGTCAGATTAAAGTATTACAAGAGAAGAACACACTAACCAAATTTGAGGATGATCCAACGGCTGAAAAAAGAGATTTTTCTCTTTGAATCTCACTGTTCGATAGATCATGAACCACATCTAAATATGCTTTGGAGGCAGTTATTTTAATCACCTTTAATGTACATTTTGAGGCGGTACACATAAAATCGCCTACAAATGTCTATTAGAGGTGGTTAAAGTAACTGCCTCATTTCCATTCAGAGGCGGCTATATTAAAACCACCTCTGATTGCTACATTTAGAGGCGATTATATCTCAACCGCCTCTAAATGGTCAATGGGGGCTGTTATTTTAACCGCGATTAATATACATTTAGAGGTGGTTATGGTTTAACCACCTCTAAAGATAGCAATTAGAGACGGTTTTAATAGAACCGCCTCTGAATGGTAAATGGAGGCGGTTATTTTGACCGCCTCGAGTACACATTTGGAGGTGATTTGACGTTAAACGCCTCGAATCAATTAAACCACTGGAAATACTGCCTCTACGTATCAATTGGCGGCAGATTAAGTAAAACCGCCTCAGTTAAACAGCCTCCAAATACCAGTTTCTTTGTAGTGATAAACATAAGGGAAAATATACTCTTATGTTGTATGTAAGAACTCGCACCGTTAATTAAGGAAGTTAATTAATTAATTATGTGAAATTAGAAAATAATTCAATAATTGACCCTTATAATTATTATGAGGCTTAAATAAATATAGAAAGCGGTTAATAATGCTGAAAGTCGCTTTTCGGACGAAAAGTGCAGATACCGGTTCTGCTACTTGATATAAATGCGTCACGAAAAAGTATCTCGAAAAATTATAATAAGTGCATGAATATTACTAGGATAACATATAGGATTTGTAAAACGAGTTTCAAGTTAAAATAATGAGAGCTGGTGTCAGAAACTGATACTGGCTATGAAAAGCGCGTACCGGAAATGTGCTGTGAAAAATAAAATAAAAATATGATAAATCTTGTAAAAATGAGTAGGTTTAAGAATCCTGAGTTTGGGATTAAAATGCTAAGCATAGCATTTAGCGCTAATACAGTGCGTTTAAGACTTAAGTGACTATATATACTCAAGTGTGGCCCAAAACCCTAGGCACCTTGCATTCCTACGTGAGAAAGGAGGCTGACCAGCTTCTATAGGAACTGTTCCATTGGTTCTCCTCACCATTTCTTGAGTCAAGGGCCATTTTCTTCCATTTTTCTTCACCAAAATACTTTTGATGAGTAAGAGTGATCATTGGGGGTGAGTGTGAGGTTTGGTTTCTAAGTTGTGGTCACTGTCTTGGTGAGATTTTGGTGCTTACTTTGTGGTAGTGTTGTGAGAGACCTTAGTGATGGAACTTTGAGCTCCATGGATCAATCTTTGTTGTGAAAGGGCCAATCTTTGTTGGCATTTTCGTGCTCCCTCTTGGTCAGAACCATAGCAGCTGTTTGGTGAGCTTCAAGAGCAACCTTTGCTCTGGTTTGAGTCTTGGTAAGTGATACCAACCTTTGATCATGAGTTTTAATGCTTAAAGATGGTGTCTTGGCATGCTTAATGAATTAAACAAGTAACCCACTGATATATGAACTTAAAAGAGGTTAAACATGCATGCTTAGACGTTGGAATGGGTTAAAAACCCAACCTTTGGAAGGATATCTCGCGAAATGCAGAACTGCATTCTGTCGCAAAATATCTGGATATGCATATCCGGATATTGATATCCGGATATCATGATAATGATATCCGAATATGGGGATCTGAATATCCGGATATTTATATCCGGATATGCCCCCGACAAATATCCGGATATTCTGGAAATAGTGACGGTACTGTTCATACAGAATGTCATTTTGGGTTGGTGGAACCATGATTGACTTAAGTGGACTTCTGTAATAATTAAACTAAGTCAGAATCAAGTGATTAAGGGCTTATGACTTTGTGAGAAGTCTAAAAACGTAAAACGTAAAGGAAGGGCGTTGTTTTTAAATCATATGCTTGTTGTGCATAAATATTGATAATATTGTTGGTCCAAACAGATTGTGATCTTGCTGTTTGTGGACTCTGAGGCATTGTGGACTCTTGGCTTGGATAGCTAGCTTGCAAGGTAAGCTTTCGTGTCCTCGGTTTAGCCATTGTCTGTTCCATCATACTCCATGGCGGGATGGTTTATATGCATGATGTGTTTTCATGTATTGTTTTGCTGAAATGCTATTGAACTGTTAAGTGCAAATGCTACATGATATGTATGTGGTGTTCCGTCTAAACAGGATGCCATGGGGTATTCTTGTGGGCGGGTACAGCATGGGCTGGTATTTATGTGGGTAATAGACGTATTCCTGCATTTCTCTGATTAGTAGAATAGTTATAACACACATCACATGAATATCTGTTGCATTGCACTGATTTTGGAACTGATATTGAATTACTGTTTTTAGAACTTATATTGCACATGTAAGTGAGCTTGGGGTGGAAGATCCTTGAGGACCCCTTGTCTTACTGAGATTTCTTGTTTAGAGATCTCACCCCACGTTTGGGGGCGCTTATTTCAAGTTCAGGTAATATGGGGGCTGATGCCTCTAGCGGCAGGAGGCCAGAGCTTAGTTGATGATTATTGCTGCTTATTATGCTGACATGTTGGGTGTTGGATATTCTGCTGATGTTATGTTTTTAGTTGCTTTTATTATGTTGTTGATGTTGAGACTTATGTTGGGCTTGATGCCTTATTTGGGTGAGCATGGGGTTTGTCCATGCCACTTTATGTTGGCTCTTTGAGTTGAGTTGTATAATTTAGTAGGTTGTCCGGCCTACGTGTTGTAGTTTCGTGACAAGAGACATATTTATGATATTAATTAATGAGGTATTTCAGTTAGCTGTCTTTTGCAATATTCATACCGGCGATGTTTTTATGAAAATGGTTAAGTAATCAACTTGGCTAAGTATAATGACGTCATAATTGAAAAGAAAAAGATATTCTGCATTTTTAAATTAAGCGTGGCTTAATACGATGACATGATAACAAATCGGATATATACAGGGTGTTACATTGTAGGAGAGTGTTTTTATCTCCTACACATACATCGATTTCCGTATTACTTTTTAATATTTTTTCTTTGGGAAAACATTTTCTCATGTTACATGAGAATTCAATTCTCATGTTGTGACCCTTCGATTTGCGTGCAAAACTTTTCTTTTCTTTTTCTTTTTTTAATAAATGTGGGACCCACCATTAGTTGAGTCACAACATGAGAATTGAATTCTCATGCAACATGAGAAAATCAAATCCCTTTTTCTTTTTCTATAAGTGGGTGGGTCACACACATAATTGTATCTATAACATGAGAGAGCTCTCTCCTATTGCATAAGATTAAGAAAAGCCCTAAACATAATAGTAGATATTAAAAAGCACGAACAAAATAAAAATTATTATTTTTTAAATATTTAATATATTATTTACATTTCGGTGAGCAAGCAGTCATATATTCTACGTATATTAGCATATTTAATAATAGTTATTATTTTTGGGATGCATTTTTAAACCCAGTAATTAATTTCTATCCTTTGGGATGCGTGGACGCATTCACCTATCAAACAAATTTGTTATTATATTAATTACTTAATTATTAGCCTATACAATAATTACATACATATAAATTCAATAAAGAAAAATGTATATTTTAATAAATTTCTAATAATAATTACTGCGTAACTCTGTTAAAATAAAAACCATATATATACTATTTCCATTATTGACTATACAGCTACTATATAAATCTCCTATCAGATAAGCACCATCTATATCAAATAAACAATCATTTTAAATGTAAATTAAAATATAGGTTTAGTTGTATATTTAAAAATGTTTTTTTTCTTAAAAAACTAATTGTTCTGAAAGAAGTCAAGTCAAATCAATTAAAATTAAGCTGGTACGGATGGTTCTTCGATTAGAAACAAACTGATTAGTTTTAGGGGTTTGATTTTCTTATGTTGCATAGAGAATTCAATTATCATGTTGTGACTCAACTAAAGGTGGGTCCCACATTTATTAAAAAAAGAAAAAGAAAAGAAAAGATTTGCTCGCGAATCGAAGGGTCACAACATGAGAATGGAATTCTCATGCAACATGAGAAAATATTTTCCCTTAGTTTTAAATGTCTAAAAACTAAGGGTAATGTTTTTCTCATGCTACATGACATAGTATTATTTCATGTAGAGACATAATTGGGTGGGTCCCACGGTTAAAAGAAAAGAAAAAAAAATGCTGGCTCGGATTGCGATGTGTCTGTGACATAAGATAAAAAAATTTATGTAACTTGAGAAAAACATTTCTCAAAAACTAATTGGTTGTTTTAGGATAATATTTTTTTACTTTTAAAATCACATCAAACCAAGGGAGTCCGAGAATTTCCATGAAAGTTTTTGCAATTTATTATAAATTAAAGAAGTAAGTTAAAAATTGCATGAATGAATCATTAGAGGGTTAAGATTTAACTTGACAAATTCAATGAATATTACAGTGCGCATGTCACTCACTCATTGTTTTTTTTTTTTTTTTAAATAAAATTTATTTGCTTTAATGAGAAAGTAAGAACGTATTCACCTTTTATTTTGTTTAAAGTACATTATAATAATGTACCAAAAAAATACATCATTTAAAATTTATTGTAGTGTGGGGTGTGTGTGTTAGGAGTGTGTGTAGTGTAAGGTGTTGTGTTCAATTCCTTGTAACCTCTAAAAAAAAAAAAATTAAAGATTAATATATTTTATTTCGGAATTGATCCTTTCATGTTAGAAATTCACATGTAAAATTTTTGTTTTTATTTTTTTCTTTATTATTGTCGAGAAATTATAACCGGACCCCATTTAATACACGTGAAGATAGAAAAAAAATAAAATTCAAAGATCATATGAATTTCTAACACGAGGGATCCACTTCCATCTTATATACTTTAAAAAAGTTTCTTTTTCCCTTTTTAAGCAGTGAAAAAGCCATATATATTTATTTGTTCTGTAAGAAAAAAAATAATGCATATGTAGATAGGAGTCACAGTCGGCTAAAAGGTAAGAGTGAATCCATTCAAAATGGTGGCGTGGCCTGTGATCATGCTTGGAACGTTTGCATTGAGAACATTTTCCAAACGAATTGCCAATTATCTCGCAAAAGAGGCTGTCGGTTATCCAAAAATCCGTCAACATATGATTTACATTGCGCAGGTACTTGTGCTGTCGGTCATAGGATAATGTACCAACAATGTTGATCACATGTTGACGGATTTTTGGATGACCAAGAGCCTCTTTTGCGAGGTAATTGGCAATTGGTTTGGAAAATATTCTCAGTGCAAACGTTTCAAGCATGATCACACGCCACGCCACCATTGTGAATGGATTCACTCTTACCTTTTAGCCGACTGTGACTCTTATCTACATATGCATTTTTTTTTCTTACAGTGTTAGGAGAAGATCACCTTTGATCTTATCCTTTAGCAACTAAGTCCTAGTTTTTAGCAAGAATAGTTTGTTATTATTCCATGTATAGTTTGTTGAACAGTATACTTTATTCTAGTTGATCCTCTAGTGTTGGTCACCCATCATTGGTGACTCAACCGCCCACTTGAAGTAGGCACATATGCTGCTGCTCTGTTAAATGATCAACGTATGACACCCCCCCCCCCATACTTCACTTGGTGGAGAGACACAGGCTACATATATAAATGCACCAAACCAAGTACTGTTCCAACACCTTAATCAGGTATATATGGCTTTTTCACTGCTTAAAAAGGGAAAAAGAAACTGTTTTAAAGTAAATAAGATGGAAGTGGATCCCTCGTGTTAGAAATTCATATGATCTGTGAATATTTTTTTCTATCCTCACGTGTATTAAATAGGGGGTCCGGCTATAACTTCTCGACAATAATAAAGAAAAGGATAAACATAAAAATTTTACAAATGAATTTCTTTTTTTTTTTTTGAGAAATATTCCAATCGGTTCATTGCTTCGCAACTAATTCGATTCGGGGTGGGTCCGGGATTAAGGCTTTAAATCCTTCCCAAAGGTTCAATTCCGAAATATAATATATTAATCTTTAAATTTTAAATAATCTACTTTTTTTGGTACATTATTATAAATTTATAATGTACTTAAAATTAAATAAAAGGTGAATACGTTCTTACTTTCTCATTAAGACAAATAAATTTCATTTAAAAATAATCTTAATTTTTTTTTTTAAAAAAAAAACGATGAGTGAGTGACATGCGCACGGTAACATTCATTGAATTTGTCAAGTCAAATCTTAACCCCCTCTAATGATTCATTCATGCAATTTTTAACTTACTCCTTTAATTTATAATAAATTGCAAAAAATTTCATTGAAATTCCCGAACTCCCTTGGTTTGATGTGATTTTAAAATTAAAAAAATATTATCCTAACACAACCAATTAGTTTTTAGACATTCAAAACTAATCAGTTTGTTTCTAATCGAAGAACCATCCATACCAGATTAATTTTAATTGATTTGACTTGATTTAATTCAGTCCAATTGGTTTTTTAAGAAAAAAACATTCTTAAAAAATACAACTAAATCTATATTTTAATTTACATTTAATATGATTCTTTATTTGATAGGTGGTGCTTATCTGATAGGAGATTTATATAGTAGCTGTATAGTGAATAATGGAAATAGTATATATATGGTTTTTTTTAACAGAGTTATGCAGTAATTATTATTAAAATTTATTAAAATATAAAGTTTTCTATTATTGAATCTATATGTATGTAATTATTGTGTTGGCAAATAATTAACTAATTAATATAATAAAAAATTTGTTTGAGAGATGAATGGTCAATGCATCCCAAAGGACAGAAATTAATTAGTGGTTTAAAATGCATCCCCACAAATAATAACTACTATTAAATATGCTAATATACGAAGAATATATGACTGCTTGGCTGCTTTCACACTGAAATGGAAATAATATATTAAATATTTAAAAAATTATTATTTTTATTTTATTCGTGCTCTTTAATATCTATTATTATGTTTACAAATTCACTAATGATATTTGTTTTTTTTTTTATGATAAATTCAATAATACTATTTGATATGAAAACTTTTATATCGAAGTTGATACAAATGCCAAATAATTAATCACGATTGAAAAGAAAAAAAAAGTTGAAAAGTAAATGAGCAACTATGAATGCATGTAAGTAAGAAAAAACAATAAAAATTTTTAAAACTAATTGTATGAAATTCAATTGCAGTAATGTATAATTATGCAAGTTTTATTTGGTTTTTTTTTTCAGTTTATAAATAAAATAAAAATGAAACTAAATTAATTAATTTTCATATAAAAAATTTACTAAATCAAAGTTAATTATTTTTGTTTAATTTTCCATTTCGAATTTTTTTATTCAAGTTAAATTGTTTTAATTATGAATTACAAACACCTTTCTTAGTTTTTATTAGTTAATACTATTTTTTTATTAGTTTTGATTTACAATTTTTATGCTAATTAGTTAGCGTCATGAAAATTGAAATATGAAATCTAGATTTCTATATTTGTTATTATATATTAGAATGTGTATCCTTTATAATTTTTTTTTATAAAAATCAACGCTTTTATTAGTATTTTGGCCTTTATCCATGGTAGAGATTTGGTAGTTTTTTCTTGGGTTGTGTAACATCTCGTGTGCACCCAGTGTATTATCATACAAATGGTAATGGCGCAGCTAAATAAATGCGGAAGCTAAATTTTTCTTTTCAATTATGACGTCATTATTATTAAACAAGTTGATTACTTATTCATTTTTCAAAATATTGTCTGTATGTAAATTGCAATAAATAACTAACTGAGATACCTCATAACATATATAGTATTAAGTCAGGAAACTACAACACGTAGACCGGACCAAAATCAAATACATCAGTACAACTCAAACATAAACCAACAAGTCTGAATCAATGTGGCATGGACAACCCCATGCTCACCAAATAAACAACATAATAATCAAGTCTCAATATAATAGTCTTAATAGGAAAATCAGGCGTAATTGTGTAAAGTAACTAAATCATCAAGCATGCATCAGTTAGCTCAACTCTGGCCTCTTGCTACCCGAGGTCTCAACCCCCGAGATACCTGAACCTGAAAAATGTGCCCCAACACGGGGTGAGATCTCTAAAAAGAA
Organism: Gastrolobium bilobum; assembly: GCF_033153095.1. Lineage (NCBI taxonomy): Eukaryota > Viridiplantae > Streptophyta > Magnoliopsida > Fabales > Fabaceae > Gastrolobium > Gastrolobium bilobum. The sequence continues at coordinate 303,359 of NW_026897530.1, forward strand.
ATCTCAGTAAGACAATGGATCCTCAAAGATCTCTCCACTCAAAGCTCACTTACATGTGCAATATAAGTTCTAAAACAGTATAACAATATCATTTTCCAAAATATGTGCAATGCAGCATATATCCATGTTATATGTGTAATAATCCTATTGGCCAGAGAATAAACATGTAGGGATTATATACGTCTACAACCTACAGTACAACGAACATCACTTGTACCTCACCCATAGATTCACCATCTTGTATTTCTCCACATACTCAGGCTTACTGTCTAGGTGGTACACTACATAGATATCATAAGGCACTTGCACTTAATAAAGCAGCTCAATAGCATTTCAATTATTCATCACATAATTTCACAAAACACATTATGCATATAAACCATCCCTCTATGAGGTATGGTGGAACCAACAATGGGCAAAACTGAGGACACAAAAGCTTACCTCGCAAGCTATCGATCCAACACAAGAGTCCACACCAGCCCAAGGTCCACAAACAGCACAATCACAATCTGTTTAGACCAGAAATCTTATCAACATTCATAATGTAGGAGTTCATCACATTACGACAGCATTTCCTTTTTCGTTTCATGCCATTAGGCTTCTCCTAAATCCATAAGCCTTAATCTAGGTGATTCTGATTTAATTAACTTATTACAGAGATTCAACTTAACCAATCATCGGTCCAGAAACCCAATCTACACTTCTGTTTGGACAAAATAATGCAAAACTTCGAAATTCTCAGAATATCCGGATATTTCACGGGGCCATATCCGGATATCTCCACCCCATATCCGGATATTTCGTGACAGAATGCAGTTTCTGCATTTTGCGAAGATATCCCTTCAAGGTTCCATTTTTAACACCTTTAAACATTACATCATGCATCTTTAGACCCATTTGGACTAGTGATCATGTTAGTTGCTTAATCATCTCATTAAACATGTCAAGACTTCATCTTTAACATATAAAATCAATGGTAAAGGTGATGATGCTTACCACCAAATTTGAACAGAAGGTGAAAGTTGATCCTCTTAACAATCACGACCTGAATACTTCAACCAGTTCAAAATAAATTATAACATGCACAAGATGAATATGGATCTTTGAAAGTGTTGAACAATCTTTGATTAATCAGGGACGTGTATTTTTTGCTACTGAGAGTTCTGTTAAACCTAAAGGAAAACCCAAATTGCCAAATCAGTTGCAATGAAGCAGCCAAAAGGCAAGTGCTTCAAGAGAGGACAAAAAGGGCATTGGAAGAAAAATTGTCCATGTAACACCCCGTATATATCCGATAATGTTCACATATCATCATATTAAGCTGCGCTTAATTAAAAATGCGGAATATCTTGTTCTTTTCAATTATGACGTCATTATCATTACCAACTTGCTTAATTAATCAATTAAATAAAATCATGCCTGTATGTAAATTGCAAAAGATAGCTAACTGAATACCTGAATAATTTAAATAACAGATATAAGTCTCTAGTCACGGAACTACAACACGTAGACCGAACAACCTACTAAGTTATACAACTCAACTCAAGGTACTAACATAAAGTGGCATGGACAAACCCCATGCTCACCCAAATAAGGCACAAGCCCAACAGAAGTCTCAACATCAACAGCATAATAAAAGCAACTAAAAACATAACATCAGCAGATATCCAGCATCCAACATGTCAGCATAATAAACAGCAATATCATCAACTAAGCTCTCGCCTCCTGCGGCATCAGCCCCCATACTACCTGGACCTGAAATAAGCGCCCCAAACGTGAGGTGAGATCTCTAAACAAGAAATCTCAGTAAGACAAGGGGTCCTCAAGGATCTTCCACCCCAAGCTAACTTACATGTGTAATATAAGTTCCAAAACAGTATAACAATATCATTTCCAAAATAGTGCAATGCAGCAGATAATCATGTCATGTGTGTCAATACAATAATCTACTGGTCAGAGAAATGTAGGAATACGTCTATTACCCACACAGTACGCGCCCTGTCGTACCTACCCTTAGGATACCATCCCATCGGGTGAACACCACATACATATCATAAGCCATTGCACATATCAGCTCAAAGGCATTTCAAATATATCAAAGAATGTAACACAGCATGCATATAAACCATTCCCCCATGGTGTATGGTGGAACCACAACATGGCTAAACCGAGGACACGAAAGCTTACCTTACAAGCTAACAATCCAAGCCAAGAGTCCACAGCTCAAAGTCCAAGCACAGCAAAATCACAATCTGTTATGGACTAGTAATATATCAACAATCATACTCTACAAGCATACAATATAGAGACAATGCCTTTCCTTACGTTTTATGTCTTAAGGCTTCACACAAGCCACAAGCCCTTAATCACTTGGTTCTGACTTAGTTCAATTATTACAGAAGTTCAACTTCCTCAAACTAGGGTCCACAGACCCCCAATAGCCTACTGTATGAACAATGCAACTACTATTCTTCGAAATCCCAAAATATCCTGATATATGTTGGGGGCATATTCGGATATCAATATCCGGATATCATAGGACACATATCCACTTGTAAAAGGGTATTCTAATATATTATAGAATTGTAAATAATCTGTACAAAGGGTTCTCTATTTATAGAGAATATTTGACCTAATTTTAACCTAATGGGCTTGGCCCAATACAATAAATAAATGACTAAATAATAACTAAATAATTATTATTTACAACACTCCCCCTCAAGCTGAGGAATAGATATTTATCATTCACAGCTTGCTAGTAAGTTCTTGAAATCTGTCTGAAGGAAGCCCCTTTGTTAATAGATCAGCTAATTGACGCCCAGTGGGAATGTATGGAGTGGTAATCAACCCGCTATCAAGTTTCTCTTTGATGAAATGGCGGTCAACCTCAATATGTTTAGTCCGATCATGTTGGACTGGATTATGAGCTATACAAATAGCGGACTTATTATCACATAGCAGCTTCATAGGTCCCTCACATTTTATTTTGAGATCATCAAGTACAATTTTCAGCCACAGTAACTCACAAATGCCTTGAGCCATAGCTCGAAATTCAGCTTCTGCACTTGATCTGGCAACCACATATTTTTCTTACTTCTCCATGTCACCAAGTTACCGCAAAGAAACATGCAATAACCAGTGGTAGAACGACGGTCAGTCACGGATCCAGCATAATCAGCATCTGTGTAGACTTCTAAAGATAGATTGCCATCACGTCGGAATAACAATCCTTTATCAGGAGTACCTTTAAGATACTGAAGAATTCTCTCTACTGCCTACATGTGTTTTTCTTTTGGATCGTGCATAAACTGACTGACAACACTAACAGCATAAGCTAGGTCTGATCTAGTATGGGCCAGATATATCAATTTCTCAACTAGCCGTTGATATTGTCCTTTATCAATTGGAGGACTCTCTTCTTCATAGCCCATCTTGTGATTCTGCTCAATAGGAGTATTAGAGGGTTTACACCCAAGCTTTCCTGCTTCTTTGAGAAGATCAAGAACATATTTCCTCTGGCTGATAAAAATTCATTTGCTTGAATGAGCTACTTCTATCCCTAGGAAATATCTTAGTTTCCCAAGGTCTTTGATTTCAAACTCAGAGGCAAGTCGTGTTTGCAGAATCTGTCTCTCCACAAAATCGTCACCTGTGATAATAATATCATCAACATATACAAGGAGCACAGTAAGCTTCCCATTTTGGGAGTGCTTAATGAAAAGAGTTTGATCTCCTTGGCTCTGTCTGTATCCTAAGGTTATCATAACCTTAGTAAATCTTCCAAACCAAGCACGATGTGACTGCTTCAATCCATACAAGGCCTTTTTTAATCTACAAACTTTATTTTCCCCTTCACAGAATCAAAACCAGGCGGGATTTCCATGTAGACTTCTTCTTCTAACTCACCATTGAGGAAAGCATTTTTCACATCAAATTGATTTATATCCCAATTGTAATGGGCAGCAAGGGATAACAAGATTCTCACTGTATTCATCTTTGCAACTGGAGCAAAGGTTTCTTCATAATCAATGCCATAGGTTTGAGTGTAACCTTTGGCCACTAATCGAGCCTTATATCTCTCAAGAGTGCCATCAGAATTATATTTCAGGGCATAAACCCATCTGCACCCTACTGCTTTCTTTCCGTTGGGTCTATCAATAACCTCCCATGTTTTATTTTTCTCCAAAACATTCATCTCCTCTTGCATGGCTTGAGCCCAATTCCTATCTTTCAAGGCTTCATGTACTGATTTTGGGATTGCAATAGAATCTAGTGCTGAAACAAAGCTTTTGTGCTGCACAGAAAGATTAGCAGAGGAAACAAAGTGGGAGATAGGGTATTGAGTACAAGAGGGACAGGAGGAACAAGTTTTCTTGTGACAAGATCTTTTTCCTTTTCTAAGAGCAATAGGTAAGTCATCAGAAGTAGAAGCAATGGGTAAGTCATTAGAGATATCAGAAGAAATAGACAAATCATGAGAGGAAATAATATTAGAATCAGAAACAGGAGATTCAGGAGACTCAGAAGAAATAGGAGATTCAGGACTTACCAGTGGTTCAGACGATTGAGGTTGCTGGTGAGACAGTATGGGTTGTATCTCAGGTGTATTTGAAGGTTCTAACACACCAGGAGCAGACACACTAGGAAGAGAGAAGATTGATCCAGACTCAAAGAAGGAAGGGGACGAGTCTTCTGAAGAACTATTCTCCCCCTGACGATGAGGACCCAGAAAAAAAGATTCAGATTCTTGAAAGGTGACATCCATAGAAAAGAAAAATTTCCGACTTGGTGGATGATAACACTTGTACCCTTTTTATAAGGGTTATAACCAAGGAAGACACACTTAAGAGCCCTAGGATCCAACTTACTCCGATGTTGTTTATGAACATGGACAAAGGCAACACATCCAAACACTCTTGGTGGAAGGCTCTGCAATATGGGAACAGAAGGAAAGAAGGAAGTCATGGAATGAATAGGACTGATATTGTTAAGGACTCGTGAAGGTAAACGGTTGATCAAAAAAGTTGCAGCTAATACTGCTTCTCCCCAATAAGAACTAGGAACAGATGTCTGAAAAAGTAGTGCTCTAGCAACTTCAAGAAGGTGACGATTTTTCCTTTCAGCAACCCCGTTTTGTTGAGGGGTATCAACACATGTGAGCTCATGAATCATACCTCTGTCTGAAATGAATTGTGACAGGCGTTGATTGACGTACTCAGTACCATTATCAGATCTGAGTCTTTTAATACCCTTACCAAACTGAGTCTCAACCATGTGATGAAGCCGAATAAATATCTCTGGTACTTCAGACTTGTCTTTCATCAAGTATATCCATGTTATCCGAGTACAATCGTCAATAAAAGAAACAAACCACCTTGCACCTGAAACACTGTGCACTTTAGAAGGGCCCCAAACATCAGAATGGATAAGAGAAAAAGGTTCACTGCTTTTAATAGTGCTAGAAGGAAATGACACTCGATGGTGTTTTGCAAATTCACAAACATCACAATGAAAGGTCTCAACCGACTTATTGAGAAACAGAGAGGGGAACATAGACTTCAAAAGACTAAATGGTGGATGCCCGAGACGCTTGTGATGGAGCCAAATCATAGACTCTGCAGTAGAAGGATGACGTGTCATTAATAACTGATTTTTGCTAGCATGGTTTGGAAGGAAATGATACAACCCATCATGTTCATTAGCAACTCCCATTGTCTTCTTCGTGGTAAGATCCTGAATAAGACAATGAGAAGGAAAAAATGTGATAGAACAATTCAAATCAGTTGTAAGTTTTTGAGTGGAGATAAGATTAGTAGAAAGCTGAGGAACATAAAGAACATTTTTAAGAAACAAGGAAGGTTGAATTTGAATGTTACCAGAACCAATAACTGATTTATAGGATCCATCAGCTACGGATATAGTATGACTACCAACAGTAGGATGATAAGAACAAAACAACTCAGTACGACAAGCCATATGATCAGTTGCACCAGAATCCAAAATCCATGAGGTTTTAAAATCAGTGCAAGAAGCAAGAAGAGATATAGAACGTGTGCTCTTACCAGATAAGATCGAAGAACTATCATGCTCGGCCATTCTTTAACAAAAAAAGTTAACAACCAGCGATAAAATCAACCAAATAGAATATCAAATGACCTCTGATCAAAAAAATAATTACAGATCCAGACAGAAGACAAGAAGACGAGAAGAATGGTGGTGGTCCGGTCCAAAAACACGGCTGCACGCGCCGGAGAAAGGAGCTGCGCGTGGGATTCACTCGCCGGGAAAGGGGCGGCGCGTGAGAGCGCGTGGATGGGCTTCGCCGGCTGAGATTTTTCTGGTGTGGTCGTCCGGTGAGCGCGCACCTGTCTGTGGGTGGTCGCGGTTGAAAAGTCGCCGGAAAGTGGTCCAAACGGTGAAGACAGATCTGATTGGAGGCGGTCGGAGGTGTTTCGGTCGTTTGTGGCGGAGGAACAATGCGTAGAATGATAGATCGGAGGAAAAATAAGGTCAACAATGGTCCCCTTGGTCCAAAAGGTCCCCGGAAAAGTTTTCCGGTGCAGCTGATGGCGGCAAGAGGCAAAGAAATTAGGGTTTTGTTAAAAAAGAAGATAATATGTGCGGAAGCAAAGCCCTCAGATCGAGAGCTCTGATACCAACTTGTAAAAGGGTATTCTAATATATTATAGAATTGTAAATAATCTGTACAAAGGGTTCTCTATTTATAGAGAATATTTGACCTAATTTTAACCTAATGGGCTTGGCCCAATACAACAAATAAATGACTAAATAATAACTAAATAATTATTATTTACAACATATCCGGATATCAATATCCGGATATCAATATCCGGATATACATATCCGGATATACATATCCAGATATTTCGCGACAGAATGCAGTTCAACATTTTCGCGAAGATATCATCCAAAGGTTCCTCTTTTACCAATTACAGAAGCCTAAACATGCATTTCTAGGTGTGTTTGACATTACCCAACGTTAAGTTATCACCTTTAGCTCATTACATGCATCAAGGTTCCATTTTTAACCACTTAGACTCATGATCAAAGGTGATGAAGCTTACCCAAGCTTAAACTCAGCAAATAAACACTCTTGGAGCTTCCCACCAAGTCCTCACAGTTCTGACTTGCAAAGAAACGAAAATGGCACACAAGGAGGTTCCTTTCTTCACAAAGAAAGCTCCTTGAACCTCCACAAAGCCAAGGTAAAGGCCCCTACCTCACCAACAAGTAACACAGCCCAACCACACTCCCTCACAGCAGCTGGTTACTCAGAAAAGGAGTCTCACTCACTCACAAGGCTACTCCCCAATACCACAAGGTGTTTTGAAGAAGAAACCACCAAGAAAAGTGGTCACTTGGTTAAGGTTTACCAAGAACAAGGAGAAGATGGCAATGGAACAGTAGGGAGAGGGCTGATCAGCCACAAGGTCACGTAGGAGGCGTGTATGGCCTAGGGTTTTGGGCCAACTAATGTATATATAGTCACTTAACCATAAACACACAGTATTAACATTAATTGCTACGCTTATCATTTTAATCCCATACTCATGATTCTGAACCTACTCAATTTTACAAGAATTATCATATTTTTCTTATATTTTTCGCAGCACCTTTTCGGTACGCGCTTTTTCCATAGCCAGTATTACTTCTGGCACCAGTTCTCATTATTTTAACTTGAAACTCGTTTTACAAGTCCTATATATTATTCTAGTAATATTCATGCACTTATTATAATTTTCTGGGATACTTTCTCGGTACGCATTTATACCGACTAGCAGAACCGGTATCTGCACTTTTCGTAAGAAAAACGACTTTTTGCATTATTACTCACTTACCATAATTATTTAAGCCTCATAATAATTATTAAGGTCAATTATGGAATTATTTCCTAATTTCACATAATTAATTAATTAACTTCCTTAAATAACGGTACGGGTTCTTACAGTCCACGTGTGAATTGTAACACCCCGTATATATCCGGTAATGTTATCATACTATCGTATTAAGCAGCGCTTAATTAAAAATGCGGAATATCTTTTTCTTTCCAATTATGATGTCATTATCATTACCAACTTGCTTATTAATCAATTAAATAAACATTGCATGTATGTAATTGCAATAAAATAGCTAACTGAAATACCTCATAATATAGATAATAAAAGTGTGTCTCTAGGAATCACAGAACTACCACAAGTAGGCCGGACCAACTAGCAGGTTATACAACTCCAATATAAAAGTACTAACAGAAAGTGTCATGGACAATCCCCATGCTCACTCAAATAAGGCAACAAGCCCAACATCAGTCTCAACAACAACAACATAATCATAAATAGCGAGAAACATAAACAGTATCGAAATCCAGTCATGGCAGCAATACAACATAATATCATAATCAGCTAAGCTCTGGCCTCCTGCTGCCAGAGGCATCAGTCACCATACTACCTGAACCTGAAATAAGCATTCCCCAAACGTGGGGTGAGATCTCTAAACAAGAAATCTCAGTAAGACAAGGGGTCCTTAAGGATCTTCCACCCCAAGCTCACTTACATGTGCAATATAAGTTCAAAAGCAGTTTATCATCATCAGTTCTAAAATAGTGCAATGCAGCAGATAATCATGTCATGTGTGTCAATTCTATTCTACTGGCCAGAGAAATGCAGGATTTATATATGCCAAATACCCACACTAGTGCAAGACGCCACTTGCATTCATCCCGGATCACCATATCGTATGACGCCACATACTCAGGCTTACCGTCAAGATGAAACAACACATGCATATTAAAAGCCATTACACATAAAGCTCAACAACATTTCAAATATCCAAAGCATGTAACACAGCATGCATATAACCACACCCCCATGGGACATGGTGGAACCACAACATGGCTAAACCGAGGACACGAAAGCTTACCTTGCAAGCTAACACCCAAGGCCAAGAGTCCACAGCTCAAAGTCCAAACACAGCAGATTCACAATCTGTTATGGACCAACAATATATCAATAACATGCACCGCAAGCATACAATATTAAGACAACGCCTTTCCATTACGTTTTACGTCTTAAGGCTCCATACCAAGCCATAAGCCCTTAATCACTTGATTCTGACTTAGTTCATTAATTACAGAAGTTCAACTTCATCAATCTAGGGTCCACAAACCCCCAATAGCCTACTGTACACACAGCACAGCTACCGTTCTACGAAATCCCAGAATATTCGGATATTCCACGGGGCATATCCGGATATGCAATATCCGGATATCTCACTGACCATATCCGGATATACAATATCCGGATATTCAGATTCCTATATCCGGATATCCAATATCCGGATATCCAAATCCCATATCCGAATATCACATATCCAGATATTTCTCGGGCAGATATCCGGATATTTTACGACAGAATGCAGAAACTGCATTTCGTGAAGATATCCTTCCAAGGTTGGGTTTTTACTGATTCTAGCCACTTAAACATGCATTTCTAGGTGTGTTTGACATTACCCAACGTTAAGCTATCATCTTTTAACCTTTACATGCATCAAGGCTCCATTTTTAAGCATAAAACTCATTATCAAATGGTGGTACAACATACCAAGGCTCAAAACTCAGAACCAAGAGGCCCTTGGAGCTCACCAACAGTCCCTCAACCTCTGACTAGGACAGAACACGAAAATGCTAGCACAAGATGATTCCTTTCTCTTCAAAGACCACCCCTTTGGACCCCAAAATAGTAGAACAAAGCTCCTACCACTCAACTCTCAAAGGTCAGCTCCCCCACACCAACACACAGAGACTGGACACACGGAAAAGACATCCATTTCACTCTCACAATGATAATCACAAGTGTTTACAAGGAGGAGGAAGGAGGAACCAAGCAAAAGATGCAAACTTGGCTCACTAGAGATGGAGGAAGACAATGGAACAGTAGCAACTGACCAGCCACTCCAACCAGTCACGTAGCAACAGAAAATCTAGGGTTTTGGGCCAATAAGCCTATTTATAGCGGTTTAACACTTAAACACACAGTATTAGCTTTAATTTCTACGCTTAACATTTTAATCCCAAACTTTGAATTCTTAACCTACTCAATTTTACAAGAATTATCATATTTTTCTTATAATTTCCGGAGCACCTTTCCGGTACGCGCTTTTCAAAGGCAGTACCGGTTTCTACAACCAGTTCTCATTATTTGGACTTGAAACTCGTTTTACAAGTCCTACATATCATTCTAGTAATCATCATGCATTTATTATAATTTTCTGGGATACTTTTTCGGTACGCATTTATACCGATTAGCAGAACCGGTATCTGCACTTTTCTTTCGAAAAGCGACTTTCAGCATTCTTAATCACTTACTATAATTATTAAAGCCTCATAATAATTATTAGGGTCAATTATGGAATCATTTCCTATTTTCTCATAATTTATTAATTAAATTCCTTAATTAACGGTGCGAGTTCTTACTAGTGCTGCTTAATACGATAGTATGATAACATTACCGGATATATACGGGGTGTTACATTTATGGTATCAGAGCCAGGTATGGGTAATTTACTAGTGATTGGGGGTTGTTTAGTAGAGAATTACAATGATAAATGGATCATTAATTCACGAACCACTAACCATATTTGTTACTCTTTGCAATGGTTCAAACATAGCTTGCCTATCAATCAAGGACAAAGAGTTTTGAAGCTTGGAAATGGGGAGCTTGTGTCTGCACTAGCAGTATGACAAGTTGTTTTATCTTTTGAAAATTGTAGAACTTTGATTTTGGAAGACTTATTATTTGTTCTGGTACATAGTTTAATGGTCTTTGTTTTCTTAGTCCTACACCCCATGAAGTTAATCATGTTGAATTTGGAGATAATGAGCATATTCATTTACATAAGAAAAGAAATGTTTCCAATGAAACTTATCTTTGGCATTTGTGATTGGGTCATACTAATTCTAACAGGATACAAGATTTGGTCATGAGTGGGATTTTAAAATATCTGGTTTTTGAACAAATACCAGTATGTGAATCTCGTTTAGAGGGTAAAATAACTAAGCGATCTTTTAAGGCCAAAGGAAATCGTGCCACACTTCAGCTGGAATTGGTACATACTGATGTATGTGGACCAATAAATCTCCAGGCCAAAGGTGGGTATTAGTATTTCATCACATTCACTGATGATTACTCAAGATTTGGATGCGTGCACCTGATGCGTCACAAGTCTGAAGCTTTTGGAAAATTCCAAGAGTGCAAGGATGAGGCAGAAAAACATCTTGGTGTTCAAATCAAGACTCTTCGGTCTGATCAAGGTGGTGAGTTCCTATCTGGAGAGTTCAGGTTTTACCTGACCAAGGAGGGGATGGTCAAGGACACCCTAGCAGAATGAAGTTGCTGGAAGGAGAAATCGAACCCTTTTAGAAATGGCAAGGTCTATGCTTAGTTATTCGTCTCTGTTTGATTTATTCTGAGGATATGCCTAAGAAACTCCCATGTACTTATTAAACTTAGCTCTATCCAAATCTGTTTCAAAGACACCCATAAAATTATGGAAATGGTGCAAGTCCACTTTGAACCATATTCGGATTTGGGGTGCTCCGGCACATGTCTTACAACATAAGTTAAATAAGATAGACTCACGTACAGAAGTGTGCATCTTTATAGGCTATCCTAAAGGAACCAGAGGTTGGATGTTTTATAGTCCAAAAGATAATAAGGTCCTAGTGAGTACTCATGCGACTTTCTTAGAGGAGGACTATATGGAAAATTTCAAGCCAAGAAGTATGGTTACTCTTGATGAGCTTGTCTCAGATCAAGTTTTACCTCAACCTCAGGTAGTTCCAGCTTTTGTTCTCATGTTTATTAAAAGAGGGGAAACTATACCTAAAGGTGAACATACACAAGAACTAGATATAGAACCATAAGTTCAACATGATGATCAATAAGTGGAACATGTAGAAATGCAAGTACCACTTGTGGTAGAACAAAACCAAAATTGTCTTGAGACAAGGGCTGAGGTGTTTTCGAATTAATGATGACTTATGGGTTACATGGTCTTGAGTTTTGGACTCAAGTTTGTAACCAAAAGAGCAAGTGAGAGATTGTTGGGTTTAAGCTATTTTACTAAAGCCCAAATGGGTTAAAAGTATGAGAAGAGCCCAACAAACCTAGAGCCCAATGAGCTTAGGGCTAGGGTCTCTTGAAACCCTTATAAATATTACCACTTAAGTCATCAGCCTCCTAGGTCAATTAAAATAACTAGGTAAGCTCAGATCTGAAAAGTACCCACACACTTCCCCTTTGCCCTCAAGAGATAGTTTGGAAGGTTTACCGGAACAGTAGAGATATGTTCGTGCTAAGACGTGGTAAAAATCAGTTTGTGAGTTTGTGTTGTGACAGAAAGAACTGAAGCGTGTAGAGCATCACCCCAGATCTGTTCTAACAAGAGGTAATTGTAAACAATGATGATCCATTATATCCAAACTAAAATGGTCTAAACGCTTTCACATGATCCAATAACTCCTACAGTAATCATATCCTGAAATGATTCTTTTGGTTTCATAAACTTATACATCAAAATATCAATCTTGGATTTTTTTTCACCTCATTGGTTCCTTCATAAGTTACCTCAAGAAGATACACATCTATTTTGGCAGTCTTACAACTCATCACTCTATTGTATTCTTAAGTTCCAAGTCCACAATGAAGAATTCTCTTAGCTTGGGCATTGAATTCCAGCTTTTTCCAATCTTCATCAGCGAACTATTCCTCAAGCTTAGGTATTGTCTCACCTTTATCATCCTTCTTGGTGATCCGAAAATCTCATCTTTCGATCTCCTTTCAAAATTGATAGTTCTTGGCCTAGATGAATATTTTTATGTGATTCTTCCAATAGTTGTAGAACTTCCCTCAAACAATGGAGGCATGTTAGTCGAGTATCCTTCTCGGATTTTCTCCACTGGGTTCATCTTAGAATCCAATCTTTAGGAGTTACCTGCAAAAATAGAGAACACAGCTCTGGTACCAATTGTTAGTCCTAAATGAACTCAAGAGAGGGGGTGAATTGAGTTTTATAAAATTAATTTGCTAATTAAAAATTAACTCAAAAGAATAAATCAAGATAAGGATAGAGAGATATTGACATAGTTTTTATGTTGAAAGCCCAAAAGGAAAAGAACCACAAGCCCTAATATCACATGCTAAAGTTTGACGGGTAACACCACTATGAAACTTGCGTACATGGAGTTCTCCAGTATCCTAGTTTTTTAGTCTACCCTTTACCCAAATTCTCACCCGGTATCCTAGTTTTCCAGATCTAAATCCTAACCCTTTAGGATTCCGAAACATTATCACACAACGGTTCTCAAGTTACTCTTAATTTCCAATGAAAAGAGATACGCTGATATCAAAGTTTCCTAGCACAAAAACTGATATCCAAGTTTTCCAGTACTAACCTTTAAAAAGGTCAAGAAGAAATTTATAATTAAAATGATTTACCTCAGTACTTCTTTTCTTCAAGCAGATATGTAATCTAAACTTCTATGAGAAATATTCACTTTGCCAAAAGATGAATAATTGTTCTTAAGAAAACTTTTCAATTGATGCACAAGAAAGAATCATAATCTTGAAAATCTAATTCTCTCTCTTCTCTCTTGTATTTTCTTTACTCATAAATAATATGCAATGATCCCTATTTATAATAATAAAAATTTCTCTCTTCTCTCCTACTTTCACTCTTGTATTTTTCGACCAACTTTTTCCAAATTAATTTTCAAAATCTTTTACCCTTATACGAAATTTTAAATGCAATTATCAAAAATAGAATTTCTGATATTTTCAAATAAAAATATGTAAAGTATTAAATATCTTATCCTATTATGCAATGCAATCCTAATCAAAATATTTGGCACATAATATTTTATTTCTTTTACATGAAATCTGTAAGAACCCGCACCGTTAATTAAGGTATTTAATTAATTAATTATGCAAAAATAAGAAATGATTTCATAATTGACCTAATAATTATTTATGAGGCTTAATAATCATAATAAGTGATTAAGAATGCTGAAAGTCGCTTTTCGGAAGAAAAGTGCAGATACCGGTTCTGCTAGTCGGTATAACTGTGTACAGAAAAAGTATCCCAGAAAATTAAAGTAAGTGCATGATAATTACTAGAATAATATGTATGACTTGTAAAACGAGTTTCAAGTCCAAATAATGAGAACTGGTGCTAGAAACCGGTACTGACTTGGAAAAGCAAGTCCAAATATGGTATATGCATGCTGTGTTACATGCTTTTGATGTTTTGGAAATGTTGTTGACCTATTATATGTTAGTGTCTTGTTGATATACATGGAGGTGTTCCACCTATACGGTAAGCCTGAGTATGTAGAACATACAAGAGGGTGAGGCTGTGGGTGAGGTGCAAGCGGTGTTCCTTGTACTACATGTAGGGAATAGACGTATTCCTACATTTCTCTGGCCAGTAGATAGTGATATACACACATGCCATAGATATCTGTTGCACTACATAGTTTTGGAACTGATAATGATATAAATGCTTTTTGAACTTATATTGCACATGTAAGTGAGCTTGGGGTGGAAGATCCTTGAGGACCCCTTGTCTTACTGAGATTTCTAGTTTAGAGATCTCACCCCACGTTTGGAGAATGCTTATTTCAGGGTCAGGTAATGTTGAGACCTCAGGCGGCAGGAGGCCGGAGCTGAGTTAGATTGCTGTTATATTATGCTGCCATGATTGGATGCTGGATTTGCATGCTGCTTATGCTTATAGCTTCAGTTTATGTTATGGAGTTTTATGTTGAGACTTGTTGTTTACTATGTTATTTGGTGAGCATGGGGATTGTCCATGACACATAGTATTATTATGTCTTGGTTATGTCTTGAGTCTTTTGGAGTTGTATTAATGTATCAGGATATTGTCCGGATTACTTGATGTAATGCCGTGATTTAGATACACACTTTATCTATATATTGAGGTATTTCAGTAGATGTCTTATTGCAATTTACATACAAGCGATATTTTATGAAATTGATTAAGTAATCAAGTTGGTAATTGATAATGACGTCATAATTGAAAAGAAAAAAGAATATTCCGCATTTTTAATTAAGCACCGCTTAATACGATGTAATGTTAATATTCCGGGTATACACGTGGTGTTACATTTTATGGTATCAGAGCAACGGTTCAAGGGAAAAGCCTGTATGTATTGCAATGATTAGGATGTTTGGTTGTGTCTGTTTTGTGCGTTTGCTCCGTCGAGTATTATTATGATAATGCATATGTGACCATATTGCGTGAGCCTGATCAACTCATAATTTGTGTAACTTGTGCAGAATCATGGTAAGGCCCGGGAGAAACCGCGAGACTTCGGAGGATCGGCCCGATCCTGTCCTGGCTGCATTAGCTGAGATGCAGGTGGCCCGACTAGCCGACCAGGAGGCCATGAGAATGGCAAACCAGGCCATGCTGGACACCGTCAGAGAGGCGAACAGGAAGGCCACTGAGGACGTGTTGGAGGCCAACCGTCTGGCGAACATGACGATGTTTAGAGTCATGTTGGAGGAGATGAGGAATGGTCCTGCTGTTGGCCATGTTCCTCCGCCACCACCTCCACCGCCACCTCCACCGCCACCACCACCTCCACCCAGTCTGCAGGATGACTCTCAGAGTCAGATGGGAGATGGCAGTCATCTTACGGGGGCCATGCAAACCGTCCCTGTTTTTGTTGAGGATCGTGAGGAGATCGATCGCCGGCTGAATGCTTTCCGTAAGCATAAGCCACCTGCTTTTGATGGGTCTTTTGATCCTGTTGCTGCGGCACGTTGGCTTCAGGCGTTGGACAAGATTTTTCGGGTCATGCAGTGCACAGATCCGCAGAAGTTGATGTTCGCTACTTACATGCTGGAGGGTGATGCCCATGAGTGGTGGACAAACCTTTCTCATGTCTACGAGACGCAGGGTCATGTGATGACTTGGCCTATGTTTGAGGACTTTTTCTTGGGTCAGTACTTTCCATATGACGCTCAGGAGAGGCAGCAGGGAGAGTTCGACAGATTGGTTCAGGGCTCGTTGTCTGTGGACGAGTACCTGGCCAAGTTCAACCAGTTGGTGAAGTTTGCACACTTCAGGATGGCGAGGCCTACTCCTACATTTCTGGCTGCTAAGTTCCGTAGGGGACTTAGTGAGGATATTGCTGGTTACCTAGCTGGTTCTGCTTCTAGAGATTTTGGGACACTGGTTCAGCAGTGTCGTGATATTGAAGATTTCTACAGCTCGAGTAAGGCCAAGAAGGCCAAGGTTGCTGAGGCGACGAAGGTTGCAGCTGGTAGTTCCACTTCTTGGCGAGACAGGAAGTTTAGGAACAAGGGCCAGGGTAAACAGTTGGCAACTCGGCAGGCGCCGAGTCAGTTCAAGAGGACTTCTGCTCAGGGGAGTACAGCGAGACCTCCTGCTCCCAGGTGTTCGGGATGCGGGAAGACTCATTTTGGGCCGTGTTTTACCGGCCAGTTGATTTGCTTTTAGTGTGGCAAGGAGGGCCACTTCTCCAGAGATTGTCCGTCGGCGACGACGAGGGCTACTGCAGTGCAGGCAGTGCCACTTCAGATGGTTCCCCTTCCACCTACTTCGGCACCGGTAGTGCCACCATCTTCTGGGAGAGTTTATACTCTGGATCGTCAGCAGTCGGATCGAGCTCCGAACCTTGTCAGAGGTACTGTTACGATTGGTTCATCAGCTGTTGATGTGTTGTTTGACTCTGGGGCTACGCATTCTTTTGTTGCTACCCCGATTGCTGTGGGGCTTGAGTTGCCCAGTGATGTGCTTTCTCCACCGATGCGGGTGACCACCGCCACCGGAGAAAGATGTGATGCTACCACTGTTCATCGCGATGTGGCGTTTCAGTGGGATGGCCGTGAATTCTCGGTAGATCTGATAGGGTTGCCGATGGCCAACTTGGAGGTTATTCTGGGCATGGATTGGCTGTCCAGAAATTGTGTGATGATTGATTGTTGTGCCAAGCGTGTAGTGTTGTCTCCGTGTGATTCCACAGCCAGTTCCTCGCCGTACATTTCGTTGCTGCAGGCTATGAGAGCCTTGAGAGCAGGGGCATTTGGTTATGTCATGTTGGGAGGTTTGGTGAGTGGTACACAGGAGGACATCACTGGCATTCCTGTGGTGAGGGAGTTCCTCGAGGTGTTTCCTGAGGAGATTCCTGAGTTTCCGCCACAGAGGGAGATAGAGTTCTCCATAGATCTGTTGCCTGGTGTGGGGCCGATTTCTTTAGCTCCATACCGGATGTCGCCACCGGAGTTGGCAGAGCTGAAGAAGCATATTGAGGATCTTTTAGCGAAAGACTTCATTAGACCGAGTGTGTCTCCTTGGGGAGCACCGGTTATCTTCGTGAAGAAGAAGGACGGGACAATGCGATTGTGCACCGACTACAGGCAGCTGAACAAGGTGACAATCAAGAACAAGTATCATCTTCCTCGGATTGATGATCTGTTGGATCGGCTCAGGGGTGCTTGTGTGTATTCCAAGATTGATCTCCGGTCCGGATACCATCAGATTCGGGTGAAGCCGGAGGATGTCCCGAAGACCGCATTTCGCTCGAGATATGGTCATTTTGAGTACTTGGTGATTCCGTTCGGTCTCACCAATGCACCTGCTGTGTTCATGGATTACATGAACCGGATTTTCCAGCCGTACCTGGATCAGTTTGTGATCGTCTTCATTGACGATATTTTGATTTACTCCAAGACGGAGGAGGAGCATGTGGAGCATTTGAGAACTGTTCTGCAAGTGCTGAAAGAGAAGAAGCTGTATGCGAAGCCTTCCAAATGTGAGTTCTGGCTCAAATCTGTGAAGTTCCTTGGGCATGTTATTTCTGCTGAGGGAGTTGCAGTGGATCCGAACAAGATTGAGGCCGTGCTGGATTGGGAGAGACCCAAGACAATTACGGAAGTGAGGAGTTTTCTGGGTTTGGCATGTTACTATCGGAGGTTCATCAAGGGATTCTCCACCATGGTTTTGCCATTGACTCGCCTTACTCGGAAGGAGACTCCATTTGTGTGGACTCACGAGTGTGAGGTCTGTTTTCAGGAGTTGAAGGAGAGACTGACTACTGCTCCTGTGTTGGTCCTTCCTGATCCTGCGCTTGAGATTGAGCTTTACACCGACGCCTCCGGGAAAGGGCTAGGTTGTGTGTTGATGCAGTCGGGCAAAGTGATTGCCTATGCTTCGAGGCAGTTGAAACCTCATGAGGAGAACTACCCTACTCATGACTTGGAGTTGGCTGCTATTGTGTTTGCTTTCAAGATTTAGAGGCATTATCTTTTTGGCTTGAGGTTTGTGGTTTTCAGTGACCACAAGAGTTTGAAGTACTTGTTCGACCAGAAGGAGTTGAACATGAGGCAGAGGAGATGGATGGAGTTCATAAAGGACTACGACTTCGAGCTAAGGTATCATCCTGGCAAGGCCAATGTGGTAGCTGATGCTTTGAGTCGGATATCCAGTAGTTCATCCAGTTTGTTACTTGGTAACTTCGATGTGGTTGAGAAGTTCCGCAACTTGGCAGTGACCGCTCCGTGTGAGAGTGTACTTCTCGGATTGGAAGCATCCGATGTTGTGAACGAGCTGCTTGAAAAGATTAAAGAGGCACAAGTTCAGAGAGAGTGTCTGGATTATATGAAGAACCAAGACGGTGTGTCTTGGAATGAGGATAGATTGCTTTTGTTTCAGCAGAGGATTGTAGTTCCTCGAGGCCCGTTAACAGAGGAGATTATGGCAGAAGGCCATAAGGGTTAGTTTTCTATCCACCCTGGTGCTACTAAGATGTATCAAGGCTTGAAGAAGAACTTCTGGTGGCCGGGCATGAAGAAAGATGTTGCTGTCTTTGTGTCTAAGTGTTTGGTTTGCCAGAAGGTGAAGATTGAGCATCAGAGACCGTCTGGTGAACTTCAACCTCTTGAAGTACCACAGTGGAAGTGGGAAGGTATTTCCATGGACTTCGTGGTGGGATTACCGAAGACTCAGGCGGGTTGTGACTCTATTTGGGTCATTGTGGACAGACTGACGAAGTCTGCTCATTTTCTTCCAGTGAAGGTGAGCTTCACTGCAGAGCAGTTGGCCAAGCTTTATGTCCGCGAGATTGTGAGGCTTCATGGGGTGCCCGAGAGTATCATTAGTGATAGGGACCCGAAGTTCACATCTCGGTTCTGGGAGGCGCTGCAGGAGGCTTTTGGTATGCAGTTGAGATTGAGTACTGCCTATCACCCTCAGACTGATGGACAGACTGAGAGGACCATCCAGACCTTGGAGGACATGTTGCGAGCTTGCACGTTGGAGCAGGGCTCGGCATGGGATAGGTACCTTCCGTTGGTTGAGTTTTCTTACAACAACAGCTTTCATGCTAGCCTGGGCATGGCGCCCTACGAAGCACTGTATGGTAGGAGGTGTCGGACTCCTACTTGTTGGTCTGAGGTTGGGGACAAAGAGCTTTTTGGCTTGGACTTTGTCCAAGATACCACCTTGCAGATTGAGATGATCCGTGAAAAGTTGAAGCAGGCGCAGAATCGCCAGAAGAGCTACTATGATGTCAAGCATCGTCCACTGGAGTTCAGTGAGGGTGAGCACGTTTTTGTGAGACTTTCAACTGTCACCGGTGTAGGTCGGGCACTCGGAGTGAGGAAGCTGAGCCTGCGATATATTGGGTCATACCAGATCCTTGGTAGAGTAGGACATGTTGCCTACCGACTTGCCTTGCCTCCGAACCTGGCTAACATCCATGACGTGTTTCACGTGTCTCAGCTTCGGAAGTACATAGCAGATCCGTCGCACGTGGTGCAACCGGATGACGTGGAGGTTCGGGAGAACCTAAAGACTCCCGTCGGACCACTCAGAATTCTCGATCGTGGCGAGAAACAACTGAGAAGCAAGATCATTCTGATGGTCAAGGTGCAGTGGACCGGAAGGACTCCTGAGGAGTGTACTTGGGAGCGTGAGGACGAGCTTCTCCGGCAGTACCCCGAGTTTCGACCAGGTATGTTCTGATTTTGAGGTCAAAATCCTAAAAAGGTGGGGAGAATGTAAAAACCCGCACCGTTAATTAAGGTATTTAGTTAATTAATTATGCAAAAATAAGAAATGATTCCATAATTGACCCTAATAATTATTTATGAGGCTTAATAATCATAATAAGTGATTAAGAATGCTGAAAGTCACTTTTCGGAAGAAAAATGCAGATATCGGTTCTGCTAGTCGGTATAACTGTGTACCGAAAAAGTATCCCAGAAAATTAAAGTAAGTGCATGATAATTACTAGAATAATATTTAGGACTTGTAAAACGAGTTTCAAGTCCAAATAATGAGAACTGGTGCTAGAAACCGGTACTAACTTGGAAAAGCGCGTACCGAAAAGTTGCTCAGAAAATTATAAGAAAAATTTGTTAATTCTTATAAAATTATGGAGTTTCATAATCCAAAGTTTGGGATTAAAATGTTAAGTGTAGCAATTAAAGTTAATACTGCGTGCTTAAGTGAGTTTTGGCTATAAATACTCCCATTATGGGCACAAAACCCTAGGATCAGTTTTCTATACGTGAGTTGGGGCTGACCATTTGCTGGTTACTGTTCCATTGGCTTTCCCTTCCATTTCTTGAGCCAAGTTGTGATCTTTCTTGAGTTTCTTCACATTTCCACCTTGTAAACACTTGGGAGCAGCCTTGTGGGAGTGAAATGAGGGTCTTTTATGAGTCTTAGCCACTGTTTGAGTCAGTCTTGGGGGCTGAGTTTGGAGGTTGAGTAGTGGAAGCCTTGGTCTTGCCATTTGTGAACTCCAAGTGTCTATCTTTGTGGAGAAATGAGCCATCTTGTTGTGCATTTTCGTGCACCTTCTTAGTCAGAATTGTGAGGAGCTGTGTTGAGCTCCAAGAGCATCTCCCTTTGTTGTTTTTGAGCTGTGGTATGATCACCAACCTTTAACTTGAGTTTTAAGGCTTAAAAATGGAAGCTTGATGCATGTTAAGGTTAAAAGATGATAACTTGTTGTTGGGTAAGGCTTAACACACCTAGAAATGCATGATTAGGTGTTTAAAATCGGAAAAAGGGAACCTTTAAGGGATATCTTCACGGAAATGCAGAAACTGCATTCTGTCGTGAAATATCTGGATATCTGCCCGTGGAATATCCGGATATGGGATATCCGGATATGATATCCGGATATATGTATTCGAATATGGGTTTTTGGGATATCTGGATATTGTATATTCGGATATGGGATTCTGGATATCCGGATATTGAATATCCGGATATGTACAGTGATATATCCGGATATTGCATATCCGGATATGGTCCCGAGGAGTATCCGGATATTCTGGGACTTCGCAGAACAGTAGCTGTGTTGTGCATACACTAGGCTATTGGGGGTTTGTAGACCCTAGATTGATGAAGTTGAACTTCTGTATTTAATGGATTAAGCCAGAATCATGGGATTTAGGGTTTGTGGCTTTGTTAGAAGCTTTAAGACTTGAAAACGTAATGAAAAGGCGTTGTCTTTAGTTTGTATGCATGTGGTATATGTAGGGTTGTGCATGGGTCAGGTCGGGTCAGGTTTTTGTCCGACTCGACCCAACATGGTTTATATAGGTCAGATATTTTGACCCGACCCGCTTTAATTTGATCCAAGTCAGGTCTGACTTGGATTGGATTTTGTTGAACTAGTTCAGAACCAGTTTGGATCTGACCTGACTTGGTTTCTGAAGTGGGTCTGACTTGGTTTCTGAACTGGGTCAAATCTTACCTCACCCGTTTTTGACTTGGATTTCTCACAAAATTTTGTCGAAATTTTTACGTTGTAAAAAAAGAAAATTTCGTCACAAAATTATTTTTTCGTCGAAATTTTTACAAAAAAAATTTTTCTATTGAAATTTAGTTTCCATCAACAGTTTTGACAAAAATGATTTCTTCCATCAAATGTTCATAACGAAAAAAGAATTTTGTCAAAAAATTTGCCGGAATGTTTTTCATTCAAAATTTCGATGGGAATGTGTTCTGACGAAAATTATTTCGAGGGAAATGTTTCATTTGAAACTTTCGACGAAATTTAGATTCTCTAAAGAATTTTGACAGAATATTTTTTCGTCAAAAAAATTTACGGAATTTTGTAATAGAAATGTGTTTCGTTGAAAATTTTTTATCAAAAAACTTGACGAAAATATTTAGTTGAAAATTTTCGATGAAAATGTGTTTCGCTAAAAATTTTGACGAAAAAATTTTCGTCGAAAACTTTCGCCGAAATTTGAAATCTGTAAAGAATTTTGATGAATTTTTTTGTCGTCAAAATTTTTTGCCATCAAAATTTTTTGATGACGAAAATGTTTCCGTCGAAAACTTTCGCCAAAATTTGAAATCTGTAAAAAATTTTGATGAAATTTTTTGCTGTCAAAATTTTTTGATGACGAAAATATTTCCGTCGACAACTTTCGCCGAAATTTGAAATCTGTAAAGAATTTTGATGAAATTTTTTGCCGTCGATATTTTTTGCCGTCGATATTTTTTGCCGTCAAAATTTTTTGTTGACGAAATTGTTTTCGTCGAAAACTTTCGCCGAAATTTGAAATCTGTAAAGAATTTTGATGAAATTTGTTGCCGTCGATATTTTTTGTTGACGAAAATGTTTTCGTCGAAAACTTTCGCCGAAATTTGAAATCTGTAAAGAATTTTGATGAAATTTTTTGTCGTCGATATTTTTTGATGACGAAAATATTTTTCATTAAAAATTTTGACGTAATTGTTTTACGTTAAAACTTTTCTTTTAATGTAATTGTGATTTTTTTTTCACATAATGGGTATGGGTCAAGTTTTGGGTCGGTGGGTCAATATTATAACGAGTCAGGTCTAAAACTGACCCAAATAAAAGTGGGTCAGTATTTAAACCAGTTCAAAAAATATGGGTATTTATGGGTCGGGTCAAGGTCGGATCAAGGGCAGGGCAAGTGAACCAGTTTTTGCACACCCCTAGGTATATGTTATTGATTTATGTTTGGTCCATATCAGATTGTGATCTGCTGTGATTGGACTTTGAGCTTGTGGCATTGGATAGCTAGCTTAGAGGTAAGCTTTCGTGTCCTCGGTTTAGCCATGTTGTGGTTGCACCATGTCCCATGGGGGTACGGTTATATGCATGCTGTGTTACATTCTTTTGATGTTTTGGAAATGTTGTTGAGCTATTGTATGTTAATGCCTTGTTGATATGCATGGAGGTGTTCCACCTATACGGTAAGCCTGAGTATGTAGAACATACAAGAGGGTGAGGCTGTGGGTGAGGTGCAAGCGGTGTTCCTTGTACTACATGTAGGGAATAGACGTATTCCTACATTTCTCTGGCCAGTAGATAGTGATATACACACATGCCATAGATATCTGTTGCACTACATAGTTTTGGAACTGATAATGATATAAATGCTTTTTGAACTTATATTGCACATGTAAGTGAGCTTGGGGTGGAAGATCCTTGAGGACCCCTTGTCTTACTGAGATTTCTAGTTTAGAGATCTCACCCCACGTTTGGGGAATGCTTACTTCAGGGTCAGGTAATGTTGAGACCTCAGGCGGCAGGAGGCCGGAGCTGAGTTAGATTGCTGTTATATTATGCTGCCATGATTGGATGCTGGATTTGCATGCTGCTTATGCTTATAGCTTCAGTTTATGTTATGGAGTTTTATGTTGAGACTTGTTGTTTACTATGTTATTTGGTGAGCATGGGGATTGTCCATGACACATAGTATTATTATGTCTTGGTTATGTCTTGAGTCTTTTGGAGTTGTATTAATGTATCAGGATATTGTCCGGATTACTTGATGTAATGCCGTGATTTAGATACACACTTTATCTATATATTGAGGTATTTCAGTAGATGTCTTATTGCAATTTACATACAGGCGATATTTTATGAAATTGATTAAGTAATCAAGTTGGTAATTGATAATGACGTCATAATTGAAAAGAAAAAAGAATATTCCGCATTTTTAATTAAGCATCGCTTAATACGATGTAATGTTAATATTTCGGGTATACACGGGGTGTTACAAAATCTAGAAAGATAAAATCTATCATAAATTTTACTTGATTCCATATTTTTCTCTCTATACATGATATCTTCCATATCTTTTCCAATCTTTTCTCTCTTCATGATATCTTCTATATCTTCTCCAATCTTTCCTCTTCCATATCTTCTCCAATCTTTAATTATCTTCACTACTATTTCATTTTAGAATAAATATTATTCTGAAATCTCAAACAATTAGCTTATTAGTAATTTCAAGGCAATAAATTATTTTCAATTAAATTAATATTTAAATTGATTTAATCATATATTTTAAATCAATTAAAGAATTGAGGTATAACAAATATCCAACAAACCCAACTCTAAAAAGGTTTAACTCACAACCATAGGGTTATGAGCATCATTACGGTAAAGAAAAATTACAAATAAAGAAACAAGAACTATTTCCTAAGGCAACATTAGCATCATAAGATGTGCTTTGCTCATACCCAAAATAACAAAACGAAAATAAATCTAAGTTTCTAAATAAGTGAAGGAAAGAAATTCAAAAAGAGGCCTCCAAGCCTTTACCTGTTGCTTCTTAATATCTTCTCCCCCTTGCAAGCAGCAGCAACGTGAGCCCTTGGATTAATGTCCACGTGTCCTCTTTCTTCATGATTTTCTTGATTCTTTCTCTGTCTAGGACCACCACAGATCTTCATTAAAAATCCGTTGCACGCATAACCTCGTCCTTGACACTGATGATAGCTAGGATTTTATTCTTGTTTTATTTTATTTTTATGTTGTGAATATGGGTTGGCTAAGAGAGTGGTTTTGGGTGATTTTTGGAAGAGGGTAAAAGGAACGATAGGTTTGTGGGCTATGGATTTGCAAATTTGGAACTAAGGTTGCTTGGGACTAGATTAGAAGGTGGATGAAGGGATTCAGAAAGAGATTAAATTGTAGAAACAAATGACCTAGTTTTTCTTTTCTCTCATACTCTGATGGAATTGGGTAACTTTTTTCTCTTCTTCAATCTCCCTCACTTTATTTTTCTTTTTCCATTCTTTTGTCTTTGAGTGCTATTGTTGAGATGGGTTTTTACATTGGGCTTTAATAATCCTGCAAAACAAAATACTGAATCAGCCCAATCAGATTTTTCTTCTATTTAATATATTTTCTTTAAACAAGAGCCAGCCCAAAAGAGATTTTTAATCTCTTTTTCAGAGTCTTAACAAACCTCACACAAAAGTTAACACATGACCTTTTCTTTTTATGAAAAATTTTCTTCAACAATTTACATATTTCCAGTCCATTTTCTCAAAATCTTTTTCACCTTACATTTTAACAAAACAATCCTCAAATAGTTCTGTCAACTTCATGATCATGGATCATTGTTCTATCTAATTCCTAAAGACTTCAATTAGATTTTCAAATAATCAACATCAACATCAACATCAACAACACCTTTATCCCAAATTAATATGGGTCAGTGGTAGATGAATCCAAATGAAAAATACAAAAAGGTTGAAAAAAGAAACATAAAAGTAAAAAAAAAATAGAATAGTAATAATACATATATATATATATATATATATATATATATATATATATATATATATATATAAAAGTAAAAAAGAAAGGGAAAAGAAGAATAGGGGGAAATGTAGGGGAAAAGGACTTAAAAGGGACCATCTGGAACATAGGAATAACAACGAGTCTAACCCTTCACCATGCTTATAGCTTTTCTCTATTCCGTTCTAAGGCATACCGTCTGCCAATCTATATTCCACTCCATTAAATCTTGTTTTACTACCTTCCCCCAAGTAAGTTTCGGTCTACCTCTACCTCTTTTTGTGTTGAGCTCTTGATAACAAACTTCTGTTCTTACGGGAGCATCCGGGGGCCTTCTCATTACGTGCCCAAACCACCTCAATCTATGTTCTCTCATCTTCTCAGCACCTGGTAGTACTCCTACCTTTCGTCGAATATCTTCATTTCTTAACTTATCCAGCCTCGTATAACCACACATCCACCGTAACATTCTCATCTCTGCTACTCTCATTTTATGCTCATGTTGCCTATGTGCTGGCCAGCATTCAACTCCATATAACATTGCAGGTCTTACTGCTGTTTTATAGAATTTTTCTTTTAACTTAAGGGGATTTTGCGGTCACACAAAAACTCAGATGCACTGCGCCATTTCATCCACCCTGCTCTGATTCTATGATTTACATCCTCATCAATCTCTCCACCTTTTTGCAAAATGGAGCCCAGGTATTTAAAAGCATCTTTCTTGGGTACCTCTTGACCACTTAGATGCACGAGATCTTGGTCTACATCTTTTACCAGAGAAAACTCACACTTCAGATACTCAGTCTTGCTTCGACTTAATGTGAATCCTTTATATTCCAATGTGCTTATCCACAATTCAAGTTTTCTATTAACACCATCATTGGTTTCATCAATAAGCACAATATCGTCTGCAAAAAGCATACACCATGGCACTTCCTCTTGAATATCTTTTGTTAGTTCATACATAACTAAGGCAAAGAGATAACGACTTAGAGCCGACCCTTGGTGTACACCTACCGAGATAGGGAAATAACTTGATGTTCCTTTACAAGCTTTCACACATGTAGTAGCCCCATCATACATATCCTTGATTGCCTTTACATACTTTGATAGTACCT
This sequence comes from Gastrolobium bilobum, assembly GCF_033153095.1. Taxonomy (NCBI): domain Eukaryota; kingdom Viridiplantae; phylum Streptophyta; class Magnoliopsida; order Fabales; family Fabaceae; genus Gastrolobium; species Gastrolobium bilobum. Next base: position 330,128 of record NW_026897530.1, read on the forward strand.
TTTTCTTCTCCAGAGCCCACCATAAAACTTTCCTTGGAACCCTATCGTATACTTTCTCAAGGTCTATGAACACCATATGTAAGTCCTTCTTCTTTTCTCGATATCTTTCCATTAGTTGTCGCATCAAGAAAATGGCTTCCATGGTACATCTTTCTGGCATAAATCCAAATTGATTTACAGAAATCTTGGTATCTCTCCTCAAGCGATGCTCAATAACCCTCTCCAACAACTTCACAGTATGGCTCATTAGCTTAATGCCTCTATAGTTTGAACAATTCTGTATGTCTCCCTTGTTATTGTAGATAGGCACGATCATACTTTTTCTCCATGCATCAGGCATCTTATTTGTCTGGAGAATCTTATTCAAAAGATTGGTAAACCATTTTATTGTCACATCCCCCAGGCCTCTCCACACTTCAATAGGAACACCATTAGGTCTCAATTCTTTATTAGTCTTCATCCTCTTTAAAGCCTCCTTAACTTCATGTGTATTAATTATGCGCACAAATCTTCTATTCAAATCATCATAAGCGTCCTCCAAGTCCACCTCGCTTATATCTCTATCCCCATCAAACAGCTTGTTGAAATAGTTCATCCATCTTTCATTTACATCTTCATCTCTCACCAAAAGTTTTTAATTTTCATCCTTGATGCATCTAACTTGGGTTAGGTCTTTACTTTTCTTATCCCTTATTTTTGCAAGTTTATATATACTTTTTCACCATCCTTGCCCCCAAGATTTTTATACAAATCAACGAAACCCTTGCCTCTAGCTTCTCGCACTGTTTTCTTTGCATTTTTTCTCGCCAATCTAAACTTTTGCAAGTTCTCTTCACTGGGACTTTTATGCAAAGATCTAATGCGCCAAGATAATAGTCAAACAGTTAAATTTTTATGGACAATTTCCTTTAACAATTCCATGACAAATGTTCACAAACTTTGTACTTCGAACAATAGCAAAGAAAACAATTAATTAGCAGCTTGGGTTGACCTTTTATTTAACAAAATAATTCAACAAAGAGTGTGCAAACTTCCAATATATGAATGTACTTAATGGCTAATGAAATAATAACAGAGAAGATCTTGATTTTTCCATTTATTAACAACAGAGAACCAAATTATTACAGAAAGCAGTTCAGAATAGCCTCTTTCGTGAGGCAATTGGCAATTGGCAATTGGTTAGCCGATTTTTTCAGTACGAGCGTTCCAAGCTTGATCATAGGCAATGCCACCATTCTGAATGGCTTCACACTCAATTTTTAGCTGTGTATGACTACACCATCAACATACGCATTTTTTCTTACAGAAGAAATAAATAAATAAATATATATATGGCAGTTTCGCTGCTTAAAAAGGGGAAAAAGACACTGTTTTAAAGTAAATAAGATACATTAATCTTTAAATTTTAGATAATTTATATTATAATGTACTTTTTTGTTTGGTATATTATTATAGGCTTTTCGATCCTTTTACCCTTCATTAATTAATTAATAATTATTTTGCCCCTTATTTAAAACTTTCTACCAATCCGCCCCTCTTTAATCGATTAACTTGAAGATTTAATCGATTAAGTGGTCAAAATTGGCAAAAATGGTTGACTTGAAGATTTAATCGATTAAATTTTCCAACAGTGAATGAAGGTCAAATCTCCTCCATAAACAAAAGCAGATTCCATGCATATGAAGCAAATCAACAAGCATAGATAACCAAACAAACAAAGAAACCAACAAAAGAAAAACGATTCTTGGAAACTGGATTGATTTACATGAACAGGTCTGGCTCCATTTCTACCTCTCACATGAAAACCTTGCTTATTACATGAAAAACGGCGCAAAGTGATCCTATTGTCAACCTCGAAACGATGACAGCGATCAAGACGAACAACGAACCCTTCCCGTCTTGCATATTCATCATAAAAATACTTAGCAGAATCTTCAATCAATTTTTCGTGTGTTGGAGGTTATTTGAATTTTGAATTTAACGTAATACGAGTTGATTGCGATTTGTATTTAATAGGAGCTGATTGCGTTTTATGTTTAATAGGATGCAATCAGCTCTTATTAAATATAAATCGCAATCAACTCCTATTATATTAAATTCAAAATTCAAATAACCTTCAATACCGTATTTGTCTCGTTCAATCAATGCTTTCATGTTCATTTGAGATATTTAATCGATTAAATCAATTAAGAGGGATATTTAAGCGATTAAGAGGAATATTTAATCGATTAAATCTTCAAGTCAATCATTTTTAGTCAGTTTTGACCATTTAATCGATTAAATCTTCAAGTTAATCGATTAAAGTGGGACAAATTGGTAGATAATTTTGAATAAAGAGCAAAATGGTTATTAATTAATTAATGAAGGACAAAAGGGTCAAAAAAACCCATTATTATAATGTAGTTTAAATTAAATAAAAGGTGAATACGTTCTTACTTTCTCATTAAAAATAATAAAATTTCATTTAAAAATACTCTTAAAATATTTTTCTTTTAATTTTTTTAAAAACAATGAGTGACATGCGTATTGTAATATTCATTGAATCTGTCAAGTTAAATCTTGACCCTCTGATGTAGAGAAACTGGGAACCACTAAAAAGTATATTATATAAATCTTGACTCTCTGTTTGGTATTTTTTTTTACTTTGAAGTTAAAGTTAAGAAAACAAAGCTTAAAAGGTAAAATTAAAAATTGTTTGGTAATTATATAAAGTTCTTCTAATGGTTTTGAAGAAGGAAATATAAAATAATTTATTATTAGAATGAATTATTAGGAAAAAAGATAAAATTTGTAAATACAAGTTTTGAACAAAGGTAAAATTACAATAAAAAAGAGGAGTCAAAAAAGCTGGTATACATCTTTAAAAAAAGCTATATTAGGAGCTTTTAGCTTTTAGTTTTTTCTTCATTGTAAAAAAATTATAATAAGAGTTTTTATAAAAATATATTTGACTAAGATTATGTTTTTAAGGAGAAGAGAAACTAAAAATAAAATATGTCAAACATTCATGCAATTTTTAACTTAGTCCTTTAATTTGTAAAAAATTGCAAAACATTTCATGGAAATTCCAAGACTCCCTTCGTTTGATGTGATTTTAAAATTAAAAATAGTATCCTAACCAAACCAATCAGTTTTTATACATTTAAAATAAGGAAAAAGTGTGTATAATTTTAAAAATGTAATGTTATGTCATTTTAAGTGAAAGAAAGAGATAGATAAAGGAGGAGAGAGAGTGGACAAAAAAATATAAAAGTGTCAGTCTCATCTCTTTGTGAGAGTGAAATGACACAAATTGTGTCATTTAAAAGGATAAATATTTTTCCCTTAAAATAATCAGTTTGTATCTAATCTAAGAATCATCCATACCAGATTCATTTTAATTGATTTGATTTAATTCAGTTCAATTGGTGTTTTTAAGAATTTTTTAAAAAAAATATAAACAAATTTTACTATTATTTTTTATGACCCAATGAATAAATTTACCAAAAAATATTAATAAAAACACATTATTTCAAATTTTATTGGAAACAACAAATTATAATTCAATTATAATTATAATTATATTTCAAATATTAATAAAAAAACTATTATGACGAAAGTTTGATTTGATTTTGCTTTGAATTTTTATAAATATAAAAAATAAAAAATCAATTAATTTTCATAAAAAAAATTAAAGGAAGAAATATTTTTCATTTTAAAAATATCTGAAACTACCGTGTTTCAAAGTACAAATATATCTTTTTAATTCTCTCCTTCTCTCTTCTCCTAATTAAAATGATACAAAAATTGTGTCTTTTAAGATACAAATACTTTTCCCAATATGAAAAATATGAAACTTAATTAGTTTTGTTCAATTTTTTAACTGAATTTTGTTTTTGTTTAAATTAAATTGTTTTAATAATGGGGAGAGTGACCATTTTGCCACGTTTGCACACAAAAATTACCAAACTGCCACGCCAACAGTAAATTTTGTTAAAATGCCACGCGGCATAATTCGCTACACAGAGTAGCGAATTACGTATGCAAGTAATTCGCTACACAGTGCAGCGAAATATGCCATGTCAGAGCCACAAATTCCACATGTCAAATTTTGCAAAATTCGCTACCCTATGTAGCGAATTTTGCAAAATTTGACATGTGATATTTTTGGTTCTGTGCGTTCTGACGTGACATATTTCGCTACACTGTGTAGCGAATTACTTGCATACATAATTCGCTACACTGTGTAGCGAATTATGCCGCGTGGCATTTTGGCAAAATTTACTGTTAGCGTGGCAGTCTGATAAATTTTTTGTCCAAACGTGACACTTTGGTCACTGTTCCTTAAGAATGATCACCGTTACTTTAACTGGTAGAGAATGGTAAGTTGGTAATAAATTCAATTAATATTATAAATATTATTAATAAATACAATTAATATTTAATTTTATTAAGTTTATATTTTACTTTATATTTAATATGATTCTTTATTTGATAGATGATGCTTATCTGAAAGGAGATTTATATATAAGCTGTATAGTAAATAATGGAAAGAGTATATACATGGTATTTCTTAACAGGGATACACATTAATTAGTATTAGAGATTTAATAAAATATAATTTTTTAATTATTGAATTTATATGTAGGTAATTATTGTATAGAAAAATAATTGACTAATTAATATAATAACAAAAAAATTTGAGAGAAGAATGCGTGAATGCATCCCAAACGACATAAATAATTACTAATTAGTGTAGGTTTAAAAATGCATCTGCATCGTTCAAGAGTCTAGATTAGTCTCTACTTGAGATTAATCTTATAATCGGTTCAAAAAATTTAAGTTTGTAAGAATATTTAGGGAGGGAGCATCTCATCTCAAAAAATTAATAGGGTCGATATATCAAAAAAAAAAATCATTCCCCTAACAAAATAACTATTATTAAACATGCTAAAATATGTAGAATATGATTGCTTGCACACAGAAATGGAAAATAATATATTATACATTTAAAAAAAAAATAATTTTATTTTATTCGTGGTTTTTAGTTAACATCTATTATTATGTTTACAATTATTATTTTTAGATAAAGCACAAGTGTTTTTAACGGGAGACAATGGCTTTTTTGTCAGTATTTGATATGAAAACTTTTATACCAAAATTGTTACAAATGCCAAATAATTAATCATGATAGGAAAGAAAAACAAAAGTTGAGAAGTAAAAGAGCAACTATGAATGCTTGTAAGTAATAAAAAATTAAAATCTAATTATATGAAATTCAATTGCGGTATATATGAATTATTATGCAAGTTTTATTTGGTTTTGTTTTTCAGTTTTATAAGTAAAATAAAAATGAAACTAAATAAATTAACTTTCATATAAAAGTTTTACTAAATGAAACTTGATTATTTTTGTTAAATTTTCTATTTCGATTTTTTTATTTAAGTTAAATTGTTTTAATTGTGAACACCCTTGCTTTAACAGTTATGAATGATGTGCAAATAGACAAAACTTAGATCCATAAGGCGTGTTGTGCAAAGGAGAAATTTCTTTATTTCTAGGAGTACGTTGGGAAAGTAAATTTCTTAAGAATGTTACTTAAAAAATATTTTGTAAGACAAAATATTACCAGAAATATAGATTTAAATTTACTAATTCTATATTTAATTGATTGTCAAATATTACGAAAAATGTGGGGAGATTGAAAATAAAAAATACAGAGATAGGATTTTTTACAATCACGATATAGATCATCTGGACTTCTTCAAGCACGATATAAATCTTTTGTACAACTCCCTTCCTCCTTGAGATTGAAAATGTTTTTTTTTTTTTTTCTTAAGGATGTGCTAACGGGTGGAGGAAGTGTTCAAAGAGCCAAGCACGAAGAACAGAAACAGATCATTCCCAATTGTTGGAGAGTTCGCTGTTGCATAAGTTGACGGTCTACATATTTGACCCTTGAACCTTCAATTTTACCTCCTAAGCTCTTATTCGCAGCTCGAATTTGACATATAGCTAGTTACATCATTATAGTCCTTAAATAAGGATGGATCGAAGGAGGGGTTAGCATTATGGATTAGCGTCCCCTCTCCCTAAATTTTAATTTTTATATTATTTTATATGTAAAAAATACTTTTTAATAATAAGTTATTAGTAATAAAAATTAGCCCCTCCCTAAAAAAAATTTATATAATAATTAATATATCTTATTAGTTTTAATAATATTAATAATTTTAAAATTTTATTATCGTCCCATATTATAAAAAATCAGAAGTCTGCCACTATACTTAAATACACCATCCATTAGCAGAGTTTATTAACAAAAAAGCTAGCCCGACAAAAAACAAATAGAATTTATTTTTCATTTTTTATACGAGAAAATTAATACAATTCTGATACATGTTAAAGACTGGCTATGAATAAAAAGAACAATATAGTGCTGATGCTACCACTGGGAGCTGGCCTCTGACGACAATTATATGTACACAATCTTTTCATGTGAAAATATAGCCTTTTTGTGTAACTAGAATTTGTGGCCATAAATCTTATACCGCTGCTCCAAAACTCAACCTGCACAGAAGCAAGTGTACGGTAGAAACAAAAATGAGAAAAAATCTTCAACACTTTTATCTGTAGTATCTTGCTGAAATTAAAATATGATTCTATCCCATTTATTTCACATTCTTTCACATTCTACCTTCATTGCCATGGGTGTGCATTAGGATAAGAAAGGCAAATGTTGCAAGTTGTTTAATCTCAATATTTTTTTCATGTTCACCTTCCTTTTGTTGAAAGAAGTTCTGATTTAGATTTATCGCCTACAAAATAATGAAAATGTAAGCATATCTTTAAGATTTAGAATAATTTTGACCCTAATCAATTGCTTCCACCCACTACACTATGTCACGGAGCAATTCCCTTAAACAGAGTTTTATGACTCGTTATATATTTAAAACAACCCTTTGAAAGAATTTATTCAAAACTAAATAATGCATATGTTCACCGGACCTTGTGCTGAAGTTTTTTATTTAGAATAGCATAGGCAGGATTGAACTCGTAGTCATTTTGCCTTAGTTTTAGAGACTGTAATATCATGTCAAGGTACCAAAAAAATAAAAACAAATAAGTAATGCAGGTGAAACTAAGCCTATATGAGAAAAACAGTAATTTCATGCATATGGTCAATTTAAAATCACCACCATTCATAGCAATCAAAGATAAAGCATGCTTATGTGTCTAAGTAAAAGGATACTTTGCTTCCATGGAATCCATCCATAATCCACAACTGATAGAAAGGCCAAAAGACAACCTGTATCTCCTGTCTAAGTAGTTGTAGTTCATTCTCCTGTTTAAGCTGTAGCTCTTTTATAAGCTGTAGCTCTTGTCTCCGTTGTTCATTTTCTTGTCTATGTTCCTTTCTAAGTAGTTCGTTGTCCTGTCTAAGTAGTTCATTTTCCTGGCTATGCTCCTTTCTAAGTAGTTCATTGTCCTGTCTAAGTAGTTCAGTGTCCTGTCTATGCTCCTTTCTAACTAGTTCATCCTCTTGTCTGCGTCGTTCTTCCTTGAGTCTACTTCTTTCTTCTTTTTTCCTTGTTTCTGATAACTCAAAGATAACTATAGCTCCTGCAATCTAATAGAAGGAAAATCACATATACAACATGCTATAACATTGTCTGGGAAGACCATTGCATGCACATAGTGGATAATTAGGATAAACGAAAATTAATTTCTCAATATGCTATTACTCATAAACTCGTACAAATTTTGCACGAAAATCAATTCACTTTTGATTTGATTTGTTATCAATTAGGAAACATGAAATTATTCAAATTTATGTAAAATAATTATCTCATGCTGTACAAAATTTAGTTCCTGTAATGATTGGACAGGAACTAAAAATCTCATGAACAAAAAAAATGCACATTAACACAAGCTTCACGATATTAACTACAATAATTATTGTTCGGAGGTGAATACAAATGTGTTGCTAGATAGCTATTAATTGTATTTACGCAATGAGAAGTTGACCACCTCATGCCAAAGTTCGATAAAAACACTATAAGGTGTGTGTGTGTTTCCGATGGTGAGTGTTCTAGGGCATAAGAGTATTCTGATATGTAATGCCTATGATCCGATCCCTTAGGAATACTATTGTGATATACTACAAAGCACAGACACGCTTTTTTTTTTTTTTCAAATTGTGCGTGTTCGACACGGACACGTTTCGACATGCGGTCAACATATTAAGATACGCAGTCAATACTTTGACACGTTCCAACACGTTTTTTCGACACGCAGTCAACGCTCCGACACGATTTTTTTCTTTTAGGTCTTAATTTTATTTTATTAACTAAATATAAAAAAAAATTATAAATTAATTTTGTTCTGTTATGAAATTTGACATAAAAAATTAACAAGATACGAAAAATTATTTTTGTTTATATTTATATTATGAAATTTGAATATTTGATTGGTTATATTACTTATTATGGACTGTTATATGTATTAAATATAGATTATATTATATATATTAAAAATATTATTTAACATCAAAACGTGTCTCAACTTGTCGAAAAATGACATTTTTTAAAATTAACGTATCGGCGTGTCGTGTCGTGTCGTATCGTATCATGTCCCATATCCCATGTCAATGGTGGTGTATCATAGGTGATATATAAACAGTCCCATGGACGGTTATTGTGGAACGGGATGACCCTGGGACGCAGATAGTGATCGTGGATGTATGCAAGGCTACATACAGGATTATAGGTACATATGGATTGTTGGGCCAATGTCCTTCCTGGCTGGGCTTTCCTAGATGGGAAGCCCAAACAGCCTTAAGCCCCCTCGACGGGATCCGGGTCATATCCAGAACAATTATTACCGTGAATAAGAACAACTCCCTTAGAAGATCTACAGTGTCTCCCACAGTCTTGTCCTCATCCACAGGTTGTATTGGTGCATCATCAGGAAGACAATCATATATGCGTCTTTGCACTCTCCTTTTAAGCCTCTGATTGGCCTGATACATAATAATGTAAAATTCACTATGTCTGTGTGAACCTCACATAAAATTATACTAGTTAAAATTCTGAATAACACAAACGATTCAAATCTAAGACAGCGATTAAAAACAGAACAAGTACCTCCGCAAAGTTGACAATATATTGACGGAATTTCGGATGACGGATAGCTTCTCTTGTGAGGCAATTGGTAATTGGTTTGCCGAATTTTTTCAGTGCAAGCGCTCCAAGCTTGATCACAGGCAACGCCACCATTCTGAATGGCTTCACTCTTAACTTTTGGCTGTGTATGACTAGGCTATCAACATATGAATTTTTTCTTACAGAACAAATAAATATATATGGGTGTTTCACTGCTTAAAAAGGAAAAAAAAAAAAGCGTTTTGCAGTAAAGAAGATATGGGGTTTGCATTTGTCATTTTTAACATGACACAACAAATTTTTCTATACACACAATATTTTGTAGGGTCACACTTTTTGAAGAAAAAAGAAAAAAAAAAGAAATTACGGCATGCAAAACGAATCTCTATAACATTACACTAGGGCTGGCAATATGGGCCAGCCCGCCCCGCCCCGCCCCGGCCCGCCACTAGCCCGCCCAAAATGGGCTGGCCCGCTCCGGCCCGTTTTGATAAAATGGGTTGAATTGAGTAACCCGGCCCGTTTTATGAGTGGGCTGGCGGGCTAAGGGCCAGCCCGCCTAAAATAAAAAAAATATAAAAATAAAATACAAAAAATTAAATTCTGCATAAAATCACATAAAAAAATCTGCATAAAAGCATACAAAAATCTGTATAAAATCCTAATGTGCTTATGAAACCAAGAAGATCAGTGTTTAATAATCTGCATATAAATATGCATCTTTCAATCCAAAAATAATAATAAAAAAATAAAATCATATCAGGATAAAATAGAATAACAAAACAAGTAACAAAGTGTTGTATGAGCAGTCCACAACAAATCAAAAAAGCCACTTACAAGCAGAGAAATCTAAGATACGGAGCTACATAACAATTGGGTAACCTAAAAAAAAAAAAAAAATGACTTGGCGGGCTGACCCATATGGGCTGGCGGGTTTGGCGGGGCGGGTTTGGCGGGCTGGTGGGTTGAAAGACTCAACCCAGCCCGCCCCATTTGGCAGGCGGGGCGGGCCAGCCCGGCGGGCTCAGCCCATTTTGCCGGCCCTACATTACACAATCACTTTTCCTACCACATAACTCTTATAAAACCCATAAGATATATTAATCTTTAAATTTTAATTAATTCATATTATAATGTACTTTTTTGTTTGGTACATTATTATAAGGGTTTTATTAATCATGTTAGAGGAGATAAGTTATCTCATGTCATAGAGATAAACTTGTGGGTTCCACTACCTGAAAAATAAAAATAAAAGAAAAGAAAAAAATAGCGCAGTTATCGAAGAGTGTGTAGGAGAAAAATTTATCACATGTAACATAAGAATAGTTTTTCATTATTATAATGTACTTTAAATTAAATAAAAGGTGAATACATTCTTACTTTCTCATTAAAAATAATTAAATTGTTATAAAAAAAAAAAAATTAAATTTAATTTAAAAATATTCCTAAAATATTTTTTTGAACTTTTCTAAAAACATTGAATGACATGCGCACTCTCTGACTAACATAAATTGGGAAATGCTAAAAAGTATACTTGTCATGTTGCTAAAAAGTATACTTGTCATATTGTATGAAATAATTTTATCGTATAAAATATATAAAAAGTAAGTGAAATTCGTTAAAGAGAAAAGAGAGAAAGAAAAATTTAAGTCTCAACTCCCACCTACTTTTTGTGTGTGCATGCAAAATAAAAGACATATTTTGCAAAGTATATTATACTACTGATTCATTCTAGCAATTTTTAATTTACTCCTTTAATTTGTAATAAATTGCAAAAAATTTAATGGAAATTTCCAGACTCCCTGGTTTGATGTGGATTTAAAATTAAAAACATTATCCTAACCAAACCAATCAGTTTTTATACATTTAAAACTATTCAATTTGTTTCTAATCGAAGAGTCTTCCGTGCCAGATTAATTTTAATTGATTTGATTTAATTCAGTTCAATTGGTTTTTTAAAATTAAAATAATAAATTAAAATTATATATAATTATGCAATTTTGATTTGGTTTTGTTTTGAATTTTTATAAATACAAAAAATAAAAAAAAAATCAATTAATGTTCATATAAAAAATTAAAGAAAAAAGAGTTTGTTATCTTAAATGATACAACTTTATGTCATTTCTAGTGAAAGGATCATGTTTTGATGCATATTTATTGTTTTTTAGATTCTCTCATCCACAATATTCTCTCCTTCTCTCTTCTTTTAATTTTGTGGGGAAAATGTTGTTTCACTTAAAATGGTATAAAATTGTTTCCTATAAAATGAAAAAAAAATTCCCAAAATGAAAAATAAGAAACTTATTTGGTTTTGTTTAATTTTCTAACTTATCTTTTTTTGTTTAAATTAAATTGTTTTTTTATTATAATCACCGTTACTTATCAGGAAGAGAATGGTAGGTGGATAATAAATTCAATTGATATTTTAAATATTATTGATAAATACAAGTACTTCTTAATTTTATTAAATTTATAATTTAATTTATATTGAATATGATTCTTTATTTGATAGATGATGCTTATCTGATAGGAGATTTATATAGTAGCTGTATAGAAAATAATGGAAATAGTATATACATGGTATTTCTTAACAAAGTTATACAGTAATTATAATTAGAAATTTATTAAAATATAATTTATTTATTTTTGGTAAACAACATAATTTATTTAGTATTGAATTTATATGTATGTAATTATTGTAGACAAATAAGTAACTAATTAATATAATAACAAATTTGTTTGAGAGATGAATGCGTGAATTCATCCCATAGAACAGAAATTAATTAGTGTGGGTTTAAAAATCATTCCTCTAAAATAATAACTTCTATTAAGTTTACCAACAAAAAAATACTTCTATTAAATATGCTAATATACGTAGAATATGACTGCTCGCACACTGAAACGGAAAATAATATATTAAACATTAAAATATAATACTTTTTGTTTTATTCGGGGTTTTTAAAATTTAATATTATATTTACAAAGTCATTAATACTATTTGGTATGAAAAATTTAAGGAATTGATATTTCTTATGTTACGAGATATAAATTTTATTTACTACACTTACATAAAAGTAAGTGGAGCCCATGTAAGCCCATGCAAAAAAAAGCGAGAAAAAAAAATGAGACTCACACATTTTTATATATATATAAAAGATAAAATTATAGCTTACCAAAAAAAAAAGATAAATTTATCTCATAAAACAAGAGAAAAAATAAATCCTAACTTTTATCTGTAAGTTGTTACAAACTATGATGCACGGACACGGACACGGGACACGGGACACGACACGACACGACACGCCGACACGTTAATTCTAAAAAATGTCATATTTGGACACGTTGGGACACGTTTTGATATTAAATAAAATTTTTAATATATATAATATAATTTATATTTAAGACATATAAAAGTCCATAATAAGTCATATAACCAATCAAATATTTAAATTTCATAACATAAATATAAATATAAATAATTTTTCATACTTTGTTAATTTTTCATGTCAAATTTCATAACAGAAAAAAATTAATTTATAAATTATTTCTTTAATATTTAGTTAACAAAATAAAATTAAGATTAAAAAAAAAAAAACGTGTCCTAGCGTTGACCGCGTGTCCAAAAAATATGTCGGAACATGTCGGAGAGTTGACCGCGTGTCCCCAAATGTTGACCATGTGTCGGACGCTTGTCCGAGCGTGTTGGAGCGTGTCCGTGTCGGACACGTGTTCGACATGCAAAATTTTGTGTGATCAGCATGTCCGTGCTTTAGTGGTTACAAATGCCAAATAATCAATCATGATTGCAAAGAGAAAACAAAAAGTTGAAAAGTAAATGAGCAGTAATGTAGTAATGTATAATTAGGCAAAAAAATTAAAATAATGTAATTAATTAAAATAATTACGCATTTAATGTTGTTTTTGTTAAAAATTACATATCTGTTGCACAATGGGACGCCCTCTTTGGGCGTCACATGTGACGCCCAAAGGGGGCGTCTCATGTGCAACTTATATATACCCCACTTTCCTTTTTTCACTCCTTACTCATTTACCTCTCTAACCTCTCTCCAACCTCTCTCTAACCGCGGTTTGTAGCGAAGCTCTGCCAACGAAGGTAAGGTCATAATACCTCATATGTATACATCTAAATTACAGTGCTAGTTAGTAATACATGTTAGGATTGATTGTATATTAGAGACTTGGAACATTAGGATAGTCACTTAGAAATTTTGTGTCATGCTGTGAATGTTGTAATGATATAGTAATATTATTATTACGTAGTTATTATTATTACCGATTTTTAATTATGTATTAGGGTTTAGCATATTAATTAGTGATTTATAAATAGTGTTAGAGACTTTGTAAATTTCGTATGTATGATGTTATTAATGCGGGAGTGCATAACTTTGTAGTTAGTTGAGGATAATGGCTGAGTCATCATCTTCTTCGGGATCTGATTCGGATGTAGAGCCCACCGATCCCAGCATGTGGATCATACCTGGACCCTACAGGTGGGAGGTCCTTCGTCAGAGGACGCAGAAAGGTCATATTTCACAGCGAGTGTGGAATACTGAGCATGTAAGAAAGATTAAGACTAGGTGTGGGAAGCCCCAAGGGGGCCCACCTACCGGCGCTATTCCACAGGTTGTGGAAGAGTACCTAAGACAGGCGGGTTTCATACATGTTGCCAGGATGCAACATATCCAGGTATGTTATTTATGTCGTTTTGTATTTATGTAATTATTTAATAAAATTCGTTAACACGTGATAACTGCGTAATTCATCACAGATAGATACATTTTTAATTAGTGCTCTGGTCGAGAGGTGGAGACCAGAGACACATACCTTTCACATGACCCAAGGTGAGATGACAATCACCTTACAAGATGTGGCAGGCATCTTGGGCTTGCCGACCGACGGTACTGAGCCTGATCCTCAGTTGATCGTGGATGTTCCTCGTAATAGACAGGAGGGACGCGGATTAGGACGTACACGTGAGAGAGTTGCTGTTGAGCCTGTCACGATTATGGCACCTAGACCAGTGGTCGAGACTCAGGGATGGTTTAGACCTCCAGCATTTGGTCCTACTTACGGGTCACAGCCGATTTATCATCACGGATCGCAATATGCGGCAGGTCCTAGTCAGGCGACGTCTGAGCACCCTTACATGAGCGGGCAGGAGCCAGTTTTCCAGGCTAGTCCGATGGCTATGGCAGGAGCAGATCCGGCATCCTCACAGCCTGATTTCCAGCCCTATTCACAGGGACTTGATGCCGATTACCCTTTTTGGTCTGCAGAGGACACGATGGAGTTGTATCGCTCTATAGGCCTTGTTGCAGAGGCATGACAGTGGGGAGACTCTAGCCACGGATTCTCACAGTCAGGGACACACCCCTTTTGATGTGTCGGGAAGCAGTGCAGGACCATCAGATGATTTCATCCGTGCGGCGATGGATGACTTCCACACTCCACCTCCACAGGAGCATCAGGGTGACCCAGTCTGGGACAGACGTATGCTGCCAGATAGGGATGCACGACATAGGCCATGGCCACCGTGGTCCTAGTTTCATTGACATTTTGAGTATTCACTATGTTGTGGACTGTTTCATATTGTTATTATTTTGTTCTTTTGTATATGTCATACGAGTGTAGCATGTTGTTATTTTGTGGACGCTACATTATTATATTATTTGGACTATTCACTATGCGTTATTATTTATGTTTTGGTTATCGTTCTTTGCGCATTTATATTACGGTAACTAACAGCATCAGCTAATTAATAATACAAGATTAAAAACATACATAAACGGAAAGTAAAAAGTCCAACATAACGGACATTACAATTCATGCAATAACATAACCAACAGCAAAATAATTACATAATATGCAAATCAGTCGTTTCTCCCACGACTTGGACATCGCCGACGATTATGGCCGCGTTCCTTGTAAAGTCCACACCTGATACGGCTCTGGCTTGTCTCAACTTCATCCATCTCGTTGCGGATGCGAGTTGACTTTGGACGACCTTTTTCACGCAACATAGTAGAATCAGGAATAATCTTTGCACCACTAATTTCAGGTATTGCTTCCTCGTTTCCGATTGGCTCCCACGGAAAAGAATAAGCCTCGACCAAGTTAGTTATCAAGAAGACGTCGTCAACGTAAGTGAACGCACTCTGCCTAACACTTAACGCAGCAGCAACGTCGTGACTACATGGATACTTAAAGGCCTTAAACTTTCCACACTGACAGTATCTCTGTGGGAGGTTGACAAAATATGAACGTTCCCAACCTGCGTCAACCTCGAATACAGTATGTTCAACATTGTATGCACGAACGTGGTGGCCTGTTGCATCTACCTGGTTCTTCTTGACCAATTCAACAACATGTTTGGAGTGACGATGAGCTGATTGAAGTTGTGCAAGAGCATTTGTTCCTCTCTCAACAAAATATGCAACCAATCTGCTATATGTATGCTTAACCAATGCTGTTATAGGCATATTTCTGGCCCCCTTCAAAACTCTATTGACAGATTCAGCCAAATTTGTTGTCATATGACCGTACCTCCGTCCTTCAATATCGTAGGCACGCGACCACTTTTCCTTAGGAATCGCATCAATCCACTCAGCAATTTGAGGACTACTTTCACGGAAACTCGCAAGATTCCTTTCAAAATCAACCATTGCTGGAGTATAACCTGCACAAATTGGACATGAACGAATTAAACATAAATTGACAGTCATAATGGAAAGAAATAATTACGCATTCAGTCAATGAGTATACCTAAATTCTTTAACATCCGCTTCAAATCTTCATTTCAAAACTTTTGATTGAAGTTGCTTGCAATATGACGAATACAGAATACGTGATACGCATTTGGCTGCTGCCAAGTAGGGTTATTTTCCACAGCAGATATTATGCTTCGATGCCGATCGGATATCAAACATATGTTTGACATCGTAGTCACATGAGCACGAATATTAACGAGAAAATAATCTCATGCTTCCAAAGTTTCGCCTTCTACGATGGCAAATGCGATCGGTAAACATTTATTATTACCATCTTGGGCTGTGGCCACCAACAATTCCCCTTTGTACTTTCCGTATAAATGTGTTCCATCAATTTGGATGACGGGTTTGGCAAATTTGAACGCCTCACAACACTGTCTAAACGTCCAAAAAATGCGATGAAAAACCTTTTTTCCAGAAACTAAGCTCTGCTCGGCATAAAGATCATTAGTTTGTATATGATAAAATGAACCTGGAGAAAAGCGAAGCATGTATTCGCACCACCTTGGTAAAAAAGCATACGATTCCTCCCAATCACCGTACAGGATTGCCATCGCTTTCTGCTTCGCATACCACGCCTTTCTGTAGGAAACTTGAAAGTCATATTTAGCAGTTATCCTTTCTTGCACCAAAGAGATTGACACAGATGGTTCAGACTTTATCATCCCTGCATTGAAGAGGATATCAGTGCCTCGATAACATCGAACGAATTTAATTACACATTTGTGTTCAATCACACATCTAAAATACAAAAAGGTACCTATCACGAGATCTGCAATAACGTCCGCATCGAGCTGTCTATGACCCTGGGAAATGTGCTCATTCACACATTCGTGTTTTCCACCCCATCTCGTTATTTTCCAATTTTCACGAAACACCGGTTTGATCGCCCTTACGCGCCACGGACAACCTTGATCGTATGCACAACATTTCATGGACAACTTTGCATGCGTGCTCTCAATTACAATGGCTTCTTGATGCTCCCTAATAAGGTTGTGCTTAAGTGCCATTTGGACATCTTTTTTTGTCGCAAATTCTTGATTGACAAATAACATGTCACCCAGTTGCCACAAACCTTGTATTGAAGCCGATCCAGACACCGAACCATCAGTACATGATTCTTATTCGCTCTGATAACTCCAATCAATGTAAGAATAATACGGAATTCCTTCCCAAAAAGGAATAACATCTGTGTCACCTGCAATTGCGGATTATAATTTTTTAATACGAACTTACTAATTCAGGTATTAAATCAGTTATTTATTCACGCAGTATACAAATGGGAACAATTACCTTCTTGTGGAATACCAAACGGAGCAGACGCAACGTCATTCAACTGCGGCATTTGCGCGACGACTGGTTGATGGAATATTGGAATTTCAGACGCACCCATCTCACGAGATTCATCTCCTTCTGAAGAACTAGCATCCTCCGCCAGAAGATGTTCTTCCATTGCCATATTTTCATCGTCATCTTCGTCGTGCATTTCCCAAGTCGGATCATTTTCATCTCCCTCAGAAAAGTTACCAACTGGAGACGCATGAGCGGCAGGAGAAGCTGGAAGACGGG
Source organism: Gastrolobium bilobum (assembly GCF_033153095.1). Classification (NCBI taxonomy): domain Eukaryota; kingdom Viridiplantae; phylum Streptophyta; class Magnoliopsida; order Fabales; family Fabaceae; genus Gastrolobium; species Gastrolobium bilobum. Next base: position 347,628 of record NW_026897530.1, read on the forward strand.
GAGAATTTAAATAAACTGACCTCACCGGTATGGGAGCATTCTCCGTTGCAACGATGTCGACATACAACTCTAGAAAATCTGTCCTTGACTGGTTGCAAAATTCTTCCATTGTCATCTCCAAGTCTTCATCGTCAAGCACTTTCAAACTAATGTATTTATCACCTTGCCACACCCTTGTTGTGATCTCGGTGATACATTGGTTGTCTTGAAGACTTAACTTCTGCCGAATTCTCTGATGCAATCGCCAACGGTTGTGTTGCGTTGGATACGTGTCGGCCTTTTTTCACCTTCGAATATGACACCTCGTCGACCTTCTACCTTCCTACCATTGTAATATAACTCAACACGAACAGAATCAGGATTTGAGCTCATTTTTAAATAGAATTACAACTAAAATTCAAATACTAAATTAAAGATAAAGGAATGTTGGTGGAGAAGAGAGATATGAAGAGTGAGAGAAGAGGTGTGAATTGAATGGAGGGGGTGAGGAAATATATAGAGCACACATGTGACGCTAGTTTTGGGCGTCACATGTGACGCCCAAAACTGGCGTCACATTGTGCAGTAGATGTGTAATTTTTTACGAAACAACATTAAATGCGTAATTATTTAATTTAAATACATTATTTTAATTTTTTTGCCTGTATAATTATGCCAAATAACTTTTAGCCCATGTAAGTCCATGCCAAATAATCTAATTATATGAAATTCAATTGCAGTAATGTATAATTATGCAAGTTTTATTTGGTTTTATAAAAAAAAATTAAACTAAATAATTTTATTATCATTTAAAAATTTTACAAAATGAAACTTAATTTTTTTTGTTTAATTTTCTATTTCGAATTTTTTTTATTTAATTTAAATTGTTTTAATTTTGAAATTATAAACACCCTTACTTTACTATATAGGGATACACAAAATAATCAAAAAATTGAACCGAACTGTGAACTGAATCGAACTGAATCTATTTTAAACTGAATCAAATCGTTTTCAAACCGAACTGTTTAAATCAATTCAGTTTAATTTTTCAAAAAATTCAATTTAATTCGATTTTTCTTCGGTAAACATGTACACCCCTGCTT